>NC_082686.1:13314417-13614417 GCF_949987515.2 Delphinus delphis
GTTAATAAGAAGCCCCCTACCCTGCTGTCTCCTCTGAGTAATTTTCTGTCCACTGACTGCCTCACTTCGCTTGATTGCTGTAAATCCTCAGGTGTCTTTGCTGTATTCAGAGTTGAGCCCCATCTCTCTCCTATTTTGCAATAGCCCTAAAAAAAGTCTTTCTTACCATTTTAATAATCATCAGAATAATTTTTTCTTTAACTTTACCCACCAGAAAACCTTGGAATTGTTCAGGATCCTCAAGGACCACCGATCCAACCCCACCCAATGTCGAGAGTGATGTGGAGGTCACTGTGAGGTGTCTAGTAACTCAGGGCAGCAAATGAGGACCCCATTCACTCCCTTGGGGGCTGGTTCTCATTGTAGAGAAGCTCTGTCTCTGTTTCAAGCTCAAAATCTGCCTCCACGTATACTCACTGATCTAAATTCTGCCTTTCCTCAAAACCTGTTCTTCCTTTATTTAAGTGAATAATTTAGCTTCTTAAATTGTGGCCATCTTAATGAAGATAATTTTAAGCTGTGTCTTTTCTTTTTTTTAAATTTATTTACTTATTTTATATTTATTTTTGGCTGTGTTGGGTCTTCGTTGCTGCACGCAGGCTTTCTCTAGTTGCGGTGAGCGGGCTTCTCATTGCAGTGGCTTCTCGTTGTGGAGCACAGGCTCTAGGCACGCGGGCTTCAGTGGTTGTGGCACACGGGCTTCAGTAGTTGTGGCATGTGGGCTCAGTAATTGTGTGGCACATGGGCTTAGTTGTTCCACGGCATGTGGAATCTTCCCGGACCAGGGCTCGAACCCGTGTCCCCTGCATTGGCAGGCGGATTCCTAACGACTGCACCACCAGGGAAGCCCCTAAGCTGTGTCTTTATTGCCTTTCTTGCTTTCAACAGGACTCTGAGCCTGGTTGAACCTATGTTTCCCACTCTGGGAAGATGCATAAGGGTGATGCCTCGGAGGTCTTCTCTCTGTGGACCGTGTCTTTATTTCCTGAACTCTTGGGTTGCCCTGTTCCTCTGCTTCTAATTCTAAGTCCTTTATTTCTTTCCTCTTTTAGCTCTTGCTGATGCCTTGTTTGATACAAGTTTATAAATGATGTGCTTCTTTTCCTTTCATGAAGTAAAGTGCATGGGATTTGTGAAAGCTGTTTGCCACTTACAAGTCTTTTCTTTTTTTAAATTTTCAGATTGATGGCTATTTTCCAGATGTTCACATTATCAGAAGCCTGACCTCCACACGGTATGTATGCTCTGAAGGACCTTTTAGGTCCATCAAGAGTATATAAATACATTAAATTTTTAATTTACTTGTTTATCATTTAGCCCTAAATCTGTCCTTGGTGTTTGTTGAGTTTCACCCCCTATTCTTTCACCTCATTCATGGGTATATTTGAAAAGCAGTGACTTCAACAGGATCAAAACAACCAAAGTTATTTTCTTGAAGAAAGAATTTTAGGATGAAGATTTAAAAAGAAAATCAGATTTACTTATAAATATTTCAGTATGGCTCTGAAAAGATAGGGATTCATTTTGTTAAAACATCAACAGAATACTATTATCACACGTAAGAAATGAACAATAATTCATTTCTTAATATCACTGAATATTCATGTTCAGATTTCTTTGATTGTCTAAGAAATATTTTTTCACAGTTAGTTAAAAATACCTCAGAGTAATCAAAGGATTTAAACAAAGTCCACACATTGCATTTGGTTAATATGTCTCTTAAGTCTCTTTATTTATTTATTTAATAACTTTATTTTATTTTATCTCCATTTTTGGCTGCATTGGGTCTTCTTTGCTGCACGTGGGCTTTCTCTAGTTGCAGCGAGCAGGGGCTACTCTTTGTTGTGGTGCACGGGCTTCTCATTGCAGTGGCTTCTCTTGTTGCAGAGCACGGGCTCTAGGTGCACAGGCTTCAGTAGTTGTGGCATGTGGGCTCAGTAGTTGTGGCTCACAGGCTCTAGCGCTCAGGCTCAGTAGTTGTGGCTCACGGGCTTAGTTGCTCTGTGGCATGTGGGATCTTCCCGGACCAGGGTTTGAACCCATGTCTCCTGCATTGGCAGGTGGATTCTTAACCACTGAGCCACCGGGGAAGCCCCTAAGTCTCTTTTAATATGCAGGTTTCCTGTCCCTCTCTTGTTCTGTCTTTTTTTTTTAATTAAAAAACATTCTAAAAATTTTTTAAAATGGCATACTTTTAAACTTATTTACTTAAAAAAATCTTAAATTTAGTTTTGGCTGTGCCACAGGGCATGCGGGATCTTCCCTGACCAGGGATTGAACCCGTGCCCCCTGCATTGGGAGCATGGAGTCTTAACTGCTAGACCACCAGGGAAGTCCTCTTGTTCTGTGTTGTGATATATTTGGTCAAGAAGCTGGATCTTTTGGATATTTTGAATCTCTTGGATCGGGATGTGTGTGTTTCCCCACAATGTAGATTTTGTTGCCAACATTCTGGTGTTGTCATTTAATGTGGGTTTTTTTTTTATAATAAAGGTTTTAAAAAAATTTTTTTTATTTTTGGCTGAGTTGGGTCTTCGTTGTTGTGCGCGGGCTTCTCATTGCAGTGGCTCCTCTTGTGGAGCACGGGCTCTAGGTGCGCAGGCTCAGTAGTTGTGGCACGCGGGCCCTAGAGCATGCGGGCTTCAGTAGTTGCAGGGCGTGACCTTAGTAGTTGTGGTGCGCAGGCTCAGTAGTTGTGGCGCACGGGCTTAGCTGCTCTGCGGCATGTGGGATCTTCCTGGACCAGGGATCGAACCCGTGTCCTCTGCATTGGCAGGGGGATTCTTAACCACTGCACCACCAGGGAAGCCCTAATGTGTTTCTTTGTCCCCAAAATGTCCTATAAACTAAAGTCTTGATCAGATTTAGGTTCAAATTTGGGGACAAGAATATTTCATACATGATAGTGTAACTTCTGTCAGGTGACATATTCTGAGTGTCACCCAGTTCAGAAGACCAGCCACATGGTAAAGTAGAAGCTGTTTCTGTGAGGGAGAAACACTTGTAGCTTGAGAACAAAGGTTGCTGCGAGCTAATTCCTACCTCCTGTATCTAGTCTTGATTTTCATCTTGGAAGAATACTCTTGGGTATGAAGGGCTATGCTCCATGTCTTGGTGGGTAGTTTCAGATCTACCAGCTTGCTTTGCTTATTCCTGCCATTTCTTACAACAGTCTCCTAAGTGTGCTCTGCCTCACCCCTCCTAACTAGGACGCTGTGGACTAGAACTGGGGTAGGCGACTTACAGCCCACGGTTCTGTTTTTATAAATAAATGTTTATTGGAACACAGCCACGCCTGCTTTTTTACGTATTGTCGGTGGTTGCTTTAATGCTACAGTAGCAGAGTTGAGTAATGGCCTGAACAAAGCCTGAAATATTTACTATTTGGCCCTTTACAAAAAGAAAGTTTGCTGACCTCTGGGCTGGAAGGTAAGCAGAGGATGAATAAGGCTTTAGCGTATGGAGCAAACAAAAATATTTTCTCATCACTGAAATGCCACTCAACCTGAGTACCTGTGAATGTGAAATTCTGTGGCTCACAAATTGTGCCTTAAACCATTAAGATAATTTTGTTTTTCTTTGTTCATTTTTCTACCCATTAGATGACATCATCCTTCTACTTGCCTGGAAATACAATTCAACACGGGTGGGTTCACATTTAATAATGGTGACATTTTACTGGGCAGATAACTGACTTAGTAATCTCCAGATTCAGCATTTGAGTCCTGATTTGCTATACCCTCTTCCTTAGATAGTATAAAGCTTTCTCTTCCACCAGTGTGCTCCTGTGTGGTTTGTTTTCGCCTTTGTATGATGAAGAATTCTCCATCCTTTCAATGAATGTCTCATGCTAAGGGTTTTCAAGATAAGTAGACTTGTATTTTTTTCTCCTAAATGGAACTCAGCTAATTTTATCGAAACTATTCCTTTTGTCTTTTGTCTATATTGTATGCTACATTATTATGGATGGCTTTGGAATTCTTCGTGTAAAAAAAAAATTGAAATACAGTTAAAATATACATGACTTTTTTTTCTTAATTGCATCTTAATGTACTAAAAACTAGAGTGTAATTATTTAAAGTGATAGAAGGAAAGAATTAAAACAATAAAATTGCTTAGAAAAGCTCCTGTTTCATAATGCATTCGGAAATAATTGGTATCATAATGTGTAATTCACAATCTTTCTTTGAAGTATGAAGCTTAAGCTTGGGTGGGCAGGGGACCTCTTAGGACGTGGTGATGTCTGAATTAGTTCCTTCAGTAGCACTTCTGAATCTGTACACAGATTGTAGCATCTTGCTACCTGCCTTGTTGTGTTTTTCTGTTTGTTTGTTTTTTTGTGATAGAGAGAGGTACTTCCTAGAGGAAGGGCTAGGACAGAGGGTCCTCTAATGCTTTACCAGACACCTCCTACTGCCCTGTTGATTAGGGAAGGGAGGAGGAGAGAAACTGCTTAATATAGGCTGTGGCTTTCGCTCAGGCCACAGGGTAGTTTCCTGGGCAGTTGACGTAGACCAAGCAGAGGACCTTTTTGCCCAGGTGTCAGGTAAGCCTGGGGCTTATGCTTCAAACAGGCTGAGAAGCCTCCTTGACTTATTTTCTAGACTCATCCCCTCATCTGGCCCTGAGGATCTTATTGCTGAGATGGCCAGAGTTGATGAATCCAAGAAGCAGCACCATCAGGAAAAAGAGGGAAAGGGATTGGACTCCCAGGCTTGGAGTCTGAGCCTCAGTTTGCCTATGGCCCAGGCATTTGTCTCCCCGAGCATTGGGAGACAAGAACACACAAGGAATCAAATAAGGAGAGAACATTCCAGGCAGACCTGAGCTTTTTTTTTTTGTTTTTTTTGCGGTATGTGGGCCTCTCACTGTTGTGGCCTCTCCCATTGCGGAGCACAGGCTCTGGACACGCAGGCTCATCGGCCATGGCTCACGGGCCCAGCCGCTCCACGGCATGTGGGATCTTCCCAGACCGGGGCACGAACCTGTGTCCCCTGAATCGGCAGGCGGACTCTCAACCACTGCGCCACCAGGGAAGCCCCAGACCTGAGCTTTTATTCGCTACTCCTTTGGTTCAAGCGTTCCTTGCCCAGGACCCACCATATCCAGGCTCCTTCTCAGAGCAGTGGTGGTGCTGGTGGTGCTGGTGATGGGGGTGCTGGTGGTGCTGGTGGTGATGGTGGTGGCGATGGTGATGCGGGTGCTGGTGGTGCTGGTGATGGGGGGAGTGCCATTCACCACAGCTGGTGCTGATTCCTGAGCCCCAGCCTGCTGGGGGAAGTTAGCTCTGTAAAGGGGTTGAGGTCAAGACAGTCACACCAGAGCTTATCTTTTGAAAGAGTTGTACTGGGGGTGGCAGGCTGGGGAGGCAGCACTGCCCAGTATACTTATTTGAAGAAGACCATTGCTGTTCAGAAATTTGGGGCCTCTTTTCTGGAAATAGCTTTTAGAGTCTGGGGTGTATTCTTTGTAATATCTTCATCAATGGCCAATTTTTCTCTTTTTGGATGGCTTTGATCTTTCAGTAGAATTCTTTTAGAAAAACCTGTTTTTCTTGTTTTAATTTTTTTTCGGTAAAATTCAAATGTCACCTTCCCAGACAAGCCTCCCTGAGAACTGAATATGAAGTAGCAGCCCCTCCACACACACACTCCCCACCCCCCCATCACCCGCTTGTGTTCGTCGCCCGTCCTTCCCAAGGTCACCGATGGCCCGTGACCTCAATCAGGGGCTGCCACGGCTCTCAGAGACAAGTCTGCCACACAGTGTAAGTTCTTCAGTTGGATAGTGTCTTAAAAATAGTTTTCCAAGGTGACTACATTGAGGGAATAACTGAGATTCGGAAATATGTGTTCTGATCTATCTTGGGGACCAAACCAAACCAAACCAAGACAGTCTCCTCATCAAATCTCATGTGTTGGCATGGTCTGCAATGTGGGGGCTCAGGCAGGGTGCAGGGTGTCTATCTAACTGTGGTTTTAGACCTTAGGAGCCCCTCCTCTCTCCACCGCGCCCCCAGCACAGTTTCACTTGGGTAACCAGGAGATTCACCCCGATCAGAGACTCTCTCCCTCAGAGCTGCTGACACTTTGGGCTGGATACTTCCCCGCGGTGCAGGCTGTCCTGAGCTTTGTGGGATGCCCGCTAGATGCCAGTACCCTGCCCCACCCGTGACAACCGAAGTGTCTCCAGACATTGCCAGATGGCCCTTGGGAAGTGGAGTAAAGTTGCCCTGGTTGAGAACCACTGGTCTAGTGATACACTGTCATACCCAAGACTCTGCCGTTAACCTTTTACACCATCCTTTATCATTTCCATTAGTGTGGATCAAATTTGCTCATGTGTAAGAAAGTACTTTGAAACAATAGCATGTTGTTCAAATTTGGATTATGTTGATGACTGAAGTTTTGTTTCGTAACCTACATTTGTGGTTACAGTTTCTTTGTCACCATCGTCCCCAGTTTTTCCCTTTGTCATTTATGAAATATTCTCCTCCACTGCCGATATGTTTTCCCTCACCCAACCAAGGAGGATGTCGTCCTTTGCTAATGCGTTGTGTGAGTTTGACACCAAAGATCACAGTCTTGGCTGGAAGAAATCTTGAAGGATTTTTAGGCAATAAATGTCCAATGATGTCCACGTCATCATTATCATTTTGTCCATTCCCACTGAAGAAACTAAGGCCCAAGGAGGGACAGGGATTCACCTAAGTTGTGGTTACCGGCAGAGCCATGACTGTATGGGTGTTTCTGGGGAATTTTCTTACACTTTTGTTTTCTGTGCGGTTAATGCTGTGATTGGCAGAGTTCTCGGGGGGCTCTTACCTGTCCCGTGAGCCCCTTGCTGGAGCCTGAACATTAAGTGTCCCTGTCCTAGGCTTGCCACAGGCCTTGCTAACAAAAAGTTTTCAAAAAAGATGATCAGGGAAGAAATTAGGGGAGTTGGAGAAAGGGAGGGACAGAGGAGTGCTCTGAGGAGACATTTAATGAAAATGGGGAAACTGTGTGAGAAAAACAATGCAAAGGAAATAAGAAGAGGAGGAAAGGGGAACCTCTGATAAAGGAACCAAGGAATTCAATCAACCAAATGCAGTGTGTGGATATTGTTTAGACGTTGATTTGAACGGACCAACTCTGTGTGTGTGTGTGTGTGTGTGTGTGTGTGTGTGTGTGTGTGTGTGTGTGTTGAAACAGGATTGAATAGTTGAATTGGATTATGGGTCCATGGGGATTATGTCCTCATACAACTTGCCGTAGTAAAAAGTTAAAAAGAAATGGAAAGCTGATCAATTTCAGTACATTATCAACTTCTTTGCAATGACACAAAATATAAATAGTGTGAGACATTTGTTAATTTGTAAGTCTTACCTTAAAGAGGCTCTTCCGAGCCTAGCCAACGCTCTCCAGTTTTCCTGGCAAGGTCCCTTTGCCCTGGGTACAGGCACATGTGGAACTCGAGCTGGAGGAAGCTTGTCCTCACCAGGTGGGCAGGGCGCCTGCCTTTCCAGTGGCCCCTGCCCTCGCTCCCCTGATCCCCACGCCAGCAGAGAGCCTGCAGTGTCCCTGGTCAGTTGTGGTCCTCCTGGGAAAGAAACACGAGGGTCTTCCTCCCTGACTGTCCCTGTGCCTTTCTGCCCCGTCCCAGAAATGGTCTGTGGGACCAACTTATTTTTTCCACATATATTTTATTATTTAAATATTATGTAAGTAATATATGCTCTTTGTAAAAACCATGCACAATAAAAATGAAAGTTCCTGTCCTTCTCTCTTTCCCCTCCCATTGATTTTATTGCCTTTTCCAGAAATACATAAATATTTATAATAAAGTTTTTAGGTCTTTTTTGGTTATTACCAGCATGTCAGAGTTTTATTTTCTTTCTTTAATTTTTAATGATGCAAAAATGTTTTTTAAGCAGTCACAGAAAATTGGGAGTATAGCCCCAAAGAATTTTCTTTCCTCCACCCCAACCCCCAATCAACTTTTGCCTGTTCTTCTCATCATGTCCTTATAAGTGAAAGGATCTAGTTCGAATGAGATGTTACATTTAGTTGTCATGTCTCTGAGTACCTGTTATGAACTATGCCTTGTTCTAAACCCTAGGAATGTATCAGCAAAAAATACACACGATAATCTGTCTTTGTGGAGCTTGCATTCTAGTAGGGGAGACAGAAAAACAATAAATGTAACAAATACTAAATCTTGTAGCATGGTATGAGATAAATGCTATAGATCAGGGCTCCCTGACACTCGGGCCATGGACCGGTACTGGGGCCTGTTAGGAACCGGGCCGCACGGCAGGGGGTGAGCGGCGGGCCAGCGAGCGAAGCTTCATCTGCCGCTCCCCATCGCTCCCCATCGCTCGCATCACCGCCTGAACCATATCCTCCCCCCAGCCTCCCTGGTCTGTGGAAAAATTGTCTTCCACAAAACTGGTCCCTGGTGCCCAAAAGGTTGGGGACCGCTGCTGTAGATAAAAGCATAGCAGGGCACAGGGTCATTGGGCTGCCATTTTAAATACATTGCTCAGGACCAGCCTGATGAGAAAGGGCTTTTGGACGAACACTGAAAGGAAGTGTGGATATCAAGGAAGAATGCTCGGGAAGAGATAATAAGCCAGTGCCAAGGCTTTGAGGAGAGAGCATCCCGGTGTGTGTGAGGAAGGAGGCCAGTGGGCCAGGTCTTTCAGTCTCTGTAGGCCAGTTAATTCTCCACCACCCCCCGCTTTGGGCTGATGCCTTTTTTTTTTTTTTTTTTTTTTTGCGGTAAGCGGGTCTCTCACCGCTGTGGCCTCTCCCGTTGCGGAGCACAGGCTCCGGACGCGCAGGCTCAGCGGCCATGGCTCACGGGCCCAGCCGCTCCGCAGCATGTAGGATCTTCCCGGACCGGAGCACGAACCCGTGTCCCCTGTATCGGCAGGCGAACTCTCAACCACTGCGCCACCAGGGAAGCCCCCTGATTCCTTTTTAACTCATGGAAATGTCTTCATTCTACTCCTGCTCTTTCATCTGATGACTTTTTCTAGGTTCCACCTTTTCTTATATTTCTTGACATTCCCCATTGAAGTTCTCTCTTGTCCTCATGAGTGAGATTTTGGACTATGATTTTGTTGATCCTCTTTGCCACTTCCTGTCTGACTCTGCTTTAACTTGGCCCTGGCCCATCTTCTTTCCCCCGTTGCCTGTTGCTTTGCCTTTTTCTTCGCCTTTCTTAGCACTTTTTGCCTTTGAGAACTTAACCCACCCTCCCTCCCCCAATAGTGCTTACTCTGGAGCAGGTGTTGTTCTAAGCGCTTAACAGTTGTTAATTAATTTAATCATCAGTAGCAACCTTGGGTGATAGGTACTATTTTTTTATTCTTTTAATTTTATGAGTGAGGAAATTGAAGTACAGAGAGAATATGTAATTTGACCATGGTAACACAGCTGGGAAGTGCTGGGGCTCAGCCCCAGGCCATTTGCTTCAAGCACATGGGCTCTCATCCACTGTGTGATGGACACACGTCCACACGTGTCCTCTCTACTGAGCTTCAGCCCAGTCACTCCAGTTTCTGGGGGATTCACAACAAATAACCACAAACTTAGGGTCTTACAACAACGCACGTGGACTTCCCTGGTGGCGCAGTGGTTAGGAATCCACCTGCCAATGCAGGGGACACAGGTTCGAGCCCTGGTCCAGGAAGGCTCCACATGCCACGGAGCAACTAAGCCCACGCGCCGCAACCACTGAGCCTGCGCTCTAGAGCCCGTGAGGCACAACTACTGGTGCCCGCGTGCCTAGAGCCCGTGCTCCAGAACAAGAGACGCCACCGCAGTGAGAAGCCCACACACCGCAACAAAGAGTAGCCCCCACTCTCCGCAACTAGAGAAAAGCCCGCGCGCAGCAACAAAGGCCCGAAGCAGCCAAAAATAAATAAATAAAATAAATTTATTAAAAACAAAAAAACCCCACATGCTTATGATCTCACAGTCCTGTGAGTCAGGAGTCTGGGTGCACCTGAGTGGGTCTTACAAGGCTGTAATCAAGGTGTTGGCCAGGCTGCATTCTCATCTGGAGGCTGGTCTGGGGAAGAAACTGCCTCCAAGCTCATTCACGTGGTACCAGAATTCATTTCCCTTCAGCTGTGGGATGGAGAGGCCTGGATTTCTACCGACTGTCAGCTGGAGGTCACTCAGCTCCCAGGGGCCACCCGTAGTTCCTGCCACACGGCCCCGTCCACAGGCAGTTCACAACCTGGCAGTTTGCTTTTCAAAGGCCCAGCATGCTAAGGTGGACTCTTACATAGTGAAATGTCATCAGCGGAGTGACATCCCATCACCTTTGCTGTATTCCATTGGTCAAAGTCAAGTCATAGGTCCCGCCCACAATCAAGGAGAGGGGCTTGTCCAAAGGTGAGGATGCTTGAGTCATCTGAGGATGTGCCCTCCATAGCATGGCTTACTGATCTGGGAAATACACCTTGAAACCAGAATTCACTATTTTCCCTCTTCCAACTTCCTGGTATCTGTTAGTGTTATCACTGGTCTTCCAGCCACCAGATTTTCAGTGTGAGTGTTAGCATTGACACCTCTTTTTCTTTGTTATTTTTATTTCACTTATTTCATGTTGCACCTTTCACTTTTTAAGTCCTCTCCAGTTTTCTTTGAAGTGTCCTTGAAATCTGTCTTCCTAAACACTGACTTGCATCTCTATCTCTCTCTGTCTCTGTCTCTGTCTCTGTCTCTCTCTCTCTCTCTCACACACACACACACACACACACACACACACACACACACATACTGGTATTGCATCTCCCCTAGAGTCTGATGTTAGCCTAATTGTCCAACCTTTTCCCAGTTAGCAGGTTGCTTCGCTATTTTGTTGTCATCCTGTTGGTTCAGAGCATGTCTGTTCCTCCAGGAATGTCCTCAGCACCCCTCTTCCATTCTTTTCCAGCAGATTCCACCTCACCCCCTGCCCCCCAGCCCCGAGCCCCCTTGACCACTCCTTTCTCTGAGCCCCACTTAACGCCTGGTGCTTTCCACCCTGGCTTCGTGTTGGAATCATCAAGGTCACTTCAGTTGGATTACTCAACCATGTATAGACTTGGCCAAGTTCCCTCTTCACAGAACATATATATTTTTTATTAAAGTAATGTTGGGTGAATTATCTGAATTTAAAAATGCATGAGAAAAATATGATCTATTAAATCAAGCATGCGGTCTGTCTGGCAGCCTGAACCACCCAGCCCGCCTGGCCCTTTGGCCGGCTCTGCCTGGGGTTGGGAACCCCAGATATCAGCAGGCGTGACGGATGGGCAGCGCCAGCGTGCCTGTGGCCCAGCTGACGGGCTGCGCCTGCTGCTGGAGGCCTGATTTATGTTCACCTCGGAGCTGCAGATCATCCCATGGTATAACACAGACGACAAGGCCTGTCTTAGCTTGTGGGGCCTCAGCCCTATCCATCTTGTGTGAACTTTTTTCCCTCTTAAATTCTCAGTTTGGCTTCTTAGCTTAATTGGCTTCTGGACGGATTAGGCGCTGTTTAGCGATGTCTGAGGTCCACAAGGACTGTTTTGATGGACTCTTCAAGAGGGAAAAGCTGATCGTCTCCCTCTTGGCCCCTCTGTGGGTCAACCCTGTTCTTTGCTGGGTCTGTTGGTTGCATGCCGTGTGCTCTGCACTTTCCTAAATCCTGGGAAGCAAGATGGGTGGGAAGCAGGGCACCCATGAGAAAAAGCAGGCCTTCCTAACAGCAGAACTGGAGGAAGAAGCTGTGGTTATATAGGACCAAGGAAACATGTTGGAGAAGTATCTTGGACTTGCTTCTCTGGAATAGGAGAGAGGCTCTGTTGCTTGTGATGGGGAAGGTGGGAGGGGCCCCTTTTGAAAGGAGCTGGTTTGGGAGGATTCCAGTTCTTTTGGTGGGATATAGAGTTGGCTTTATATTCTGGGAGGGAGGGAGTTGAGTCCTGCCTCTGTCTAATAACAACCAGTGGGCGAAAGGGCAGCCGTGCTCCCCACGGGCCAGGGCGTCCTGCCTTCTATAGCTGCATCCTCCACGGGTAGCTCCTTCCACCATCCCGTAGATTCTTCAGGGAGGGAAGAGGCCGGGTGTGTGGTTGCTGCCTGATACCAGACTGGTTGCCCAACGAGAGTCCCCAGGCCCCGTGCACTTTCCTTCTTTTTTTACAGCCTGCCAGGTATTTGCTTTTCTGCCTAATCCAATTATGCCAAGGTGTGGCCATTTTTTGCTTAGTCTTGGTCAGTTGGCAGGGAACTCTCCTGGTACTTTATATAGTACATTGCCCTGATGCCAAACCCAGTCCTCCCCAAGGAAGAAAAGGGACTTTTGTTGTGACACCTGCCAAGCAGTTTTCTCTGTGGAAGTAGCTGGTATTTTTCTGTGGAAACTTTGTGGAGGGAACTAGCAGTTATTAAAAAGGAAAACAAAACAACAGCTACTATTTTTTTCAAGCACCTACTGTGTCTGGCATTGGACTAAGTCCTTAACATCCATTGCTTCATTGACTCGGAACAGTCTGAATAGGTGGATGCTGTTGACGCATATGCTCTTGTAGATGGGGAAACTGAGGCTGGGAGACATCAAGTCCCTTGGTCACAGGGATCTTCAGGAGTGAAAGTCAGGAGACTTAACTGGGTAGAGCTGGACTCTGACCCAAAAAACCCATGCCAAAATTTGGGTATCTGCCAGCCTGTCTTGTAGAGGTTGTCTGTGCCTTCTGATAGCCGTCACAGTTCTGAATGTGGGTTCCTGAGCCATAGGGAAGTTGCAGCCTGAGGTCACAGGTGGAGTTGAGAGTGAATGTTTGCAAAACACCTCTATAGTTGGCCGGTTATGTGTTGGGGCCAGTTATGCCTGAGTGTTGTGTTGCTTAATCTTACATGTCAACTTGACTGGGCTACCTGGTGCCCAGATATTTGGTTCAAATATTTTTCTGAGTGTTTCTCTGAGGATGTTTTTAAATCGACAGAGTAAAGCAGATTGCTCCATGTAACATGGGTCCAATCAGTTAAAGACCTAAATAGACCAAAAATCTGACCCTCTCCCCACAAAGGCGGAATTCCTCCTGCCTGACTTCACTGTCAAGCTGGGACATTAGTCTTTTCTCCTGCCTTTGGCCTTGGACGGGAGCTATACCCTCAGCTCTCTTGGGTCTTCCGCTTGCCAACTGCAGATCTTGCATTTGTCAGCTTTTGTAATTGTGTGAACCAATTCCTCATAAAGAATCTCTCTCTCTCTCTCTCTCTCTCTCTCTCTCTCTCTCTCTCTCTATATATATATATATTTTTTTTTTTTTTTCTTCTTCTTCCTGTGTCTCTAGAAAACCCTGACTAGCACAAGCACGCATCCTGGGTCACCGCCCATCTCCATATTTCTCAGGTCAGCAGTCATCCAGCTACTGTTCCTATAGGTGCTGCAGGGAAGCATCTGAGCCATAGTCTTTTTACTTCCATTTGGTTTCCTTCATCTTTATCTCTGAACTCACAGCTCAATTTTGAACGCAGAGAGCTCCTTCTTACATTCTTCCTCCTTTTCCAATTATTTTTCAATGACTTTATAAGGAAAAATTCTTCCCCCTTTCACTACTTTCTCCATTTTCTCTGCCTTTTTTCAATCATTTTCTCTTCTTTCCTCTACTCCCCTTGCTTTTCTTTCTTACTCTTGTCCTATTTAGAATCCAAAATAGGCCGAATAATTGTGGTTCGGAAGGTTCAAGGTAGTATTGGTATCTTTAGTTTTAACATGAAATTCTTAATAATAAGCAAGACCACTGGTCTCAAGCCCACTCCAGAATTTCCAAGAATGTCTCCAGCCACCCTATTTTTTTCTGATTAAATCTACTTTTCTTTTTCTTTTTTTTAAGATTTATTTATTTATTTGTTTGGTTGGTTGCGCTGGGTCTTAGTTGTGGCAGGCGGGTCCCTTAGTTGCGGCTCACAGGCACCTTAGTTGCGGCAGGTGGGCTCCTTAGTTGTGGCGTGTAAACTCTTAGTTATGGCATGCATGTGGGATCTAGTTCCCTGACCAGGGATTGAACCCGGGCTCCCTGCATTGGGAGTGTGGAGTCTTATCCACTGCGCCACCAGGGAAGTCCCTAAATCTACTTTTCTTTAAGCATGAGCTTCTATGCTGAATAAATTGCTTCCTTTTGAACTTTACTGTTTTGCTTTAATTTTACAGCAAGGTTTGCAAGTTTTCTGTTTTTAGCATTTGTTCTCATTGAAGATGTGCAGCACACCGATTACATTTGGATTGAAAAGGCCTTGTGGACTAGCTGAGGGTGCCCGGGCTGCCGCCTTGGGGCCTATCATTGTAATGGGAAGTCTTCTGTGTCTCATGGCCTGATTGTGGTGAATGACTACCTCCCATTGGTATGTTGGGGATGCTCTGTATTTCTTTTCTGTTTCCTTTACCTTCTCTGCACCTTTCTCATTCATACCTCATCGTTCCCTGGTCTTCGCTCAGTGATACCCAGAAACTTGCCCTTGATCGTGCAGTCCTTGTGCACCTTGAAAGCCAGTGTGTAAGCTTCCATTGGAGGCCCAGTGAGCTCTCCAAAAGTGAGCATCAGTGAATCGTAGCATAGGACAGAAGGAATGGTGCATCTTGCCTCTGCCCTTGGAATGGGGGTCTGGGTCACGAGGCGTGGTATAGCCAGAATTCACATACTGATCTTCAGTAGGTAACAGCACAAGAGGTTGCTTATAATTTTCAGCTGCAGAAATTTCGGCTAAAGGCAGAGTTAGTTTAAACAACACCCCATGCCCCCAAACCCCCCTCCCCAAAACCCAAACCAGAAAGGCAGCTACCGAAACCCCAGTCTCCCCTTCGTTTCCCTCTTCCCTGTGACTGTATTCATTTCCCTGTATCAGGGAGGGCTAACTGATAAACTCATTGGATATATTCCAACTCAGGAGGCAATGAATGGTAGTCTTAAGTTAATTCTTGGATTTTACAAGCATTTGGGCTATCCTAGGTCTCCTATGAAGAGAACAGGCTTTTGGATGTTGCCAGGAGTTTGAGTGTCTGAGATCTTTGCCAGGTAGGCTGTGGTGGGGAAGTGTTTGTGACAATAGCCAGAATTCCAGGCAGTTGCTAAGGGTCTGAGTTTCTTTTAATTGCAAATATAGACAACTTCCAGAATGGCAAGGGGAAGCTTAACATCTCCTTGACTTGTCAGATTATTTTCCACAAAATTTGATCTTACGTGGAGTATTTTGAAGCGAGCACTGCCCCTCCTTCAGCAAAACCAAAATGTAATATAAAAGAACTATGGTTAAAGAACATTCTAGAAGACACTTGCACTAAAGCAGAGTAAAGCTTGTCATGGCATTACAGAATGTTAAAGCCATCAGGGGCATAGCGATAAGATTAATTCAAATCTTTCATGTTACAGATTAAGAAACTGAGGCCCTAGATTAAGTGTTTTGCTCAAAGTTAATATTCACTCATCACTATAGACCATTTCTCACATAAGCCTGTGACATTTGGTGTTGCATCCCATATGCCAGGTGACATTTCCCACGGAAACGTTATCTACTTACTGACCATAAAATTGTCTATAGCAGAAGCAGTAGTTGCGTTTGCATCCTCTTATTCTTAGAAAGTGTTGCTGACAATTTTTTTTTATTGTTACGTATTTAATGGCAGACTCCAGTTAATTCAGATATTAGATCATTATTTATCCGAGGTCCTGATAAATAGATAAATAGTCCAGCCTCTTTTTCCTCAAGCTGATAAATTTCACTTCAGTGCTTTTGGGGAATGTAAATATGAAATTAATATTGCAGCAATTAGTCATCTATTCTGAATTTTTTCCTTGCAAATTCCCAGAGCATAAGCATGAAATTCATTAGTCCAGTCCCTTATGCTTTAAAACCATCGTGGCATTGTAGATACTTCTACTCCTCCTTTGAAATTTAATGCAGTAAGGAATTTAGCAGAAACCTGCCTTTATTAATTTATTATTTGTAAGTCAGGAAGCTGTATTCCTCAGTCGCTGTTTTTCTGAGCTGGCTGACTCAGCGCCATGCTTTTCGGCGACAGGAAAGCCAGTGCAAATTCTAAATTGTAGCCTCTACTTCGAGAGTGTATGAAAGTTGTTTGATAACTGCTGTTGTCATTTCCCTGGGAGAACTTATCTTCAGTGCTGTCCTTATAAACACAGGTCTCACTGCTGGGAGCTAAAGAGGTTAGAATTGATTTTCATGAAGTTTTTCACTTAATTAAATCTCATCAATTTCTATCCTCCCAGTGATTTTAATTTGAGACCGAGGAGGGTCCAGGGATGAACAGTTTACAGACTGTGGCTTCTCTTTGGCTGTAGGGAGGCTGCACTCTGAAATCCTGCTCTTATGAAATATGCTCTAAATGACTTGCATGGGAGCCACCTCTGTCTGATGTTCTGTTACGTAACTGGTCAGATTTATGTTGCCTATAGTGAATTCCAAATCCCAGTTTTTAGGGATTTGCAAGAGGGGTAGGGATACTGTTAGTCTGCTTGAGACTGAAGACTTGGAAGACCATAATAATTCAAGGGTCATAGAAACCATGTCTATAAAAGATGATTCTTTTTGTCCCAAATCAGCATGTCAGAAATGGTACTTAAAAAGCTGAAAGAGATTCACAACTTGGACCACAGGTGTCTCAGGTCTGGGGATTTAAAAAAAGAAAAATTGTTTATTTATTCATTTGGCTGTGCCGGGTCTTAGTTGCAGCATGCAGGATCTGTGTTGCCGTTGTGGCATGTGGGATCTTTAGTTGTGGCATGTGGGATCTTTAGTTGTGGCACGTGGGATCTTTAGTTGCACCATGCGGGATCTTTGTTGCCGTTGCGGCATGTGGGATCTAGTTCCCTGACCGGGGATCGAACCTGGGCCCCCTGCATTGGGTGTGTGGAGTCTTAGCCACTGGACCACCAGGGAAGTCCCAGATCTGGGAATTTTATTCCACCGGTGGTGGTGGGATGAGTGAGTTTGCTTACAAGAGGGCATTTAAATAGGGCTTGATGATCAAGTAGGGCTTCAACAAGTAGATTTGTAAGTCCAGGCAAGAAAGGCTAAAAGCAGGAGAGAGCACTGAAGGAATATTAAGTCAACTCTGCATGATGATTATTATTTTTTTTTAAAGAAAACATTTGTAATCTTACTGTACAGTACCTTGAAAAGTACAGTAGTCTAGTACAACAGCTGGCACACAGGGGCCGGCATCGAGTGCACAGGCAAGAGGGGTTACTGACTGGAGGAGGGAGAGGAGGTGGGAGATGGTCGAGCTGAAGGATCGTCAGTAATAGGAGACGGGAGGGCAAGCTGCAATTTCACTCACACCTTGCATGATTATTTTTTTAAAACCATTTCCCAAATAACCAGGTCCTTTGTTTAAGGATCAATAGACTCTGAACCCAATTCTAAAAAGTGTTTTGGGCCATAGGGGCATCTTTGCATCTCTAAGGTAATTGTCTTGTGGGAGAAATTTGCCTCCCTCTCTCCCCATAGTAATGTCTGGGGAGCTGGCCCTGAAATGTCTGTTCATTATTTCTTGCTCATTACTAACTAGAAGGTCTAATTATTCCCAATGACTACAGGCGGTTGGGGAATCTGACAGGCTTGGCCATGCCCCACATTGGGCTTTTTGGTCGCCCATTCCTTCCCATCCTTCCTTTCCTTTGTTTTTCAGAGCTAGAGCTGTGAAATGAAAGATGAGAGTCCATGTTTTCTATTTTTTAGGCAGGGATGCTTTCTGCTTAAATTGCTCCAAGGTCTTTAAAAGTTGCTTTCAATCCTGGATAACGTATATGTATGGAGAGACATTTGAACTTGGTATTTAGTTATTAGTTCATTGAAACACTGGATCAAACCTGACCAGTCCCTGGAGACTTCTAGTCCTGGCTCTTTTCAGTATTTGCCTGTATGGTCTGGTGTAGGGTACCTCTTCTCTGGCTTATTTCCCTTCCTAAATCTTAATGAGGTTGTTAAAGTGGAGAATTCCAAGGCCCTACCTTGAAAAAGTCTCTCTCCTTGACCAAAGTTTAGACAGGCTCCTCTGGGCCCTCTTTTCAACTAGGCCTCATCCTTGGCCTCTGGTTCTGTCTTTGGCCTGCCCAGCCCAGTCTTAGCAAAGAACCCGGCTCAATTATCCCCTACCCTTGATATCTGACCACTCTTGATATCTGATCAAGTTCCTCATCCCCTACCTTTGGTGTCTAAATCTTTGGCCTGTCTTTAGCAAGAATCCTGTTAGGCAAGTTTAGCAAGAATCCCCCTACTCTTGACATTTCCTTTTAGTGATTTTACATCCACTGTGACCCTCTCACCCTACTCCTTGGCTATAAATCCCCACTTGAACTTGTTGTACCAGAATTGAACCGATCTCTCTCCTCTATTGCAGTACTCTTATTACAATACTCTTGAAGAAAGTCTTCCTTACTGTTGTAGCAAGTGTTAGAATCATTTTTTTCTTTAACAAGATTCTAGACTGTTACTTGTTATGTCTAAGGTGAGATCCTGTGTATTAGCTAGGACCCAGGCTCCTTCCATATCGTGGCTCTGCCATCTCCAGCATGTGCCTTCCATGGTCACCATATTCCTGTGAGTCAAGTCATAGAAGGGGAAAGAGCCTGAAGGCTTGTATGAGGGAGGGCACATCTCTTCCACTCACATTCCATTGGCTAGAATCAAGTCATATGGTCACATTTCTCTTCAAAGGAGGCTGGGCAATGTAGGCCAGAGGAAAAGGGAATGAATTTATGGAACACCAACCCATGTATCTGCATTTTAAATAAGTATCACGTGTAATTCTGATGTAGGGGGATACTTGGACCATGCTTTAAGAAATGCTGTACATAATTATTGCCAAATATTTTCCAGTCCTGATATTCCATGATTCTATTGTGCTGGGACTTTTTATGTGGAAAAAATGCAAGCAAGTCCTTCCAAAGTGAAAAGGAAAGTTGAACAATCATAGTAGATTTTTCTGCCCATATTCTAGGTTTGGAAATACATGTTGGCCTGTTCAGACCAGCTGATTAAAGGGTCAGTGTTACCATCTCTTCTTCCCTGTGGCCCCACGATCGTCTTGCTGCAACTCTTCTGCTTTAGGAACACACCAGGATATTACCTTCTGGTGCCTCATTACATAATGGGGTGCTGAGGACCAGAATGGAGAGCACGGGGGATATGCTTGTTTCCCTTAGCAATTAACTACATTGGGTGGTTTGTCTCTTTAAACCCATTGAAGGCATAAGGGTTTTGCTAACCTCTTCCGATTAGAATCACTGATCTGGGACCCCGAAAACTGACATCCTCTGCTACTGACTTGGTCATTTGTGCTGTGATTTTTACAAAGACCAAAGATTTGGGTTTATTTTATGTCAGGAATTATGCTAAAAGCAGACACGGGGGTAGCGTAATGATCAATTTTCCTTAACTCCACCAAGTTAGTGGAGTGAAAAGAAACATTTAGATCTGCATGAGATATGGTTTGAGCAAATTGCAGTTGTAAAGAGAAACTAGACTGTGAATACAGAGGCTTTGAATGAGGCTTTTTTTGGGTTTCTAATTTCTCAACACCATCAGTTGCTAAGCTACGGGCAGATATGACAGAGGCTAGTGGATACTTTCTAGATTGAATATAATACTGACACCAAACAATATCAGGGTAGAATACTTACTGTATGTGGCCTTTGTTATTATCTTGTTTCCTCATCCTAACGTGAGGAGGTTGTTTTACCAGACGCGGGAAACTGAGGCTGAGGTACACAGAGCTTCAGCAAGCGTGTGAGATTACATTGTGGGTAATCAAGACCTTGCTGATAATCAGAAGCAGAAGTAATCCATGGTTTTGTTCCTTCTCAGTCTGGTTTGTTCTGCATTAGCCATTATATTCTTGGGCAACCAGTGGATTTTGGAGAGAGCCCTCTCTCTCTTTCTTTTTACACATAGATTACATGGTATAGAAGCAAGTGGTTCCATTTCCTTTCATGAAAATGATGGTTTCTGGGTTAGCATTCAGTACTGCCAGCTTTGTGTTAGCTCTATTTCTTACCAGCCTTTGATGGTGTACAGTGTGCTCAGATAGTATAGGAAGCTTAAAAATATTAATGACTGGCCAACTATAAATTCTTTTAGGGATCATTTCATAGAATGTTACCAGTCAGATGCATTTGAAAGAATAGAATGCTCTTAAGGTTTCTGTTACGCTTCTTATGGAGTCAAGGGAAGATGGTATTAGGTCTCTTTGCAGCCAAGTCCAGTCTTAAACACTGTGCCAACTCCTTCCTCTGGTCCAGCTGCCTCTGTTGAGTTAATGGAAATGGCAAACTGCCCTTTCCCAGTCCATGGCAGACATCACTCACTGCCGTAATATTGTTCTGTGGATATGACATCAGGTGAATTGACGTCCAATTGATCATAGCTAGCATATTAGTTGAAACTTAATTCTCAACTCTGGTTGACCATAAACCTGCCTTTATTATGAAATAACTAAATGATCAATTTAGGTTAGTAGTTCTCAACGGGAGATGAAGTTGTCTTCCAGAAGACATTTGGCATTGTTTGGTGTTATTTTTCGTTGTCACAACTCTGGGGTTTGCTGCTGGTATCTAGTGGGTGGAGGCAAGGGGTACTGCTAAACATCTTACAATGTGCTAAACCCCTCCACCTCTCATGACAAAGAATGACCCAGCTTCAATGCCAATAGTGCCAAGGTTATGAAACCCTGATTTGATCTTTGGAGGGTCTCTGAACAGTGAATCAGGAGTAAGAAGTAGGACATAGACGAGGACTTGGGAGAGAGAATAGGATATCTGGAAGAAAAGGAGAGAAAGCATTTATAGCTTAACACATAAGCTTAAGGTAGGTCTGTGCAAAGATCTATTAGTTCCCTTCAGTGCCCTGTTTGAGAAACACAACTTAAGAATGTCAACTCCTGGAGAAGAACACAGAATATGTATGTGTGGTTTGGTAACATGGTTACTCCTTGGACCCTTTTGTTGTCTGGTGCTTAAGGGGGTTAGTAAAGAGTAGCTGATGAGGGTAGCTGATCTGTTCATAAGTGTCTGCATCTTCACTTTCAAAAGGTTGATTTTTATTAACAAAGCAACCTGAGATTTGGACAGAGATCTATCCACATAATGTCTATTCCAAGCTATTGGAAGCAATCTACCTGTCCAAAACCAAAGACATGGTTAAATGATGGCATATCCATGTAACATAATTTGAATATTTTTTAAATGACATGAGGACATTTTTAGGACATGTTACGTAAAATAAATTAGATAAATAACTGTATATATGATATGATCTTAACTTGGCTATATTTACACTAAAAATTGACTAGAAGGCTTAGAGTTTCAACAGTGAAGAATGTTTTCTTTATACTTTGATGTATTTTCCAAATTTTCTTTAGTGAAGACAGGTTTCTATTGAGATGAGAAAAATGTAAATAGTTTAGAGTTAGCTACGAGTGATGAAGTTTCTATGTTTAAAAGAAATGAAGGGGACTTCCCTCGTGGCACAGTGGATAAGGCTCCGTGCTCCCAGTGCAGGGGGCCTGGGTTTGATCCCTGGTTAAGGAACTGGATCCCACACGCATGCCGCAACTAAGAGTTTGCATGCCACAACTAAGGAGCCCGTGTGCCGCAACTAAGGAGCTGGTGAGCCACAACTAAGACCTGGCGCAACCAAATAAATATTTTTTAAAAAATAAATGAATTCATCATTTGAGACAAAGGTCATTTATCAAGTGGCAGCTATCTGCCAGAGATGGTGCTAGACACATCAGAGGCCAGTAAATTGTTACCTTCCACCGTGGTGGAGTATAGGTTCTGATGTAGGGGTGGGAATAGAGTTCTGTGGCACAACAGCAGTCAGAATAGATATGAAGGAAGGCTTCACTGAAGAGGTGGCATGTAAGAAGGATCTTGATGGCAGCATAGGAGTTTATGAGGTAAAGAAGGGCTGAGAAACACCAGACTAGTTTTAAAATTGCTTCCTTTTTAAAAATTTTTTATTGGAGTATAGTTGATTTATAATGTATTAGTTCCTGCTCTACAGCAAAGTGAATCAGTTATACATCTATCCACTCTTTTTTTAGATTCTTTTTCCATATAGGTCATTGCAGAGTACTGAGTAGAGTTCCTTGTGCTATAGAGTAGGTCCTTATTAGTTATCTATTTTAATGTATAGTAGTGTGTATATGTTAATCCCAAACTCACAATTTATCTCTCACTGTCCCCGCTTCCCCCCTGGTAAACCATAAGTTTGTTTTCTACATCTGTGACTGCATTTCTGTTTTGTACATAAATTCATTTATACCATAAAATTGCTTCCTGAACTGTGAATGGGAGTTGGGGGTCAGTTCCGTCCCGTAATCTGTAAATTGCTGTGTGAATGAAAGTTATTATTATGCTTTTTAATAAAGTCATTATAAAAGTCATTATAATGCTGCTGGTGGCAGAAGTGTGTGACTCAGGGCTTTTTTCCCACTGGTCCTTTTTTATACAACAGTTAGACGGATCATTTTCCATGAGTTAATTACAATTTTGTTTACATTGCTCCACAAGGCATTCTGTGGCCTTAGAGGCACATATCTTTAGAGTAACATTACATTCCTAGGTCTAAAAAAGAAGTCTTTTTTTTTTTTTTTTTTAACATCTTTATTGGGGTATAATTACTTTACAATGGTGTGTTAGTTTCTGCTTTATAACAAAGTGAATCAGTTATACATATACATATGTTCCCATATCTCTTCCCTCAAAAGAAGTCTTTTTAAACCTTGTTTTGTTACCTTGTGGCTTTAAACTCTAGGACTAAGAGGCTTTCAAAGGCCAACTTGAATGAAGTTGGATGTTGCTTTTAGACGTTGAGATCGTTTGAAATCTGAAATTGCCACTGTGGAATGTGGATTCCGTTGTTCCTCTACAAATAGGTTCAATATAGGCAGTGGGCCCAAAAGTTCTTGATGTGAAGCTCGGGGATCACTCTTAGTGAGGAAGCGACGGATTAATCTGCTTGGTACCGAAGGACGTCTAACTGGTCTGTTTAGGTTGATCTAAACATGAATAGATTAGGAAATTGGAAAAGAGGGTAGATACATGCTGCCTGAGATTTTTAACCATAATACATTATTCATTCACTAGTTAATGAATGGAGCAGTTATTCATTGTGTGCCTACTGTGTGCCAGCCCAGAGGTCACTTATCTGGCAAACTCTACTCCCCAGAAGAATGCAGACAACCCGGGAGGTCAAGCTGTTAACCCAGATGCCACAGCAGTCCTCATACCAGTGCTGCTGGCTTCATCCTGGAAGGTCACTGTGGGTCCGGGACAGAGCTTGCCTCTTCCTCTCCCCAGGTGCTGTGGAGTTTGGGAATCAGAAGAATGGAAGAGGTGGTAACAATCTGTTAGGAAGAGAGGAAATCCAAAGTCCTTATAAGAGAACGCTTGAATTTAAAGACTTCAGAAGTGTTGAGAAGAAATCTTTCCAGCTCCTAACCATGTTCTTCACAATCTTCACAACATAATAATAGATGCCCGTTTGTCATCAAGAAAACAAATGGTTCTGCGTTCAGTAATCTCTTTGCCGTGGTTGTTTCAAATGGCAGATTGGCATGTAATCTATTTCAGCTCCTCTCCTCCACTCTGGGAGACCTCGGGGCTCCTCCTGGCTTCCCTCTCCTGGGAGTCATAGCGTTCAACTCCTTTATTTCCAGTCTGTTAGGGGTCAGTGTCCTGTGCTCCTGCTGTCCACGGTCTGAGAACCATTGTTTCATATATTTTGTCCATTAAAAAAAATTGGTAAGATAGAGTTCTCTTATGATTCTGCAGTCCCACTCCTGGGCATTTATCTGGAGAAAACTATCATTCGAAAAGATCCATGCACCCCAACTTTCATAGCAGCACATTTATAATAGCCAAGACATGGAAGCAGCCTAAGTGTCCATCGACAGATGAATGGATCAAGAAGATGTGGTATATATACACAATGGAATATTACTCAGCCATAGAAAAGAATGAGATAATGCCATTTGCAGCAACATGGATGGACCTAGAGATTATCATACTGAGTGAAGTAACCCACGCAAAGACAAATATCATAGGATATTGCTTATATGTGGAATCTAAAAAAAAAGATACAAATGAACTTATTTACAAAACAGAAATAGACTTAACAGACATAGAAAACAAATTTATGGTTATCAAAGCGGAAAGGCAGGGGGGGAGTGATAAATTAGGAGGTTGGGATGAACATATACACACTACTATATATAAAATAGATAACCAACAAGGACCTACTGTATAGCACAGGGAGCTATACTCAGTATTTTCTAATAACCTATAAGGGAAAAGAATCTGAAAAACGTATATGTATAACTGAATCACTGTGCTGTACACCTGAAACTAACGTGACATTGTAAATCAACTATATTTCAATTAAAAAAAATTGTTTCCGTTGGGTGTATAGATCTAGCCCCTGTTATTCATCTTGGCTAGAGGTAGAAGTTGTGTAATATATTTAACAATGTTTTCTTTCTCTTTCAAAATAGATTTTAAGAAATTAAAAAAAAAATAATTTGACCGTTTAAAAATATTAAGCTTCAGGCTTCCCTGGTGGCGCAGGTGTTGAGAGTCCGCCTGCTGTTGCAGGGGACACGAGTTCGTGCCCCAGTCCGGGAAGATCCCACATGCCGCGGAGCGGTTGGTCCCGTGAGCCATGGCCGCTGAGCCTGCGCGTCCAGAGCCTGTGCTCCGCAACGGGAGAGGCCACAACAGTGAGAGGCCCGCGTACAGAAAAAAAAAAAAATAATAAGCTTCAGTTACACAGTAAATTCACATATATGGAGCAGCACGTTCTCTGACAGTCTTTGATAATTAAGTTGTTTCTGTGTATGAGATTGGAGTTACAGTAGATCAGTATATAAGCCAATTATCATCCTCCTCTTAAAGCATAATTAAAATTCCTCTTCTCAGCCCTCAGGGGTACAATTCCTTTTTTTTTTTTTTTTTTTTTTTAAATTTGCTGCCTCTTCTTCGTGTGTTTTGAGAAATTGTTCTTAAAGAAAGCCTTGAGTTTCCAAAATTTGGGGGTGATTGTCATCTCTTCGGACTTAAAGTATGGACTGTCACACATAATTGCAGTTGAAATAGATATCAAATTACTCGATCTATTTTCAGAGGTTATCATCATCAATGACATAACCGATGTGTTTGTCTTCATTCTCTTTCTACCTGGTTTGCTCAGTCTAATCACCCGAACGTTGTCAATTTGGGATTAAAGTGCATTTCGGAAGATTTTGGCTTTTAAAGAGCATATGGTAAATTGAGCTCTTCTCCAGAGGCCCTCATGATACCAGTAACTATAAATGGCACTGCTCATCCTAGTGAAGGCTTTCTTATCTTTTAAAGGTCAGGATCAAACCTCCCAACCCTTACCTGGCTCCCTTGCTCTGAAGAGCTCTGGTTTTCAATTCCTCTGGTACTTATTAACTCCAATTACTTATTTACCTGCCTTAAGTCGTTTTTGAAATGAGGTGAGCGATAGAATGGGAAGAGAATATAAAAGGCCTTTACTTCCCTCTTGGATCAAGGCATACCTATATATAAATTGTTGTTTGTTTCATGTTTCCTTTGCAGGTTCACTTGGCATTGCTCTGAGTATCAGTAACACAGAGCACATCTCCCCCAGTGCCTCCTTATCATTCATTCAGCCACCAGAGTTGTTCCCCAACATGTAGCTCTGATCATTGTCACTCCCCTTTGACAGGAGTTACTGCATACACATTACAGACCCACCTTTATGATGTGGTGTTCAAGACCCCAGATTCTCTTCCAGGTCTATCTCCATCACACGTTATGTTTCAGTCGTAGGGCTCTTGCCGTTGCTGGGACATGCTGTGTATTTTACACCTCTTGTGTGTTTGCTTCCACTGTTTCCCTGCAGAAGCTTTCTCCCTGTGCCTTCCCCTCCCAAATCATGCATGTTGGGACATCTTCCCAGCCTTGACATGTGGAATTGCTTCTTCTCTTGTCTGGATTCCTAGAACTTTCTCACCAAGTGGCTTGATGGTGTGTCTGGGAAGGTGATCACTGTTACCAGGAAGGTAATGTATAAGCCTTGAAGGTCAGATGACCCAGGTACTGCTCCTGGGTTTAGCATTGCCAATCCACCCTATCATTGTGCGGGTAGAAGAGGAGGGGCAGAATTAACAACACTGAAGGGAAAATGGTCTAGGCTTTGGGAAAATGGTCTAGGCTTTTACCACTGAGAAGTTGGGAGCAGAAGAGCAGCCAGGTATTCTCTGTCCATCTCCTCCTATTTCTGGCTTTATTTCCTGTCACCTGGAGCAACAGAGAAATTACAATGGTTATGTAAAACATGGAGAGCTTTTCACAAAGAGTGTGTGGAAAAAAGATCTTGGATTTTTGACATTTTTACCCCATACTTATTAAGGTTTCCAGATTTTACAAAGGTATAAACAAGAAAATAGTCATCAGATTCCATGCAACTGCACATCACGTTATATATTGCATGTTAGTGAGGTTAGCCATGTGTGGGCAAAAGGATTGTATTTATTTATTTTTATTGAAGTATAGTTGATGTATGTTATTATTTATACGTTACAGGTGTACAGTATAGCGATTCACAGTTTTTAAAGGTTATACTCCACTTATAGTTATTATAAAATATTGACTGTATTCCCCATGTTGTACAATATATCCTGGTAGCTTATTTAATACTTGATAGTCTGTTCCCCTTACTCTCCTACCCCTGTATTGCCCCTCTCCACTTCCCTATCCCCACTGGTAACCACTAGTTTGTTCTCTGTATCAGGATTTTCTTTTTTAAAGTAAAATAAGTAAAGATATTTCTAACTAATTCTGAACACCTGCTAAGTGCCAGGCACTGTTCTTGGGCCTTTGAGATGAAAGAATGAATAAAGCATAGTCCCCACTTTTAAGGGTCTTATAGTCCTAGCTCAGCCGTTATCACGCGTGGTCCCCAGACCAGCAGCAGCAGCAGCATCTGGGAAATCGTTAGAAATCTGCATTCCTGAGCCCTACCCCAGACCTACTGAATCGGGCACTCTGGGGGTGTGGCCTAGCAATGTGAATTTTCACAAGCCCTCCAGCTGGAGAGAGACTCAACACAGTCTGGTTGTAGCTGCTGAACACATGTTGAGTTGATCAGGGAGTAATTGGATAGATGTAGTTGATGCCTTTGGAGAGTCAGGTAGGTCTTCAGACGAATGAAGTTCAAGTTAAATCTTAACTGGTGAGTGGTGGTTCTTCAGACGAATAAGGGCGAGAAGGAGAGTATTTCAAGTCAAGAGAACCACATGCAAAAGTACAGAACAATCGGACTTCCCTGGTGGCCCAGTGGTTAAGAATCCGCCTGCCAATGCAGGGGACATGGGTTCAAGCCCTGGTCTGGGAAGACCCCACATGCCGCGGAGCAACTAAGCCCGTGCGCCACAACTACTGAGCCTGTGCTCTAGAGCCTGCGAGCCACAGCTACTGAGCCCATGTGTCACAACTGCTGAAGCCTGCATGCCTAGAGCCGTGCTATTCAGCAAGGGAAGCCACTGCAATGAGAAGCCCACGCACCACAAGGAAGAGTAGCCCCCGCTTGCCGCAACTAGAGAAAAGCCCACACGCAGAAACGAAGACCCAACGCAGCCAAGAATAAATAAATAAATAAATAAATAAATAAATAAATAAATAAATAAATAAATAAATAATTGGGGGGGAAAGAAAAGTACAGAGCAGTCAAAGGACTTGGTCGCCTCTGGGGATCACAATTACTATTGTCATTATGTTGTTCTTATTACTATTACTCTTATATCAGGGTCATAATATAAGCTAAGTTGGCGAGATCGGTGGCCAGATCCTGCTGAGAAGTTTGGCTCTTCTCCTGGAAAATAACCGAATGGTTTTTAGCAGTGAAGTGAAATAACATCAGGTTTGCAATTTTGTTGGCCATACACAAAAAAACAGAGCGTTTTCTAAATTACAAAAGAAGTTTTTGTGATGTATTCAAAACCTAAGCTGAGATTAAAGGAGGAAAAATGTAAAGAATTCAGAACTTAATTTTTACTATTTATAATCTTAAAGAATTAAAAAAATTTAATAGACTATTTTTTTACAGCAGTTTTAGGTTTATAGAAATATTGAACAGAGGGTACAGAGATTTCCCGTGTACCCCTTGCCTCCACACATGCATACCCTCCCCCTTCATCTACATTCACAACCAGAGTGGTACATATGTTACAATTGGTGAACCTGCCCTGATATATCATTATCTAGGTTATGTTAGGGTTCACTCTTGGTCTTGTACATTTTACGGGTTTGGACAAATTTCTAATGACTTGTATTTACCATTGTAATTATCATACAGAATAGTTGCACTGCCCTAAAAATCCTGCCTCCCTCCCCCAAGCTCCTGGCAACCAGTGATTCCTTTACCATCTCCATAGTTTCGCCTTTTCCAGAATGTTGTATAGTTGGAACCATATGGTATATAACCTTCTCAGATTGGCTGCTTTGATTTAGTGACAGCATTTAAGGTTCCTGCACGTCTTTTCGTGGCTGGATAGCTCATTTCTTTTCTTTTTGTTTTTATTTTATTTTATTATTATTTTTGGCTGTGTTGGGTCTTAGTTGCTGCGCACGGGCTTTCTCTAGTTGCAGCGAGCAGGGGCTACTCCTCAGTGTGGTGCGCGGGCTTCTCATCGTGGTGGCTTCTCTTGTTGCGGAGCACGGGCTTTAGGCACGTGGGCTCAGTCGTTGTGGCATGCGGGCTCTAGAGCGCAGGCTCAGTAGTTGTGGCGCATGGGCTTAGTTGGTACACAGCATGTGGGTCTTCCCAAACCAGGAATCGAACCCATGTCCCCTGCATTGGCAGGTGGATTCTTAACCACTGCACCACCAGGAAAGTCCAGCTCATTTCTTTATAGAATAATATTCCATTGTCTGGATGTACCACAGTTTGTCCATTGACCTACTGAAGGACATCTTGGTTGTTTCTAAGTTTTGGCAGTTATGAATAAAACTGCTATTGATATCTGAGTGCAGGTTTTTGTGTGGATGTAAGTTTTTAACCCCTTTGGGTAAATACCAAGGAATGCGGTTAATGGATTGTATGGTAAGAGTATGTTTAATTTTGTAAGGAACCACCAAATTGCCTCCCAAAGTGGCTGTACCATTTTGCGTTCCCACCAGCAATGAATGAGAGTTGCTGTTGCTCCACATCCTTGTCAGCATTTGGTGCTGTCAGGGTTCTGGATTTTGGCCATTCAAGTAGGTGTGTAGTGGTATCTCACTGTTGTTCTGGTTTGCATTTCTCTGATCACATCTGACGTGGAGCATCTCTTCATACCCTGATTTTCCAT
This sequence comes from Delphinus delphis, assembly GCF_949987515.2. Classification (NCBI taxonomy): domain Eukaryota; kingdom Metazoa; phylum Chordata; class Mammalia; order Artiodactyla; family Delphinidae; genus Delphinus; species Delphinus delphis. Next base: position 13,343,803 of record NC_082686.1, read on the forward strand.
CCGTGTATCTTCTTTGGTGAGGTGTCTTTGGCCCATTTTTTTTTTTTTTTTTGTGGTACGCGGGCCTCTCACTGTTGTGGCCTCTCCCGTTGCAGAGCACAGGCTCCGGACGCGCAGGCTCAGCGGCCATGGCTCACGGGCCCAGCCGCTCCACGGCATATGGGATCTTCCCAGACTGGGGCACGAACCCGTGTCCCCTGCATTGGCAGGTAGACTCTCAACCACCGCGCCGCCAGGCAAGCCCTGGCCCATTTTTTAATTGGGTTGTTTGTGTTCTTGTCGTTGAGTTTTAAGAGTTGTTTGTATATTTTAGATAACAGTCGTTTATCAGAAGTGTCTTTTGCAAATGTTTTCTTCCAGTTTGTGACTTGCCTTCTCATTCTCTTGTGATTGTCCTTTGCAGAGGAGAAGTTTTTGATTTTAATGAAATCCAGATTATCAGTTATTTCTTTCATGGATCATGCTTCTGGTGTTGTATCTAAAAAATCATTGCCAGAGCCAAGGTCATCTAGGTTTTCTTCTATGGTATCTTTTATGGTTTCATATTTTAGTTTTATAGTTTTACATTTAGGTCGTGATCCATTTTGAGTTGATTTTTGTAAAGGGCATAAGGTCTGTTTCTAGATTCTTCTTTTTACATGTGGATGTCCAGTTGTTCCAGCACCATCTGTTGAAAAGACTGTATTTTCTCTGTGGTATTTCCTTTTCTCCTTTGTCAAAGATCAGTTCACTCTATTTATTCAGATCTGTTTCTCGGCTCTCTGTTTTGTTCCATTGATCTATTTGTGTATTCTTTTGCCAATACCACACTGTCTTGATTACCATAACTTTGTTGAAAGTCTTGAAGTTGGGTAGTGTCAATCCTCCAACTTTGTTCTTCTTATTCAATATTACTTTGGCTATTTTGGGTCTTTAGCTTCTCTACATAGTCTTAAATAATTTTAATTCTAAAAAAAAATAGAGGGACTTCCCTGGTGGCTCAGTGGTTAAGAATTGCCTACCAATACAGGGGACATGGGTTTGAGCCCTGGTCAGGGAAGATCCCACATGCCGCAGAGCAACTAAGCCTGTGTGCCGCAACTACTGAGCCTGAGCTTTAGAGCCTGCGAGCCACAACTACTGAGCCCACGCGCCGCAACTACTGAAGCCCATGTGCTCTAGGTCCCACGTGCTGCAACTGAGCCCACATGCTGCAACTACTGAAGCCCGCACACCTAGAGCCCATGCTCCGCAACAAGAGAAGCCACCCCAATGAGAAGCCCGCGCACTGCAATGAAGAGTAGCACCTGCTCGCTGCAACTAGAGAAAGTCCGCATGCAACAACAGACCCAACGCAGCCAAAAATGAATAAATAAATAAAATTTATTAAAAAATAGAGAAAACTTATAGAAAGTTAAAAAATTACAAAATACCAGAAGAAAGAAACAAAAGCTAATTTCTAGTTCAACCTAGATTGAACTGTTTACCTTTCAGTTGTACTTTGATGGAGTCTTTTTTTCTCTTTGTCCTGTGTTTATTATTTATAGTATGTGTAATAAATAAATTTAATTTCTGTCTTGACATTTCTCCTCATTTAATGGGAAAAATGGTTGTGTTGCAAATTCCTTAAATACTCTGTAAATATCTGTTTTAACAAGTGTTTAACATTCTGTGGAGTGCTATACTGAAGTTTACTTGAATCTCATTTGCATGCATTGCTTATGTATCAGTTAGGGTTTGGTGAGTATATTAGTCAGGGTTCTCCAGAGAAACAGAACAAACCAATAGAGTCTACCCCTCTCTCTCTCTGTGTCTCTGAGATGTTGAGATTTATTATAGGAATTGGTTCATGCAATTATGATTGCTGAGAAGTCTCATGATCTGCCTGCTCTTTGCAAGCTGGAGACCCAAGAAAGCCAGTTGTGTAATTGAATCAGAATCTGAAGGCCTGAGAACTAGGGCAGCTGATGGTGTAAGTCCTGGTCCCAGTGTGAAGGCCTGAGAACCAGGAGTGCCAATGTCTGAGGGCAGGAGAAGATGAATGTCCTAGGCCAGAGAGAGCAAACTCACCCTTCCTCCACCATTTTGTTCTACTCAGGCCCCCAGTGAATTGGATGATATCCACCCACATTAGTGAGGGTGATCAGTTTTCACTCAGTCTACTGATACAAATGCAAATCTCATCCAGAAACACCCTTGCAGACACACCCAGAAATAATGTTTTACTAACTGTCTAGGCATCCCTTAGTCTAGTCATGTAGGTACATAAAGTTAACCATCATAGTGAGGGGTGTGGAAATGGGATTTCTCATGGGAAGTTGACCCCGTGCACTTGTGGGAGCTGCAAGAGGTCTGTGGAAGGCTGCTGTCTCTGCGTTTGGCTGGACATGTCAGGAAGAACAGCCGCAGGTGGAGCGGGGAGAGCCAGGACACATGGAAGCCCAAGTCTCTCACGACCTCCACCTTGATGATGACTCAGGGTGACTTGCAGAAGACGCCCTGCCCCTGCCCTTGGAGCTGCACATGTGTCTGGCTCAGGAGCTGAAGGGGCTGTCCCCACTGCCGCACCGTAAGGAACTCACCACCGTGACCCCATCTGCTTCTCCACCTGTGCTTTCAGATCCTGGGTGAACTCCCCTCATGGCCTATCCTAAACCAGTACTGCCCAGGAGAGGGGATTCTGGGAAATGTAGTTCCTGTTTAGCTACAATGACAGTACAAAACCCTCCGGCGTTCATGTCTAATTTGTATTCTATTGTGACTAAATACTGCAGAGGATGTCTTTATTTCCATCTGGCGCTTCTTCTAAATTTTGGATCATTTCTTGAGGATAGATCCTCAGAAGAGGAATTTATTAGGTCAAAGAATCTAAACATTGTAAAGAGTCTTACGTGTTGCCAATTTACACAAAAACATTGTACCAGTGGCGCCACCAGGAGAGAGCATGAAAAATCTTCTCTTACTGCATAGTGGCTAATACTGAGCAGTGTATTCTTTCTCCTGTAACATCTTGAGGTTTTTATTTGAGTTGTTTATTCATGTCCTTTAGGTGAAGGTTTTTTTTTTGTTTGTTTGTTTGTTTAATTAAATCAACTTGGGAACAAGTAAAGACAGGTGGAAGTTACATGCTTGGAATCTTGAGAGAATCACTTAGTAGATCTTGTGAGTAATAGGTAAACCATCCTGTCTTATTCTGGGGAGGTAGTAATTGTCACAGCAATAAAATCAGAGGGCTAATTAGTTGACATGGATATAGGAACGGGTATTAGCAAGTGCACTGAAAGTTAGAAGCTCATTTGGTGTAAAGTTGTAAAGTTCTCTGTGGTCACATCTCAGTTTCTGTAGAGTATTTTGGGATAGTTTTTGATTGCAAGGAGCGAATTATTTGCTTTCTCTTTTTAAAAAGTTTTTTTCCCCTCCCTAATACTTCTAATTTTAATTGGTGACCTCTAACCCTAAAAACATAATCTGTCATTTTCATCTCTCTTGGCTCTTGTCTTTTCCTCTGTAACATCTGTCCTGTTGATTGCAGGCTCCAGCCCTTACTTACAAACCTCTTCTTACTATGCAGATGACTTTCCTTCCTTGTTAATTTCTACAAGGAACTGGCATGAAAACCAAAACTTCATGAAGACCACGGTTAAAAAACCGTGTTGTCGGGCTTCCCTGGTGGCGCAGTGGTTGAGAGTCCACCTGCCGATGCAGGGGACACGGGTTTGTGCCCCGGTCCGGGAGGATCCCACATGCCGCGGAGCGGCTGGGCCCGTGAGCCATGGCCACTGAGCCTGCGCGTCCGGAGCCTGTGCTCCGCAACGGGAGAGGCCACAACAGTGAGAGGCCCGCGTACCGCAAAAAAACACAAACAAACCGTGTTGTCTATGACTCTATGTAGAGCAGAATGTTTGGGCTTTGTCTGTGTTGTGGCTTTTGCCAGTATGTCTTGTCAAGGGACTTGCACAAGTTTGTGAATCAGATATTAGACCAAATTCCACCAACTTCTGAGTTTTAAGTTGTATTTAATATTCCCTTTAAAGAATGGACCACAGTTGGTTCCCCCAACTCCCGGCCCCCCAGAATCAAGCAGTCAACCCCTGACCCAGTTTTAATATAAATCAAACTTACATTTTCATACACCATAAAGTTTGAATATGTCTGTTTTCTAACTCAAGCTAAAAGTAGCTGAAATGTATTGGCTTGTGATGGTGTGCTTAGTTCCACTCAAGATGGAATGATTCCGCGGAGCCCCCAGCCCACGAAGATAGCTTCTCATCTGGGGAGAGGAATGTGGTGTGGAGTTTCATCTCTACCCTGGCCACTCAAAGTGGCAAAGAGTGGTTCCTGGGACCAGCGTCGCACCTGCATCATTTGGGAGCCTGTTAGAAATACAGGTTCTCAGGCCTCACCCAGGCAAACCAGAGCCTGCATTTTCACGAGATCCCCGGTTGATTCTATGCTCAGTTCAGTCTGAGAAGCTCTGTCCTGGAGAAAGCTGTCTGACCTGCTCAGACCTCATCACTGGCTACCCTTTGCAGCCACCCCTTACCTTCTGGCAGGACTTTGTTCTGGGAACGCTCAGACCTGTGGAGTGGCCTCTATTTTATTGATCTGTGTACTGATCAGTGCTGCTGAGATTTGCTAAAATTCTTGAAATTCCCTGGAAGCAGTCCCTTGGAGAAACGGACTCTTATTTCTCTATCAGTGAAGTCTGACCGAGCAGAATGTGCTTCGCCTTTTTATGTGAGCATTCTGCTGGGTCTGGGAGGGCCACGCTGCAGAGTGTGGTTAGGATAAGAGTGAGGACACTTGAGGTTGGACCTCTCTCTCTTTTTAAAAAAAATTATTGTAAATTGTGATAAAATACACGTAACATGAAATTCATCATTTTAACCATTTCGAAGTGTACAGGTCGGTAGTGAGTATGTTCACATTGCTGTGTAATCAATTTGTAGAACTCTTTCTATCTTGCAAAACTGAAACTGTACCCATGAAACCACAGTTCCCTATTCTTTCCTCCCCCAGCCCCTGGCAACCACCCTTCTACTTTCTATTTCTAATGGATTCAATTATCCTAGGTCCCTCATATAAGTGGAATCATACAGTATTTGTTCTTTTGTGTCTGGCTTCTTTTGCTTAGCATAATGTCTCAAGTTTCATTCATGTTGTAGCACGTGGCAGGGATTCCTTCCTTTCTAAGGCTGAATAATACCCTCTTGAATATATATATCACGTTTTGTTTAACCAGTCACCTGTCCACGGATACTTGGGTTGCTTCCATCTTTTGACTGTTGTAAATGATGCTACTGTGATGGAGTTTGGCGCTTAAGCTACTACAAACTGGATGTAAGACCTTAGACAAATCACTGAACTTCTGCATCTCAGTTTCCAGTACTTTAAAAATTCAGATGCTTTCAAGCATTCTCTGAAGTTCTAGTTATAGGATACTAAATAAAATCAAATCTGCATCTATTCAAAAATTATATGTCTTCTAAAGATTTCCCTGGTTTCTCCTGATGATACCATTTACCCTTCTTGAGCTGACTTAATCTTGGAGTATCCTCAACTGCAGAACTTGTATAACTTTTTTTGGAACAGCTTTACTGAGATATAATTCATATACCATGTGATTCACCATGTAAAGTGGACAAGCCAGTGATTTTTAGCATATTCGCAGGGCTGTGCAATGATCACCACAGTCAATTTCAGAAGAGACCTTATACCCATCCAAAGTCACTGCCAGTTTCCCTCCAGACCTCCCCCTCCCTCCACCCTAGACAATCACTAATCTACTTTCTGTCTCTAGGGACTTGCCTATTGTGGATGTTTCATATAAACGGGATCATAAATTTGTGGCCTTTTGTGACTGGCTTCTTTAACTCAGCATAATGTTTGCAAGGTTTCTGTCTAACTTTCCAAGATGTCAACTGATCTCACATGTGAGGGGTTCGTTTATCACCATTTGATTGCTCCTAAGGCCAAGAGCCAGATGTAGGACTGGGGCCAAGAGATAGAGCAGTAAATACCAGACACATCCCCTTGGCTCTAAAGAGCTCTCTGTCTTGTGGGGAAGATGGACATTAAGTGAATTTCTACCTAGATATTAATCACAAAGTGCTGATTTCTGTAATGGAGAAACTTCGGGTGCTTTGAAAGTATATAATGGGCAGAGGTGAGGGGAGCTCTGACTTGCCACATCTTCAGGATGCTTGCTGTCCACAGATCTCACACTGGGACATCCCTCCAATCAGTGTCTATTAAGTGACTCTGTTGGCGATGATGATGTGGTAAAAAGTGAGACCCTGTTCGTGTCCTTGAGGAGCTCACCCTGTCATAAGGCAGACAGCCCATGCTGATGGGTGTCCCAGAGTCTGGACCGTGGGTACTGGAACATGGGTGGATCTCCCTGAAGCATTCAAGGGAATCTTTAGGGGGAGCAGTGATGATGCCTGATTGGGATTTTGACAGATGAATAAAATGTCTTAGGAAGCCACCATGTGTGCGGAGGGAAGGGAACTTCTGAACAGAGGTCACGAGCAAAAGTGTAAAGATACTCAGTGTGTTCATCAGGGATGGGACATCAAGAAGCCTGTTGTGGCCACAGCCTGGGGACCAGCTACAGGATGGAGGCAGGGAGGGTTGTGAAGTATCTTAAAGCAAAGGGTGGAAGCTTTATCCTACAGATCTCAGATTTGCATCCTTTAATTCTGGTACCCTCAGCGTTCCCCTCCTAATTATGACTCAGCATGAGTGGGAGTGGAGGTGGCATATCCCCTAGAGGCTTTTCTGGAGGACACCACACTCTTCCGGAGGGAGCTGGTTCCTTCGAAGTGTCAGTGCTGAAGGTGTCAGAACTTCTTAAAGCACTTCTTTTAGATTCACTGGGACATAGAAACATGAGAAGTTGGGAGACAGGCAGGAAGGAGTTGAATGGTGCCAGCAGCTGCAGGGTATCAAGTTTTTCTTGGCCTAAACTTACAGGTGGAAATGGATGCTATGAGCTGCCATTTATGGCTAGTACCTGTCATGCCTGGTAAATAGATGTGAGATCTTGGACCAGACCATCATAGCTTTAGGGCCTACTTCATCAAACATCACCTACCTTGATATCTAGGATCCTACAAGATGATCAGAAATGTTGTGGCATGCAAGATCCAGCCATTACCATTTCCAGGCAATCTAACCATCATGGTGTATGTGTTTTAACAGAAATAAAGTTGACTTACCATATTATATTAGTTTCAGGTATATATAGTGTTACGTTTTGATGTATTATTACCCAGGACCATTTGTAGATTCGTTCCTTTACTCATCCAACACTACATTTATTATATGCTGCTAGCTCTAGTTTGTGTGCATTCAAAGATAGATGCATCCCCACCCTTGAGTACCCTACACGGTAATCAGGGAAGTAGCCCATGGTTGCAGACGTAGAGTTCATATTGTCAGCAGGCCTCCCCAGCATGCAGTTGCATTGGCATTGGTAATTAACGTTGTCATCCTTGCTTTTACCTGGGCCTGTGGAACTCTTATTCACCTGTAGCATCTTTTAGAATTTCTGTGGGTTCCCCAAGAATGGCATCAAATGGACCTGAGGCTGATCACCGTTGCTCACAGCCACCAGGAGTATCTGCCTTGTCCTTCTCTTGCTGTGCCTCCGTCCGTCAGCCCCCCTGCTGTAAGAGCTGCTTGAAGGACTGTGTCGCTCAAATCTTTATGATGAGAATAGATAAGTCCTTGCCAAGGGGCATGTTGCATGCAGAGATGCTGGATAACAGCTCTCTGACATCTGAGATTTTGTCACCTGGGAACTAAAGTGTCGGATCCCCGAGACTGGCCAAGCCTCATGACACAGCTCCTTCAAGGTCTACCCTAGGGACTTCCTGGTGGTCCAGTGGTTAGACTTCACCTTCCAATGCAGGGTGTGTGTGTTCGATCCCTGGTCATGGAGCTAAGATCTCACATGCCTCATGGCCAAAAAACCAAAACATAAGAAAACCAGAAGCAATATTGTGACAAATTCAATAAAGACTTTAAAAATGGTCCATATCAAAAAAATAAATCTTTAAAAAAAAAGAAAGTCTACCCTAAATAATCCTCCCATACCGCATGATGTCCACCCCATGGTAGAGTACTAGGTACCTAGTACTAGAGTACTAGGTTACTCTAGTACTAGGTACTCTGCTTATTATTGTGTGTATGGGAATCTGAAATTATCTTGTTTATTGAGTAGTAATGATCTTTTATTGCACTCTTACAAGTATCAACTCAGTGAATCCTGGCAACTGTGGTGGGTAGAGCTTGTCCCGGGATTCGAGGCCAGGCAGTCTGGCTCCAGAGTCCAGCTCCTAGCCACTACGTGTGTGTTTATTATGTCTTTACCTACAAGAATATCAATTCTGTGGAGCTCATCTTTCTGGGTACCAAGAACATTCGTTCTTCGTAGGCTCTCGAGAGATGGTGAATGAATGAGTGAGTGGTCAGTTCATGGTCAGGGAGACTTCTTGGAGGCAGTCAAGCCTGTGGTGATGAGTGCAGGAGTAGCCAGGCAAAGGCGGGTGCCAAGGAGGTGCAGGACATTCCTGGCAGCAGTCATGGATGGTGTGAGCTCAGGCATGAAGGGGTCACGTGCTCTGGGGTTGCTGGAGAGGGACCTGAGAGACCAGGCTGGAGAGGTACGTAGATGGGCATCTCCAAAGAGGATGTTTCTGTTCTATGTACATGTTGAATCCCCAGCAGAGTCTTTCTAAGTGTGAGCAGGAATCCAGCTTTGTCAGAACGTGAGGGTGCTTGTGAAAAACATACTATCGATTGCATCAGGGTCTGGGATGGGAGGGCTCAGGAGTCTGCATTCTAATGCTCTTGCCGGGTAATGCTTATGCACACAGATGCTTGGGAACCTCTGGTCTGAGAAACAAGATAACTGCTAATAAACTCTTAACGTTATTTACGTCTTTCAGCTTTTCTTCCTAACTGTCTCCCACTCCCTATACCCGTCTGAGATGGAGCTATAAAGTAATGTGTGTCTTTAGCACACTTTCCTTCTGGTAATCCTGTCTTAGTTAGCTCGAGCAGTTTTAACAATAGCGTCATAGACTTAAACGACACACATTTATTTCTCATGGTTCTGAAGACTGGGAAGTCCAAGATCAAGGCACGGGTGAGAGTCATCTTCCTGGCTTGTAGAGGAACATCTTCTGTTGTATCCTCTGACAGCAGAGAGAGAGATTCTCCCATGTCTCTTCTTAGAAGGGCACTAATTCCATTCATGAGAACTCCACCCTTATGACCTAATCAGCTCCCCAAAAGGCCCACCTCCAGATAACATCACATTGGGGATTAGGGCTTCAACATATGAATTCTGGGGGGACACAAACATTCAGTCCATAGCAATCCTTCTTTGTGTGTTTATCTTCTCTTGTCTTTGGGACTTCTGCTTGTACGCTGTATTAGTGCACTAGGGCTGTCCTAACAAATCACCACCAGCTTGGTGGCTTACAACAGAATTCCATTCTCTCATATTTCTGGAGTCCAGAAGTCCAAAGTCTAGGTGTTGGCAGAGTCATGCTTCTTCTGAAGGCTCTAGGCTTCTAGGCTCTAAGAAGGCTTGCCTCTTGGCTTCTGGTGGCTTCCGGCAGTCTCTAGCATTCCTCGACTTGTAGCTGCACCAATCAATTTCTGCCTCTGTCTTCACATGACCTTATTCTCTGTGTGTCTCCTCTTCTTTTAATGCCACCAGTCGTTGGCTTTAGGGCTCGTTCTAATCCACTGTGACCTCATCCTAACTTCATTACATCTGCAAAGACCCTACCCTGTTTCCAAATAAGATCCCTTTATGGAGTTATGTGGACAGAACCAGGTGGAGGTGATTTTCAGGGACACCATTTAACTAACTACATAGAAATTTGAGTTCTGAAGGCAATGCTACGTTGTTGAGAAAAGATTTGAGAAGAATAGATTTGGCTAAAACCACCAACACCAAAGCGGTAACAACAACAGACAAATCAGGTGGTCACTTCAATTCTAAATTGGTGCAACATTTTGGACAATCTTGCATTCTTTGCTGAGCACCTATGTTGAATTCATTTATCTTCAGAGGCTTCAAGTTGACTTGCATACAGGATGCTGGAAAATTCTTTCACAAATATCCCTTAATAAGCCTTCTTGAAATAGTTGTTTTTCACACTCAATTCCTTGAGATTTTTGAAGTGTCCAGAGGGGTGTTGGGAAAGTGGGAGGCTCTGACCCCTAGGTCTGTCCACAGGCAGAGTGGCTGATCTCACTCGCCTGGACCATGCTTTTGGCCCCAAGGAGTTTTCTTCCTTTCAAAGCCTGTTTTCTGTACTATGATGTATTATTATGTGACAAAGTCAAGTGTATGTTTCTAATCCAGTCTAATCCATGTACCACTTTTTTCAGGGAGCTCAAACTTTCCTGATAGATATTTTTCCTAAAGTCACCCTTTTAAAAATTGCATAGTAGTTCTTCATAGGGATGTAGCAGACTTTAACTTGTTTCTTCTGGTTCAACATTTAGTTTTCCACGTCTTGATTTTCTTAGTTGTGGGGCTTATGTATAAATCTTTGCTTTATTTATTTATTTATTTTTTTGCGGTACGCGGGCCTCTCACTGCCGTGGCCTCTCCCGTTGCAGAGCACAGGCTCCGACGCGCAGGCCCAGCGGCCATGGCCCACGGGCCCAGCTGCTCCGCGGCATGCAGGATCCTCCTGGACCGGGGCACAAACCCGTATCCCCTGCACTGGCAGGCGGACTCTCAACCACTGCGCCACCAGGGAAGCCCTGCATCTTTTATTATATCTCTAGATTAAAAATTCGAGATACAGATTTACTGGATCCAAGGGTGTGAACTTTAAATGTGTCTAATGTATTTTACTGCTGAATTCGTGTCCAGAAGGAGTATTTTAAGTGCTGTCGTATCAGTGTCTAAATGTGCTCATCTTAGCAGTTCCCTTGCAAGTACTGATGAGGTTTATCTGTTCACGAAGGGTCAAGTTCTTGGGGAAGGTGGCATTTTGCTTGAGGTGGGTCTTCTTTACTTTAAATACATGTTTAAAATGGCCCATCTGTATACAAAATATGTCACCACCCTGTTTTTATCACTTTGTTGTTTAATGATGATGCATCTCTTGCTTACTGGTACCGGTGAATCTTTTTGTTATTTTACATTGCTTCCAAGAAATAAATTTCTCATGCATTCACGGACATATGCAATAATGATCCCAAGAGTAACTCCCCATGCCTGAGTGCCGTCCAGGTAAGGGGTGCATTCATGAATGATCTCACTGAATTCTCATCGTAGAGAGGAGGAGGGGGAGGCCAGAGGTGTTTAGTGACTCGCCCAAGGCCTTGGACGTGGCCAGCGCTGAGCTCGTTGCAGGGTGGGGGTTACTGGCTGGGAAGCTGTGGGGTATCAGCCGTGCCTGGGGGAGACCGAGGGAGGGGCGCAGAGAGCGCTTTGCTTGCACCTTCGGCTGTGACTCAGTGGAGGGACGGCAGGCCTGGGACACAGCTGGGCTTTAAAGCCACCGGAGTGTGTAACACTGACCCCCTCTTTCTTTTGTTTGGCGGCAGGAAAAGAAGGGCCGGTTCTGAGAGGCCTCGCCACACACCTCGCTCTGAAGGGCTGTTCTTTGAGACCGATTACTGTGCGGAGTCCTGAGCCGTCGGCGTTGGCCGGCTGCCTTTCTTCCCTGGCGGTGCGCCTGTTCTCCATGTTAACAGGGGAGCTCCCACGAGAAGGTCGGTCTTGGTTTCCTTTTCATTTGGGGTGACCTCTCTAACTCCCCATGTTTAAAGCTGGACTGAGTTCATTGATCGCCTTTCTGCTGAGAGCTGCCGTGCAGAGGGCCTGAAGGGCTGCAGAAATCTCTCTTTCATCCAGAGTCACGAGCTCTCCCTTGTTAGGGCTGCTGTGGTGCTTCTGTCCAGAGCTGCTGGGGTAGGTGAGGGGGACACCCCTGGACGTTCTTAAATCCATGTTGGTAGCAGGTGCATCGACCCTAACTCAAGACAGCAGCTGTGTGGTGCACGCACGGATTCAGTGGGGCCTTTTCCAGAATTGGCCCCTCTGCTCTTGTCTTGCCCTTCCACCATCTGTCCCCAGACAGTAGCCAGGGGGCACCTTTTAGGTCAGACACACTGCTCAAAACCTTCCTGTGCTTTTCAAACACGCTCCCCACCTGTCAGCATCACAACCAAAGTGTTTACAGTGGTTTCAGGGTCCGGCAGGAGCTCCCCCCTCCCCCCTCTACTTTCTCCCCTTGCTTCCTCCACTCTGGCTGTGGCTCAGATATACCAGGCAGACCCCTGCCTCAAAGCCCCCGTCCTGCCTGTTCTCTCTGCCTGGAGCCCTTTTCCCCTGGGAACCACGTGGGGTGCCCGCCACACCTTCAGGTGTGGGTTCCATCGTGTCTCCTTTTCAGTGAGACTGTCATGCCAGGTCAGCATGTTGAAAACCACCATGAATGTATCCTCTGCATCCATGACTGTGTAGTTAGAATGTGGCTGACAGTGTTTGCAGTGTCTGTGGTGCCCATGGGGACCGTAGGTGTGACCGATCTGCGAAGGTTCTGGAATGGATACTCCTGTTCTCTGCCTTCTTGATGGCAAGAGAATATCTTGCCTATTACGGCAGAATCCCTATTAGAGACCATGCGTTTCGTTCCTGTGACTTGTGGCGATTCAGCTCCAGATCAGGGTCTTTGCTTGGGGCATATTTCATGTTACTTCGATTCACTTCAGAGGCCACGACCAGGTGACCCAAAATAGTCTCCCAAGTTCTGATAGTGTCGGAAGATCCCTGTAGTTCCAGCCGTGAGACCCTCTCAGGCTAAGTCTGCTTGTAGAATTTAACTGCCTAATTAGTGAGGGATGGTGGTGAGATGCGTATTCAATAAATCCCTGCGTTTATCATGGCTTAATGGAAAATATCTAGGCCTCGCAGAACAACAGAAGGTTAGTACTCCTTGGTTCAGATAGAATGAGAGCATCTCTTTATGAATCCCAGGGGCAGGCGGATAGCTATGAAAGTCCTCACTGCTCTAAGCAGCTGTTTTCAGTGGGTCTGATCAGGTTGCAAGGTGAAGCAAAGGGTACGTTTAGACCCTTCGCTCTTTCCCAGTGTTTTAGTTGCGTTTGCTCATTTCCTAGTTTGGTTTGTATCTGTTGATTGTTTACTGTGTGTGAAGCAGCAGAGTTGGTGCTGGGGCTCCTGGGGGTTGATGACTATCAAGGAGTTTATAATTTGTGGAGAAGATGGACGTGATGATCAGTAACTGTAACATAAGCCTGAATCTGTGTCAGAGTGTAAGTACAGTGGGGCAGAGGCCCTGAGCAGGGACTAAAGATCACTTTGTGGGATGCACAGCCCTTGAGGTGGATCCTGCAGGGTGAGTAGAAGGTGAGCAAGTGTTGGGGGGTGAGGATGTGGGGAAGGCGTGCAGGGCTGGGGGAGGGGCAGCAGGGCTCAATGGGGGAGGAAGAGAACTCATTCTGTGGTGCTGGTGGGTGGGGTTTGTGAGGGCCTGTGCGGAAGGGAAAAGAGAAAGTTCGGTGGGAATTGTGTTGTGGAGGCCTTTTTAAAGGTAGCATTAAGGAGTTTGAATTGTACCAGCAGAAAATAAAAACCCACGGAGAGTCATTCAGGAGGGGAGAATGACACCTACCATCCGTCTTTCAGAGAAATCCCTCGGGTACCATCGGGAAGGCCGGTTGGCTGGTGGAGGTGTGGATGGAGGCCTCTTAGGAGCTAGGTGAGAGATGAGCTTTACCTGGGTGGTGGCTGAGAGCCAGACACGGAAGAGATGGGTGGAAGAGACGATGTGAAGAAAGCATCCTATTGGGTCATGGCCAGAAACAGAGGCCAGTATTCTTTCCAAATCACCCAGGAGCTTAAAAGACCCCAAATTCCCTTCCTTAGGCAGTAAAATGCAGTCACAGGGCCCTTGAAGGGAAAACAATATCAAGAAAATGGAGGAGATGCTGAGAATGTTAAACCCAGAAGAGGCAGCGGCAGTCCCATCATCGCACCATATGACGGAGGAGAGAAAAGTCTTGGTACCAAGGAAAGCAACCCGGGAGCAGGCAAGGTGGTACATTTTAGTTGCATTGGTTTCTAGCAACAGTAATTGATCAACCCACGTCCCTGATTCCTGGATTAGAAAACGGAGGGAGAGAAGGGGCACGTGCTTCCAGTTTCTACACACGGGTGTGTGGACTTTGAGAGGATATCTTCAGTGGCTATGCTTACAGAAGGTAATTTGTTCACTAACTCAACGGGTTTGCTTAATGGCGACTTAGCTTTCATCTCTGGGAGGACCATGTGCTTCAGTGACGGCCACGAATATTATTACTGATGTTGTTAATAAGATAATCAGTACTGGAATACTACTATAAATTCTTGCTAACTTTGCTAAAAATTCCCAGCCTTGTGTTAAGCACATTATAAAGCTATCTTAGATGGAACGGGATTCTCTCTCTTTGGGGGCCAAAGGGTAAGAAGACCTTGTAAAACTGAGGCTCTCCCATGTGTTTTGTATCAAGTGCTAATGTCATGTGAGTTTTAGTGTTACAGGTGGAGGGAGTCGCTCATTGCTGGAAGAATCACAGAGAACATTCCCCATCTGTCAGGGGCTACTCCTTTTCTCGTGGCTTCCTGCCTTCGTGGACCCGTCTGACCAGCTGAGCGTGTAGGGCTTTCTCCGGGCCACTTGCAGGAGGGGTCCTCAGAGAAGTTGACTCTTTCAAGTCAGGGCTTGCTTTCTCCTCTCGTGGGCGGTGCACGTCCGTCTGCATATTCCGGGACTCTCTTAGTTTGCTTGATAGATTTGTTTGGACGTGACCTTTCCCAGTTCCTCTTCCCTGGGTTTTTGCCTGCTGAGGAAATGAGCCTCAGATTCCATCCATCTGCACCGGTGGCAACAGAAGAGAGAATTTCTCTTTTCTGTGGTCCAGGTCCAACGGCGCAGACACCTGTCGTTCAGAGGCCCATACTGTTCTGGTTGGTATCCCTTCCTGCTGCAGAGACTTTTTATATCCTAGTTCTGGAAGTCATCAAGTCGGACAAGAGACAAGGAGGAGGCGGGGGAGGGTCCTCGGCTGACCTGGGATGATTTTACTGATTGTGCTCCAGACACATAGGAAGAGCTGTTTCCCCCACCTCCGTCCATCCATAATTGGTCCTGTTAGGAAATGTTTCCTGTTTGTGGTTGATTCATTCTGAGAGCTTCTCGTGTCTTTTGGGATTCTTCACTGTTAGATTTGAGAAGAAAGAGGACAACTTCTCTTTTAAGTCTGATGCAAACCATCTGAGCCAGACGTGTACATATGCGGTAGATTTATGTGTTTCTTATGGACATTCAACTGCTCCCCTGGCTGTTAAGGAAATCCATATGAGGAAGGGAGCCTGTATGTTGGTATCCTCAGATTGTGTGTCCTAATGTTACAAAGCAAATGAATCCTGACTATTTTTGAGGCTTGTCAGAGTTTTTTCTCTGCGGCTCTGGAATTTTCTCTCTTGTGCTTTCAGAGTGGCCAGATCTATGGGCTCCCGGGAGCTTTGCTCTGGAGAGATTGCTGATGTGGGATGAAGTACAGGGGTGAGGAAACAAATCATAACTCTTCCTTTAGGCCTTTGCCATCTGCCCA
Source organism: Delphinus delphis (assembly GCF_949987515.2). Taxonomy (NCBI): domain Eukaryota; kingdom Metazoa; phylum Chordata; class Mammalia; order Artiodactyla; family Delphinidae; genus Delphinus; species Delphinus delphis. The sequence continues at coordinate 13,359,442 of NC_082686.1, forward strand.
ATGTCTTGTTTGCAGTCCCCATGAACTTGGAAGAATGCTCCCTGAGCACCACTCCCATCCATCCACCAGGGTCATTGTGCGGATTTCCAGATGTTGAACTTGGGCAGGTGACGTAACCCCAGCTGGTGTTGCAGGGGGACCAGCCAAGTCACGCTCATGACTTTGGGATTCAGTGTCCATCTCATTTAGAGGCAGGAACCCTGTGGAGGGAGATGATGCCTGGTTTGCCTGTTTGCATGTTCGTTGCCTGCACCTTCCCTGACACTGAGGTCTGGACCTGGTGTCAAGTACAGGCACACGTGATGAGGGGACTAGCCAGCTCTAGACAGTACATTTCATCTGCTTATTTTGAAGAAGCAGGATAATGCTCCATTTTATAATATCCCTTTCTCAGGGGCACAAAGACAGGGACTTGATGCAAGGGAGAATAATGTAGTCTACAATGAGAAGTGCAGATGAGTGACACAAATTAGTGTGTGAGGGGAGATCTTCCCATCTAGACACAGGAGTATCTGAGGAAGGAATATTATTATATTGATTATCATCTTCTTTCTTGAAAAGAGCAGATGAAATATACTTTCTAATATGTTTATTAGAAATAAATATATTTATATATAAATATATATATAATTTCTGCCCAATTCTGCACTCCATACATACATACATTGGATACCCAGGAGCTGGTAAACCGTAGGCTGCAGGCCAAATCTGACCTGTCATCTGTTTTTGTAAATAAAATTTATTGGAACATGGCCACGCCCATTTGTTTATTTCAGCGGCTGCTTTTGCACTTTATATGGCAGAGTTGAACGGGCCCCAAAGTTTGAAAGATTTCCTCCCTGGTTTCTTATAGAAACTTTGCTAGTGTTTGTTCTTTATCCACCCTTATCTAGACAGAGAAATTTAGGATGTCCCCCTTTATTTAAAATCTCTAGTTTTTAATATTTGCTGCTTTTTATTATTTTAAATTTAACCCACAGCTGCTCCTGCTCCTCTTCTCTTAGCTCTTGGATTATTTCAGGAGTTTCATTTTCAGTGGGATGCTGTTTCCCTCTTGAGGATATTTGGAATTATGTGCTGGGGGGAAGCTTTTAAAATCGGGAGTCAGCACTGATATTGCAGGGGCAGGGAGAGGTTCGAAATAGTCCCCAGACTGAAGGACAGCTCCATCTAAGTGTCCAGAGCACAGTCATTTTGTGAGCTACTTACCTGGATTTGGTTTTTGTCCCTGGTTTAAAGTTTTTCAGGGGATCTTTGTAACATCTCCCAGTGATGAGATGACCTTAATGTTTTACACTCCTGCTGCTTTCACACTTTTGTGTAAGTTACCATCAGACACAGGAGACCATCGAGTAACTTATCTGCCTGCCAATGACAGGGGGAACTCACTACGACTGCTGTCTCTCTCTCCGTTTCTCTCTGTCTGTCTTACATACACACATTCACGGCTGCAACCTCAGTGCTGTCTTCTGTCCACCCTAAAGACTCTGCGTCAGTCAATTTCCAGGATAGGATGTTCCTCTCATTTCTTTGACTTGTGTAGTGCTGGAGAAAACTTGGATCTCCTATTTCTCTCATAGGAATCATCAGCCTTTGTAAATCCTGCTTAAAAAAAAAAAATCTTCTTAGCTCTTCACACTCCCACTAGTTGGCGCTCTTTGCTTCTGGGACCAGGCTTATAGCTTTCAGCCAAAGGAAGCTAGCTGGGCTCCCCGACTGACGAGGGAGGCCTGGTGGGGGATGGATGTTTCCTATGGCCCAGAGACAGCAGCAAGGTTCCCAGAGAGATGGAGAGAGGGGCAGGGGTGTGATTGCAGGAAGGAGGGGGTTAGCAGTGTCCCAAGGGCATTGGGGCTCAGGGTGGGGTGTGATCGTGGCCCATGGGTGGAGGACCAATGTGCTTGGATCTGAGTAGCACGAAGTCAGTGCAGAGTGACAGTGGACCATGGAACCTCTGTCATTCTAGAGAGATGTGGAACCGGAGCTGGAGTAGAGGTTGCCTGTGAGAGGCAACCCGATTTTGAGACTTCCAGAGAGACCTAAGAAAGGAGAAAGTCTGAGTTTCTGCCATTTGCAAGGAGGGTGACGGACATGGACGGAGGAGCTATGTGTTTGAGACTTCCATAGGGCCACCACCCTGGTGAAGCCTGGGGGATGTTTGAGTAACACACACGATGGGGTTTCCATGGCCTGAGGCAGTGGTGCTCGAACTCTAGCGTGCATCAGAATCACCCGGAAGCCTTGTTAAACACAAGCTCGCCCCGCCCCTAGGGTTTCTGATTCAGTAGGTTTCCAGTGGGGCCTCAAAAATTTGCATTTTTAACAAGTTCCCAGGAGCTGCTGCTGCTGCTTGTGGTCGGGGGACCACACCTGGAGAACCACTGGCCTAAGTGTAGAAGAGATAGACAGTGAAATCCGTTAGTGTCCTTAAAATGGAACTAAACTATGATTATAAGATGGAAAATAAAGCTGACTGTATCTTAAGAGCAGTTAGTAACTTGGTCCCCATCGGGTTGATCACTGTGTCAGAATTTCTAGGTTCTAGGAAGGGTTAAGCTAGTTTAGCCAAAATGCGATTGAGCAAAGAACATGCTAGCAGAGACTTTCATTAAAATCTAATTCCTCTGCATTTGGGGAATTTATTCACTATAAACAGGAAGAGCGTTTCAAAACTGAGTTTTGGCTCTTTGTAATTTTTTTTTTTTTTTTTTTTTGTTTGCTCTTTGTAATTTTGAATCCTTTTAGCTGACTCAGTAAAGAGAGTCCCTCATTTGAACTTTTCTTTATAAAAGAAGATAATTCAAGGGCCTCGGTGGTTCCCTTCCTTCACTGTCTGGGTTTGTCTTCTCCATATCAGGATGACCATTTGATGTCAGTGGGCCTGAATTTTCAATTGACACACTCTCATTTCTTCTTTTTTTATTTTTGATTATAACAGATACTTATATAAGATTTGTACACAAATGTAAAGATAACTAAAATATAAACAAAAATGCTAAGCAGTCAGACACATAATAAACAGTGTAGCTGTATGCTTCAGAAATATCCTGAATGTGCTAGATTGATCTGGAATAAACTCTAGGTCTTTAAAAGAACTGATGTCTGTGCCGTAAGTTAGGATTTACTTTCTATAAGGGGAAGATACATCAAAACTGCCCCGAGCCTTTTCAAATGCAAAAGTGCAGCTTTCAGATCTCTTAATTCCTTCTCTGTTCACATTAGGTGGATCTGTCACTCATCGAGTCCTTATAAACCCTTATGAGAATTAATTTGAGTCAAGTGACTCACCTGAAAAGGACGGTATTGAAAACCTTGACCTTGGACTTGGAGCCTGCTTCCTGGTGGCTCGAGCCATTGACTTTCAGTTTTACCCCGGGTATCTGTTTGCTCCTGCCTCAGCACCAGTGGTAGCAGCAGGGCTTGGGGCTGAGCAACACTCTGGGTCCTTCCGAGCTGTATTTATTTACACATTGTTGGGATTTTGGCCAAGGCTTTTGGTCTTCTGCGTGTGTGGGTCTCACCATCTGTGAACCCCATTGATGGTGTGTAAATTAATAAAGAGCTCTGTGAGTCCACTTTTGGGGTGCCAAGAAGAATCATAATAAATAATATGAAACAGCTCCAGGGATTTTAGCATATTTACAATTTTGGCTTCACACACTTAGGGATTTGGAGTCATTTTCTTTTACAAAACTGGCTTGAAAATCATGCATCGGGCTTCTTTTGTGTGATTGGCAGCATTTCGGAAACCACAAAGATCCTTGCTTCTCAGAATTGTTTCGTGCGAACCCTGTCTGTATGGGTCAAAACTCTGCTCCATATAAGGCCTTCCTTTACTGGGAATCCCTCTCTCCATCCCAGGGATGTCGGTGGTGGGTGACCATGAACGTATCCTCTGTGGAAGAGTGCCAAGTAGGAAAAAGAATGGCGTGGCCAGTAGTTTCAGTGTTATTAGGGTGGCTGGTATGTTTTAATAGAATTACCTGCAGGACTTCAAAAACCTGTCTGATGGCCCAGGCTTCGTGAGAGACCGTGCACTATTTGGGGGAATTTGTTGATTTTAAGGTGAAAGGTGGACAAGGGAGGGGCAGGGCGGTACACTGCCCTGTACACTGTGACTTTCACAAGTCTGCCCTGTTGAAGTTTATCCAAACCTTTAGATTTCTCAATCTTAGACCTTCACCATCTGTGACTCACAGGTTCTGTGAGTGCAATACTCAGGCTAGAAGCTAAGAAAGGTGTTTCTTTGGGGTTGGGGACACCTGCATGGTCTCATCCTTCTATGTCCCCATACTTGGTGATATACGATTCTTCCAGAATGAAAGCTGCACTTTCTTTTATCTTAGATTCATGAAGTTTGGGACCTAGGCGCTCAATAAAAAGTTATTGGAGCAACTACAACAATAACAACAACAATTATAATAGCAGACAACCCTGTAAGGGCGCTTGCTCTATGGCAGGCACTGTGCTGAACCCTGGACACGTATTCACTTATTGAAATACTCATGAGAATCTTGTGTGGCAGGATCCTAATCCTATCATTGTCTCCGTTTTCCAGATGGAAACTGCCACAGAAAATTTAAGTAACCTGCCCAAAGTTACTTGGGTAGTAAATGGTGGTATATGCACCCGGGGAGATACTACCGGGATTTGATTCCTCCATCATGCAATTCTTTGTTCTTAATCATTGTGCTGCAGACCCAGTACTAAAGTTCTCACAAACCTAATAGATTATAGAGATGCCTGGATTTTGTCTTGGAAACTGCTCAAGAATGCCAATATCAGAGGCTATAAAATTTTCTTGAAAGATTGTATAAGTCTTAAGCCAGGGAGCTCAATTTGTGTTACCTGACACTTTGAGCTGGGCTAGGGGTGGAGAATGAACTACATAAATAACTGCTAAGGTGCTGATCTCCAAGGGGGCTTGCATGTCTGGGTACCTTTGAGAAGAGTTTAGGATAACAGTTTCTTAGACTGCTTCTTGTGTTTTGAATTCCACTGGAGTCAGTTCTTTAGACTTTTAGAGACAAACTGGTTGAAGTTCATTCAGGTTAAGTCTTGGGAGGAGGTGAGTTTTGTGGGTGAGAGATTCTGCTGGTTTTGCTTTTCTTAATCATCTTTAATTGTCCCTCTGATTTGTGTGTGTGTGTGTGTGTGTGTGTGTGTGTGTGAGAGAGAGAGAGAGAGAGAGAGAGAGAGCGGGTGTTGGGGACAGTGGGCTAGGGACGGGGTATTAGTTAGTGGTACAGCAAAGCCGGGAGTTCAGTAGGGAACTGGTCCATGGTGAGATTAGGCTGAGGAAGTTAACTTTCTTGGACTCCTTGCAGAGAGTGTAAACTCAGTGGAAATGCCCCCTTGCTGGCTGCCACTCCCAGGACTGGGATGATGTGTTCTTAGCATTGCACCTGCAAGTTTTGAGGCTTAATATCAAAGTATTAGAATCTAGGAGGAAAAGGGAACTGCTTATATGGGCAAAGCCCTGCAAAACTAGTTATAAATGTGATAAAGGGCTTTTCTTTTTAACCTATGTAGTTGTAGACTCACAAGAAGTTGAAAAATAATACAGAGTGGTTCTATGTACCCATCACCCAGTGGTGACATCTTGCTTAACTATAGTGCATTATCAGAACCAGGAAATTGGTATTGGCACAATACAATTAACAAAACTACAGATCATACTGGGATCTCACCTGTTTTTACGTGTACTTGTTTTTTGTTGTTATTGTTGTCGGGAGTTAGTGTATATAATTTGATCAGTGTTTCTTTTCTTTTTTTTCATTTTGATATGTTTTATTTAACCTAATACAACCAAAGTATCAATATTATTATTTCAACATGTAAGCAATATAGAAATTATTAATGAGGTATTTTACCGTCTTTTTTTTTGTACTGACTCTTTGATGATTTTATTTATCATTTTATTTATTATTTTTTAACATCTTTATTGGAGTGTAATTGCTTTACAATGGTGTGTTAGTTTCCGCTTTATAACAAAGTGAATCAGCTATACACATACATATGTCCCCATATCTCTTCCCTCTTGCATCTCCCTCCCTCATGATCAGTGTTGCTTGATACGCAGGAGAACCTCTGACTAAGGCTGTAATAACTATTTTGCAGATACATGATTTTTACTTTAACGCTGTTTATCTGAATGTTTTTTAACTCAGCAAACAGTTGAATGGAATGTGAATTCCAGCAGCCGATTTATGGAATAAACACCAAGCCATTTGGTCATTTATATTTATGGTCTTGAACTCTTTGGGGGATATTATCTTCATTTTTGTTGCCTTACAGAGGGAGGATATTTTCTAGCGATAAAGGATAATTCAAGGTCGTTGTGTCATATTAAGAACTCTTGGAGGGAATGATAAACAGATGTTGTTATCCCTGGAAGAGGAGGGGGTAGACTTTGATTAATCAGATAAAAGGTATGGACTGAGGGGATGCAAAGATCATGGATGCAATTTCATGATAACTGTTAGAGTGGATTTATTTTCCAAATGACAGCCCTGGATGAGCTTGGGCTAACTGTCGGCTGTCTGGCTGAATGTGATTAATTGCTTCTGCCTCCGTGATCCCATCACGCTTTGTTGAGACTTCCAATTAGCCTCTGTCACTATCTGCTCTGGATCTGAGCTGTCTGTCCGGGACGGGGGCTGGGGGGGGGGGGGGGCTGTCTTCTCAGCTAGGCTAGGAATTCTTTGAGGGCAGGGACTGTCCGATACATGTTTTGACGTTTCTCTTCCTCCCAGGATCAAGCAGAGCACAAGGGATCTCTATTCTTCTGCCTCTAGCCATTTCCAGACTGTTCCTTATTCTAGCCTCACTTCTTTACATATTTAACCAGGCATCTGTTTGCACATTATGTATATTTGAAACCCATAAGGCTTAATCCTTGATAGATTATTGTGTAACTTGGGACCGTCATGAGTCAGGCTGGCTTTGATTCTGTTGGAACAGCACTAATGGCTTGAGAGCCTGGTTGATTTTCTTCTTCAAAAAAGCACTGGAAAGTTCTTGTTTATTTTTTTCGCTATAGTATAAAGACTTTTGAAAAAGTATATTCATCTTGTATACTTAACTGTTAACACCTGGGAAAATTATTTAAAATTCTTCTGACTCACGGCTGCCTCTTGGGGTTGGTCTTTTCAGGGAGTTTGCAGTGGTCTGTGATTGCGACGTTTTCAAGGCTGTGGTGCCTTGTCTTTCTTGAGACCTAAGGACAGTAAGGTTTTCAGTCACCTTCTCTAATAGGGTAGTAACAGGGAGGTGAAATACTGTGTCTTGGGGATCCTTTGGTTATAATGAAATGGAAAGAAGTTCTCAGATAAACTCATATAAACATGGTGTTACTGAAGAAATATGAGAATATGCCCTGGGTAGTCAAGGAAGGTAGTAGAAAAATCAGAAAGGGATGCCAGTCTCACATTTTTCAGAGACCCATGTAGTTGGTAATTTTTGCTTTTCTCTCTGAGGCTCTGCTGTTCTCTTGCCTCTACTAGCAGACTGGCTTCCTTGCTTGATCTGTTTTCTCAGGTTTACTGCTCCAAATGGCTTTGAATTGGTACAATGTTGCTCTAGTCCAGTACTACACAGGCTTTCCTTTAACATCTCCGTCTCCCAGTGTCTCAATTCCAAATTTTTAAGTGAGAGTCTGTTTGGCCCATAAGGAGTCATGTATCCATCTCTGGTCTACCCAGCTGTTGCTGGGATGCAGGGGTCATATGTGCTTTGGGTGGTCCCAGACAGGTCCAGGCAGGCTCTCAAGAAGGCGGAGTTGGTGGGAGACAATGATTGGCATGGCCGCCATATCCCAATCAAGGAACAATTCACCATTGTTCCTGTTTGGCTCTCGGTTACATTAAGAAAGTAGGGCCCATTCCTTTTTGGCCTTGTCTCAGCCTCTAACTTTTTCCAGTTGGAATTTCAGGTCTAGGCAGTAGACTGGGGAAGAGGTACAGAAGTGCTAGTTTGCCTGTAGGTAATGAAGAGTGGGTTACTAACACTAATTAAAACCAGGGGTGGTTGGATACTTGACCAGTCAATATTTAATTTAAGAAATATTTTAATTCATGACTTTGAATGAAATGAATGCATTTGAATTTCTTTCTATATGCAGTTGTTTACTTTTTGAATTCTTAAGTTAGACCTAAAAAAAATTCATACTGATTGTTCGGAGATTCCAGTTTTATTGCCAAGAACTTCTGTTGTGTGTTGAAGTCTTTGGATGACAAGGGTGCAGTGACAGAATGGCAAGAAGGAGAAGAAGGGTGGGTAAAGATCTGAAGGCCTCATTTCCCCACAAACTAGCTGTGTCACCTTGGTAACTTATTTCTTTGAAGCTTATCTGTAAAATGGAGTAAGAAGAGCCTCCATCTTACAATGTTGTTCAGAGGATTTAATCAGACAATATATTGAATAATATATTATTTAATATATCATCTCATTGAACTGTATTTCATCAAATTTTATGTCATATTTACACTGAATTACATTGAATTTTGTATCATCAAATACATTATTATATTATTTGAAAGGTACTTTTTAGGCCCTCAGGATATATGAGTGAAATTTGCTAAGGTCTTGCCCTCCTGGAGCTTATATTTTAGTGTATGCTCTCACTCCTCTAATTTAGAAATCAAAAAAGAGTGGTTTCCTTACCTTTTTTCCAATTCTATAAAAAGTTAGAATTTTCTAATTCTTATAAAAGTGAGACCATGTAGCAGGCAGGTAGACTTATTTGTCTTTTGAGAGCCAGGGTATGTGAATTATATGTATGCAAGAACATGATCAAGAGCCATTAAAAATCCATGAAATGTCCACATGCTTTGAAAAAGGTCTCTTTTTCGAGGAAAAAGTTAAATGAGCTTTATTTGAGTTAAGGGAATAAATAAAATTTGTGAGAGACATTTATGAGCGGATATCTTGTCTTTGATGACCCAGGGAAAGACATTCCTGTTTGTGCAGGGAGTAACTCACTTTGCTTTTATGAAATCAAAGTTAAACATCTTAATGGGTTTTAATAATCCTAAATGTCATATTGAATTTAAGTTTGGACAATTTCAGATAACACCTCTTTTTAATTGCTATGGTTTACTTATCTCTTGGGCTATAGCATATTCTCAACACATAAAATCCTACATTTTTAAAACTTTCATATTTTGCAACCTTTGTTATGAGAAATAGAAACTTTTGGAGGCAGGCTGATTTAGATGGAAGGAAATATTTTCTTCCCCCCAGTGGATCCAAACAAGTCATTCTGCCTGCCAAAGGAAGCAATTTCCTTTCTTTGCCTTGGGATTGGAAGCAATAATATATTGGATACAATGATTTAATCTAGTTGACCTAAACTTTAATTTATTCTTTGTTTAGCATTTATAGATTGTTATATAGCCTAAAGCCACTGCAGTTTGAAATGGTACAAAGAATTTAAGGATATGCTGGTTGAAATTTTACAGACAGAACTTATCTAAGCCAGTATAAAAAATAATTTCATTGCTTTATAGACGAATCGTATATGTGGGCGTATCAATGTCATGTCTAAAATGTTAAAGATCTATAATAATAAAAGTTAGTACTTTTTATCACACGTAGTTAGCATTAGTGAGGAAAGCAACCAGTTCCATCTTGTGGAATTAACTTGGGCTTTGCTAGTTCTTTGGAGTTTCTGGCAGCGTCTTTAATTGTTTGAGAAGAGACAGAGCTTGGTGACAAGAGATGCCAATGTTTACGTTTCTTTTTCCTTCATCAGTGACACAGGGCAAGTGATCAGCTCCATATTTTCATGTCACACTAAATAATTTCCCCAAATGGTCAAGGCCCTGGTTATTATAATTGGCATAATTTTTCTCCTTCACTAAGGGAACACCAGGTAATCTTCGGACCCAGCAACAATGAACGTTGCTTTAACAATGCCTCAGCAAGCATTTAGCGGTGCTGACACGTCCACCACTTACCCATGTGCCTGGCCACATGCTTAGGTTGTTGGACGTAAGGGAGAATAGAAAAGATGTGGGCTCCTTCCCAGGGCTACGTTCGTTTTCATTTTTTAGTGGATTAAAATTATGTGGTGGCTTATTTAAAAGAATCTGCACACTTCTATCTGTAACGTAAACCATTACCCTTGTGTGGGAAAGCGGCCAGGTCTCCCGCAGGCCCACCTCCTCCATAGTTACTCATTCAGAAGGACAGCATAAAAAGTAAGATTGTTTCAAAAATTTCTAGGCCTTCGTGAAAACAGGTGCTTCCTTTGTGAGTTCAAATTAGTGAATGTATGCCGTCATTTCAACCCAATTTTAACCCTGGTTCTAAAGAACAAAGACATTTTCTTTGCCCTGAAGATTGACATTTGCTTGCAAAGATTGGGCACTTCCTGTGACCCTAGGTCCAATTCTGCCTCATTGGGGGGCGGGGGGTGTGGAAGGGAAGGCGGGACATTGGTGCCTGGTCTTCCACTGCAGTGGGAGGGGCTCAGAGTCTGTGCATATCTGCACAGAGGCAGGCTGTAGCTTGCTTAGATATTTATCAGGAACTTTCTGGTGCATTTACTCCATAAGTTAGCAGTGAAAAAGGCTGCCGTCCCTTTGTTCCCAGTTAATTGTCAGTGTTGAAACCTGTTGCCTCTGCACCTTCTGATCTGCCTCTCCCGTGCTTTTTTCTACATTTCTTTCACTTTCCCTGCCAGAAAGCAGCCCCGGCATCTTCACATTCTGATTTCTGGAGTGGAATGAAAGAGTTTCTTTCTGTAGAGAGAGATTTTGTTTTATACAGAGCTGCCTTTGATGGGTAAGACTTCCCTCAAAAGATTTAGAACGTGAAGTGTTGGCATCCAGCCATGGAGGACAGTCATAAATTGTAATTTGAACGAGGTTTCATCAAGTCTTGGTCCTGTCATCTCATTGCTGGCAGGGGATGTTGGACATTCTGTGAAACCAAGAGCTGCTTTGGTCAATGTGACTGTAATACTTTAGAGACACCGTGTTGAGATCTATAGTATGAGTTTAAGGTATTCAGGCAGTTAACATGATGTTCTGAAGAGTAGGAATAATGATCCCAAATTGATGCTAAGGAATGCTTTTAATTTATACATAGCTATAGCTTTACAAGTGGCAAGATGTCTTGCCAACCTTTTCTTTGTCTAAATTTTGACAGAGGATAGGTGATATGATTTCTGGTTCATTTTAGAGAAAATGAGAATGAACTTTCTGGGCAATTTTAAAATTTCTGGTTAAAAAAAAAGGCAACCTGAAGCAAATCTGACAAAATGTAATATGCTTATTTCAGGTGGCAGGTATAAAGATGTTTATATATTGATCTCTACTTTTCTTATTTTTTTCAAAAGAAAGAAAAAAAGTGGGAGGAAAAGGGAAGAGAGAAAGGAAGCAAAAAAGCAAATGAAAGCATGGACCCTTAACAATGCTTTAAAAAATTATTTTTACTTTTTATTGAAGTATGGTTGATGTACAATATTACATACGTTATGGTGTACACTATAGTGATTCACAATTTTTAAAGTTTATACTCCATTTACAATTATTGTAAAATGTTGGCTATATTCCCTGTGTTGTACAGTATATCCTTGTAGCTTATTTTATACATAATAGTTTGTACCTCCTAATTCCCTACGCTTATATTGTCTCTCACCCTCTTCCCTCTCCCCACTGGTAACCACTTGTTTCCTCTATCTGTGTGTCTGTTTCTTTTTTGTTATGTTTGCTAGTTTGTATTTTTTTAGGTTCCACATATAAGTAATATCATATAGTACTTGTCTTTGTCTGATTTACTTCACTTACCATTAACACCCTCCAAGTCCACCCATGTTGTTGCAAATGGCAAGATTTTATTCTTTTTTAGGGATGAGTAATATTCCATTGCATATATGTACCGCATCTTCTTAGTCCATTTATCTGTTGATGGACACTTAGGTTGCTTCCATATCTTGGCTACTGTAAATAATGCTGCTATAAACATTGGGGTGCATGTATCTTTTTGAATTAGTGTTTTTGTTTTTTTCAGGCATATACCCAGGAATGGAATTGCTGGGTCATGTGGTAGTTTTATTTTTAGTTTTTTGAGAAACCTCCATACTGTTTTCTATGGTAGTTGCACCAATTTACATTCCCATCAACAGTGTATGAGGATTTCCCTTTCCTCCGCGTCCTCTTAATAGTGCTTTCTGGTGCAAAAAGACCTGTGTAACTCCCATTTACCAGTGCAACAAAAAGAATAAAATACCTAATAATAAACCTACCTAAGGAGACAAAAAACCTGTATGCAGAAAACTATAAGACACTGCTGAAAGAAATTAAAGATGATACAAACAGATGGAGAGATATACCAGTTCTTGGATTGGAAGAATCAACACTGTGAAAATGACTATACTGCCCAAGGCAATCTACAGATCCAATGCAATCCCTATCAAACTACCAATGGCATTTTTCACAGAACTAGAACAAAAACTTTCACAATATGTATGGAAACACAAAAGATCCCGAATAGCCAAAGCAATCTTGAGAAAGAAAAACGGAGCTGGAGGAATCAGGCTCCCAGACTTCAGACTATACTACAGGACTACAGTAATCAAGACAGCATGGTACTGGCACAACAACAGAAATATAGATCAATGGAGCAGGATAGAAAGCCCAGAGATAAACCCACGCACCTATGGTCACCTTAGTTTTGATAAAGGAGGCAAGAATATACGATGGAGAAAAGACAGCCTCTTCAATAAGTGGTGCTGGGAAACCTGGACAGCTACATGTAAAAGAATGAAATTAGAATACTCCCTAATACCATACACAAAAATAAACTCCAAATGGATTACAGACCTAAATGGAAGGCCAGACACTATCAAACTCTTAGAGGAAAACATAGGCAGAACACTTTATGACATAAATCACAGAAAGATCCTTTTTGACCCACCTCCTAGAGAAATGGAAATAAAACCAAAAATGAACAAATGGGACCTAATGAAACTTAAAAACTTTTACACAGCAAAGGAAACCATAAATAAGACGAAAAGAAAACCCTCAGAATAGGAGAAAATATTTGCAGATGAAGCAACTGACAAAGGATTAATCTCCAAAATTTACAAACAGCTCATGCAGCTCAATATCATAAAAACAAACAACCCAATCCAAAAATGGGCAGAAGACCTAAATAGATGTTTCTCCAGAGAAGATATACAGATATCCACCAAACACATGAAACAATGCTCAACATCACTAATCATTAGAGAAATGCAAATCAAAACTTCAATGAAGTATCACCTCACACCAGTCAGAATGGCCATCATCAAACAATCTACAAACAATAAATGCTGGAGAGGGTGTGGAGAAAAGGGAACCTTCTTGCCCTGTTGGTGGGAATGTAAATTGATACAGCCACTATGGAGGACTGTTTGGAGGTTCCTTAAAATACTAAAAGTAGAACTACCATATGACCCAGCAATCCCACTATTGGGCATATACCCTGAGAAAACCATAATTCAAAAAGAGTCATGTACCAAAATGTTCATTGCAGCTCTATTTACAATAGTCAAGACATGGAAGCAACCTAAGTGTCCATTGACAGATGAATGGATAAAGAAGATGTGGCACATATATACAATGGAATATTACTCCACCATAAAGAGAAACAAAGTTGAGTTATTTGTAGTGAGGTGGATGGACCTGGAGTTGTCATACAGAGTGAAGTAAGTCAGAAAGAGAAAAATAAATACCGTATGCTAACACATATATACGGAATCTAAAAAAAAAAGGTTCTGAAGAACCTAGGGACAGGACAGGAATAAATACGCAGACATAGAGAATGGACTTGAGGACACGGGGAGGGGGAAGGGTAAGCTGGGACGAAGTGAGAGAGTGGCATGGACATATATACACTACCAAACGTAAAATAGATAGCCAGTGGGAAGCAGCCGCATAGCAGAGGGAGATCAGCTCAGTGCTTTGTGTCCACCTAGAGGGGCTGGATAGGGAGGGTGGGAGGGAGACGCAAGAGGGAGGGGATATGGGGATACATGTATATATATAGCTGATTCACTTTGTTATAAAGCAGAAACTAACACACCATTGTAAAGCAATTATACTCCAATAAAGATGTTAAAAAAAAAAAAAAGACCTGTGTAAGAACTTGGTCCTGTCTCTGTGGCTTTGGCCAAGCCAACTTCCCTGCCTCAGTTTTTGTCATATTAAACTGACATTTATAAAAGAGCATGATAGTCCTTTTTAAAGAGATAATATCTCTGCAGAGCCAAACACACTGCTTAGCGCATAAAAGATACCTCAGCAATCTTAGTTTCCATTCATTACCTTTTCGATGTAGCATCACAGATCTTTAGCTGAATTGAACGTAGACTCTTATCTGCCTGGTCTTCATACTGGTCTTGCTAAAATGTTGTTCCCTTAGGTGAAGTGGACAGAAGAGGTTTTTTTTTCCCCGTTAGCTTAATCAGACTTATTGAGGACCAGCTCTGAACCAGATACATTGGGAATGAGATGAACCGAATCTCTGCTTCCATGGAGCTGACATTCCAGGGGGATGTAGAAAACAAGTTTCAGGTGGCGAAAGTGAGATGAAAGAGGATAGGCACTGAGAGATGGGGGTATCTATTTTAGACCGGGGAGGGGGGCTGGGAGTACTTCTCAGATGAGGTGTCATCTTGAGATCTGTACGGACGGAGGGAATAAGCCTTGTAGAAATCTTGGGAAAGAACATTCAGGCCGAGGGAATTGGGCATGGGTTGAAGAACTACAAGAGCTTGTGTGGAAAGGCAGAAAGAGTAGGGAGTGAGGCCACAGCCCAGATCACCTTCAAGAGCTTCTTGCTTGGGTTTTATTTGCGTGAGATAGGAAGCGACATACTTGAACCCCAAAGCTGGCCGCTCTCCTCCTCTAAAGAGACTTCGTTAGACGTGTTTTGCAGAGAAGATGGAAAATAATAGTGTATCTGTTGCTTTGATTACAATTCCCATTGTATAATAATTAACTGCTAGCTGTAATGAGAGGACTTCCTCTAATTTCATTTAGCACCTTGGGGACCTCTATTAGTCTGTATCCCAATCAATTTCGCAGCCGTTAAGGGGGAAAAAGGCATATTGCTGATGAGTTTTAAATCTAGTGGGGAGAACGGTCCATCTGTTTGTACTCGGCTGCACTGTCTTAATTTCTTTCAGTTTGTAAGGCTCCCCCAACTCTGCCCAGGCCCTCTTTTCTGGCTTGCTGATGCAGTCATGTGGCCTGTTGTTTTGCTAATTAGGACATCCTTTCATAGATAGCTGTTAATGAATTCCACGCGTCCTGCATCCTTTTGGTAACCTCTTTTGGTAACCTCTCAAATTCGGATAACAAAAATTTTCAGCTGACAGCCAAAGGAACATGTGTCCCCTCCCCAAGATAGATGCCTTAGTCAATATTTATTCTCATGTCTAACACCTTTTACTACCCTCTTATCCTCTAGGTAAGTTCATTTATGTGGAGAAATGTAATCACATCTGTTTTCTCAGTTGGGTGGGACAATAAGTTCTCCTGTCCTAGAAAATACAGTGAAGGTTCTCCTCTTTGTCTGGTTGGCATATGGGGTGACTTGCTGTGTTTAGATAACCCCGGCCTGTCTCTGCTGCTCTTGTGAAAGCCCTTCTTACTGTCCCATCACCTCAGAGGCGCTCTCCCCAGCGGGTGGCTTCGCTTTGGAGGTGAGCGGTGACCTGTGTTGGGCTATTTGTTACTTCACTAGAAACAGCCCTTTGAGAAGCAGGGCCGTCTCCAGACAGCTCAGTCTTATTAGTTTTGAAATAAGGCCTGTAGCTTGTTGGTATGCGTTAGGATCACTCCACACCGTAGAAGAAACCAAGATTTACCAGCAAGGACCTGGAGGGAATGGCTGCCCAGTGCTGGCAGCAGAGTCATCATCAACGGGAGCCCTGAATCAACTCATGTGTTCTGACTAGCCTGTGCGTGTGTGCGTGTGTGTGTGTGTATCTGTGTGTGTCTGTGTGTGTGTGTAAAAATGAATTGAATTATTTTTTATACTTGTTTGGGGTTCACAGCAAAACTGAGCAGAAAGCACAGAGAGTTCCTGCACACGTCTTGTCCCTCACCCCTACCCCGACCCCCAGCCTCTCCTCCTCAAACCTCCCCCCCACCCCCGCCCACGGAGTGGGTCAGTTGTTAGAATCTGTGAACCTGTATCAACACGTCATTATCACCAAGAGTCCATAGTTACATTAGGGTTCACTCTTTGTGTTGTACATTCTGTGAGTTTTGACAAATGCATAATGATCTGTATCCAGCATTATAGTATCCTATAGAAGAGTTTCACTGCCCTAAAAGTCCTCTGTGCTCCCCCTAAGTATCCCTCCCTCCTCCCTAATCCCTGGCAACCACTGATCTTTTTATGCCTTTTCCAGAATGTCGTATAATTGGAATCATGCAGTATGTAGCCTTTTCAGATTGTCTTCTTTCACTTAGTAATACACATTTAAGGCTCTTCCATGACTTTTTGTGGTTTGATAGCTCATTTCTTTTTAGCGCTGAGTAATATTCTATTGTATGACCTACCCTAGTTTATTTATCCAGTTACAGATCGAAGAATGTCTTGGTTGCTTCCAGGTTTGGGCAACTATGAATAAAGATGCTATAAACATTTGTGTGCAGATTTTTGTGTGGATATAATATATATGTATATTTATATTATATACATATTAAGGGAAGTTTTATTTTTTCTGATTATGAAAAAATATGTACTCAGTTGTATAAATTTGAAAAATGTAAAAAAAGAAAAATTTTAAAATTCAGTACAAGTCTATCTATTAATTTAATGTAATAAAACACATGAAATGGGAGCTGTCTTGGAAAATGTAGGACATATGGTAATTATAGCCTATAATAGTGGTAAAGACAGGAAAGATTTAAGGGTATTCTAAATGCTGGTTCTGTTTCCATGAAAACTGCTTCTTAAGTGACGTTTTATGATAATCAACATTCAAACAAAGACTGTCAGCTTTGCAAAATAGCTAATTTAGAAGTCCCTTGAACGACTGACCTCCAAGGAGGTACTGAAATTCTTCCCTTAAAAAATCCAAATATATTTTAGCCATGACCCTTAGTGCCGGTGGAGGGGAATCATTCATGTGGAGTCCGGGGGATCAGATGCATGTATATTTTAGAATGCCTGATGGGACTGCTTGGGTTGTAGGGGCGTTTGTATCTCCTGGCCGTCTTCTGGTGGAGAGGAGGAGGATGCAGCTGGGGGGATGGGGGCGCATGGAGTAGCAGTGCCTGAAGAGCAACCCCAGAAGTGGGCATAAGTTGACCCAGGCATCCTGTTGCTTTTCATTATTCTTTTTTTTTTTAAAAGAATATTCATAGGCTTCTTGTGAATTTTTTTAAAATTTATTTTATTGAAGTATAGTTGATTTACAGTGTTGTGTTAGTTTCTGGTGGACAGCAAAGTGATTCAGTTATATACATATATATACATGTAAACATACATACATACATATATGTGTGTGTGTGTATATATATATATATATATATATATATATATATAAAAATAATAGTTTGCATCTGCTAATCCCAAACTCCCAGTCCATCCCTTCCCCCTAGCTGCACCCCCCAACCCTCAACCACAGATTTGTTCTCTACGTCTGTGAGTCTGTTTCTGTTTTGTAGATTTGTGTCATATTTTAGATTCCACATATAAGTGATATCACATGGTATTTGTCTTTCTCTATCTGACTTACTTCACTTAGTATGACAGTCTGTAGGTCCATCCATGTTGTTGCAAATGACATCATCTCATTCTTTTTTATGGCTGAGTAATATTCCAGTGTGTGTGTGTGTGCGCGCGCGTGTGTGCGTGCACACACGCACACACGCGCACACACACACACACACGCACACCACCTCTTCTTTATCCATTCTCATTCTTCTTCTTTTTTTTCGGCCACGCCCTGCAGCTTGTGGCATGTGGGATCTTGATTCCCCAACCAGGGACTGAACCCACGCCTTTGGCAGTATAAGCACGGAGTCCTAACCACTGAACCACCAGGGAATTCCCTCATTATTCATTTTTAACAAGGCAAACAAACCGTAACTCAACTTAAAAAGATTTTTTCGTGATTTCTGGAATGGGAGTATATGCCTAGCAACTTTTAAAAAAAATTTAGTTTTCAATATCCACCGTCTCTTTTTGTAGAAAAGCTGGTCTGCGGCAAGAGTACAAAGTAAGGCTTATGTAACCTATATCTAAATATATCAATTTATAAGAAGTTGTAAATCAAGCTAATAAATGATAAAATAAAAGATGTTTTATTCTCCTACTTAACAAATAAACTTCCATAATGACCTGTTAAACTGGATTCAGAGTTAGAATGATTAGACTCCTTGAAATACCACAAGGGATCCTGGAGGTGGGGGGTAGCCAGCCCCTAGCCCATGGCCCATCCTTATCCCCCCACCCCCAGCTCCATCTTGGACTGTGGACCCTAGGACCTACATAAACAAGCGCCCTCTATAAACTCCACAGGTGGCTGCCCTGGGGCACAAGAGTGCACAGTCTCTAACCCCACACTTGGTAGGACAGAACTAAGAAAGTCTTTGGAGGGGCTTTGCACTAGGACCAGTGTACCTGGGTGTGTTCTGGAGAGGGGTAGGGCTGGCCTGTGTGTGTGTGCATCTGCTTGTCTTCTGGGAAGAGCATGGCTGGTGGAGGGGCAGAGGAGGCCCTCTGATGGGAGTGCCCAGGTCTGGCCCTTCTTCCCTGCTATTAGAGATGATTCTGGAAAAAGGGACCCAGAGTCACTAGGAATCTTTGAGCTTTGGTTTTGATCTCAGAAAAGTTAGCCATCACCTTTAACATCGTGAAAGTAGAGCGAGACTCGTCCACTTTTCAATACGTTGGAATTCAGCAGCATACAGTTCAAAAGCTGTTGTTTTTATCAGGTGGATGTCGTTGTATTCTGGCGTAGGTTCATTGAGAAAGCTCTAGGCTTGATCAGATAGTGCAATATACATTTATATACGTTTTTGGTTTTTTGTTTTCTTTTGGTCTTTTCACTCTTCAAGAACCGTAATGAAGTAATGAAGTTTTGCCTAAAAGCTGACTCTTGGTCTCGGATCCTAGAGATCATGGTTTCCTTTTGAACTAATGTAATGATTCACCTCCTGGAATCTCCCTAATGGTATTAATTCTCACAACATCTGTGATTGTGTAGACGTTCCCATGTTCTTAATTCTGGCTTTGAAGGCATTCTCATGAGATGAGCTCATTTCAATACATAGGAATAGTAAAAGTCAAGGTCGAGTTTAAATTGGAAGGGGTGTTTCTAAAGGGTAGGATAGTGAAGTTCTCATATATACTGATGAATCATTTGTCATTTTTCGTAGTAATAATATAAAGGTTTTACAAACTGTTTATGAGCGAAGATCTCAAAATACTTTAGAGATGTGTGGAGCAATGAACAATGTTGGAGTCCTGAGGTCCTGTTCCGGTGATACGAGTGTATTCAAGTAATGCTTTGTTTTTACATCACCAGTTATTTAATCAAGATGGGAAATATGGTGTCCATTAATATCATATGTAGAGAGGTGGGTACTCAGGATGGGTAATGTGACTTCCCCCCAAGACCAGAGTGCTCACTTACGTGTTCTCTCACTCTTGCTTTGCGAAGTCTTTGTGCTCTCTAAAAAAAATTTCTGATAAGATTAAACAGATGTCTGTTTAAGATGAGGAGGCGTGTACAGAAAAGAGATATATTCCAGGGTTTTTGTTTTTGTTTTTGTTTTTTTCCCCCACTGCTAGAAATATCCCTGACTACTGAATGTAATGAAATAAATTTGTCACGTTGGACGTAGTGCATGGTGGGGCGCAGAATGAAGAGGCTGAAACTCAGAGTGGAGGCCTGACGTTTATGGTTATAAATGTGAACTTTAGGAATTGGTTTATAAAGAGGGACACCAGTGCTAAAATAGATAAATTGAAGCTTGTTCTCATTAAGTAGGTTAGATAGTTCATCAAATACTGGTTCAAATCTCTCTCTCTGAAGGTTAGAAGCAAGAGATTAAACGTCAGGGTCCAAGGCAGGGGACTGTGATCATTCAGCGAACCGGCCAGTTCAGATGAATATAAAATGCAGTTGAGCAAAGTGTGTATACCTGGTGCCTAGCACAGTGGCAAGCACCTCAGGACCCAAAGACCAAATCTGGTCCACTGCCTCTTTTGTTTGTCCCTTAAGCCAGGGGTCCTCAACCTCTGGCATCTAATGCCTGATGGTCTGAGGTGGAGCTGATGTAATAATAATAGAGATACAGTGTGAGTAAATATAATGCACTGGAATCATCCGGAAACCATCACCCCACCCCTGGTCCGTGGAAGCATTGTCTTCCACGAAACCAGTCCCTGGTGCCAAAAACGTTGAGGACCACTGCCTTTAGCTAAGATTGAGTTTTATATTTTTAAATGGTTGAAAAAAATATCATAAGGAGAATAACACTTTGTGATATAAGAAAACTATATGAAATTCAATTTCAGTGTCCATGAATAAAGTTTTATTGGAATGCAGCCATGCGTGTTCATTCATATACTGCCTCTGGCTGCTTTCACAGTGTGGTGGCAGAGTTGAGTAGGTGTGACAGAGACCATATGGCCCGGAAAGCCTAAAATATTTACTGTCTGTCCCTTTGCAGAACATATTTGCTGAACCCTGGCTTAGTGGAAACAGAGCTAGATGCTGCTGGCAGCCCATGCCCTTCCTTCCATCTTCTTATCTTTTTTCTTTTTTTTAAAAAAATTTTTTAAATTTATTTTTATTTTTGGCTGTGTTGGGTCTTGGTTGCTGTGTGGGGGCTTTCTCTAGTTGCGACGAGCGGGGGCTACTCTTCGTTGCGGTGCGCGGGCTTCTCATTGGGTGGCTTCTCTTGTTGCGGAGCACGGGCTCTAGGTGCGCGGGCTTCAGTAGTTGTGACAGTTGGGCTCAGTAGTTGTGGCTCGTGGGCTCTAGAGCGCAGGCTCCGTAGTTGTGGCTAACGTACTTAGTTGCTCCGCGGCATGTGGGATCTTCCGGGACCAGGGCTCAAACCCGGGTCCCCTGCATTGGCAGGCGGATTCTTACCCACTGTGCCACCAGGGAAGCCCCTCTTTTTTCTAATACATGAATGAATGCGTGTTTAATTATATTGATAAGTAACACTTATTACCAGTTTCCAATTTATTTAACCTATAATAACTCTGTGATGTAGATACAATTATTATCCCCATTTTACAGGTAAAAAAATTGAGCCATAGGAAACACAGGCAACTACACAAGTGAGCAGTCGAGATGGACTTCTGTTGACTCTGATTTTTATATTTAAAACAAACTCAAACAGTCCTGAAGTATAAAATAAAATCTAGAATAACTCAAGGAAGTTAGAAAATTAATTAAAAAATGAGGTACCTTCCCTCTTTGACACTTTTTTTATTTGATGATGTGTTTCTTTGATTACTTTTATTTCCAAAGCCCCTTTGGATGTTAGATATTTCCCTGAGTATCCTAATTGTTTGATCCACTCATTCAAATCAGAATTCCTGTGTGTCCAGTGCTGTGCTAGACACCCGGGACACATCTGTGAACACGACAGGATGCACAGCCCAGAGTGAGCTACAAGAATATGCCATCTGCGAGCCAGTGTCTTCACATGTTCCACTTAGATTCTAGCAATTTGTATCTCTCCTCAGGTGTTCAACTGCAGATGATAATTTTGAAATGGCAGGTCCCAGCGGATAGAGGAGCAGCTGTCAGGTCAGGAAACCTGTCTGCCCACTGGCCCAGATCTTTCTGATGATTTGCGGCATAACCTTGGAAACGTCTTTTCATTTTCCATTCCAGATTTTCATTCTGGAGAGTGCAAGATATCAGGAAATTAAGCTGGAATTAACGAAATCAGAGGCCCTAAATGATGTCAGGAGCTCTGCTTTTTGTAATTCACACGCCTTCCTTGTTTACATGGACACAGCTTGTTGGTATGTAACTTTAGGATGTAGATACGTACAAACAACATGATACATGCAACCAAATGTGGACACAAGAACTGCTGCTTCCCTTGGCATACCTGGAGCTGCCAGTGGGTGAACTAGGAAGGGGTGCAGTACGGGCAAGGCCAGGGCCAGCTGGGGTAGTCTGTGAAAGCACATTTGGAACTTTGCAAGGTTTGCAAGGCAGAGTGAGAAAACTGGGTGTGTGAAGAGGTGTGCGGACGGGATACGCTTACCAATTTTTTGAGTTCCTGGTGAGTTACATATAGCCCAGGGTCAGGCACAAAAGAGGTCTTCTCTAAACATCATTCTACAAAGTCTTCATACTGCTCTCTGGCCCATGGCGCTTAGAGAATCACCATATGTTTAGATTGAGACGCTAGGAATAAATAAAACATTTTATTCTAAGTGTTCTAAGTTTATAATGAAGGTGATTGTGTTTTATACTTTTTAAAGATATTTATGATACTGAGAAATATGGTTCAGACATTACAGTACACTTTAATAGTTCACAAAGGTGAAAATGATTAATTGTCCATATTGAAGACACAGAAGTGTAATTCTTAAACTAAAAATGTTACATGGGTCGCTATTTTGCACTATTTTGAATCGTACACCTTTATTTATTTTTAAGTGTATTTGCTGCACTTTCTATAGCAAAGACCTTGACTTTTTATTTTCCCCCAGACTTATTGAGGTATAATTGACCCATAAGCATTGTTTATATTTAAGGTATACAACATGATGTACATATACATTGTGGAATGATGACCACACATCACGTAACATAGTTACCTTTTTTTGTGGTATGAATACTTAAGATCTGCTCTCTTAGCAAATTTCAATACAGTATTGAAATACAGTACAGTATTATTAACTATAGTCACCATGTTGTATATCAGATATCCAGATCTTATTCATACTAACTGAAACTTTGTACTCTTTGACCAACACCCGCTCATTTTCCCCACCCTCTGCCCCTGGCAACCATGACTTGTGTACATTCCACATAAGTGAGCTCATGCAGTATTTGTCTTTCTGTGTCTGGTGTATTTAACTTAGCATATAATGTCCTCCAGGTTCTTCCATTTTTGCAGATAGCAGGATTGCTTTCTTTTCAAGGACAAATTGCCTTCTTTTTCAAGGCTGAATAATATTGACATATATATAAAACCTCATTTCCTTTATCCATTCATCTGTTGATGGACACTTAGGTTGTTCCATATTTCCATATCTTGGCTATTTTGAATAATGCTGCAGTGAACATGGGAGTGTACATATCCATTCAAGATCCAGATTTCATTTCTTTTGGATGTATACCCGGAAGTGGGATTGCTGAATCATATGGTAGTTCTATTTTTTTTTTTTAATTTATTTTTTATTTTTGGCTGCATTGGGTCTTTGTTGCTGCGCGCAGGCTTTCTCTAGTTGTGGCGAGCAGGGGCTACTCTTCGTTGCAGTATGTGGGCTTCTCATTGTGGTGGCTTCTCTTGTTGTGGAGCACAGGCTCTAGGTGCACAGACTTCAGTAGTTGCGGCACGCAGGCTTCAGTAGTTGCAGTGCGTGGGCTTCAATAGTTGTGGCACGAGGGCTTGGTAGTTGTGGCTCATGGGCTCTAGAGTGCAGGCTCAGTAGTTGTGGCCCACGGGCTTAGTTGCTCCGTGGCATGGGGGATCTTCCTAGACCAGGGCTCGAACCTGTGTCCCCTGCATTGGCAGGTGGATTCTTAACCACTGCGCCACCAGGGAGGTCTGGTAGTTGTATTTTTAATTTGTTGAGCAGTCTCCACAATGTTTTCCTTAATGGCTGTACAAATTTCCACTTGGTGTGCAAGGGTTCCCTTTTCCCTACATCCTTGCTGACTCTTGTTATCTTTTGTCTTTTTGGATAATAGCCATTCTAACAGGTGTGAAGCGATATCTCATGGTGGTTTTTATTTCCATTTCTCTGATAATGAGTGATGTTGAGCCCCTTTTCATATGCATGTTGGCCCTATGTATGTCTTCTTTTGAGAAATATCTATTCAGGGCCTTTGCTCATTTTGAAATTCAGTTATCTTCTTTTTTTGGTATTCAGTTGTTTGATATATATATTCTTTTATATATTTTGGGTATGAACCTCTGGTAATGATTTGCAAATATTTTCTCAAACTTCATAGGTCATCTTTTCACTCTGGTGATGGTTTCCTTTGCTGTGCAGAAGCTTTTTAGTTTGATGTAGTCCCACTTATTTATTTTTTTCTTATCTTAGCTGTGTCAGATCCAAAACAATCATTGCCCAGACCAAGGTATAGCAGTTTTTTCCCCTATGTTTTCTTTTATGAGTTTTATAGTTTCATGTCTTATGTTTAAGTTGTTAATCAATTTTGAGTTGATTTTTATATATAGTGTGAGATAGGGTTCAGTATCATTCTTCTGAATGTGGATATCCAGTTTTCCCCAAAGCATTTATTGAAGAGACATTGTATATTCTTGGTTCCCTTGTCATAAATTAATTGGCCACATATGCATTGGTTTATTTCTAGGCCCTCTATTTTGTTCCAATGGCCTATATGTCTGCTTTTAATGCAAATATCATACTGTTTTGATTACTGTGGCTTTGTAAAATATTTTAAAATCAGGAAGTGTGATGTCTCCAGTTTTGTTCTTTCTTACTCAAGATTGCTTTGGTTATTTGGGATCCTTTGTGGTTCCATATGCATTTTAGTTTTCTTTTCCTATTTCTGTGAAAAAATGCCTGGAATTCTGGAATTTTGAAAGGGATTGCCCTGAATCTGTAGGTCACTTTAAGTAGTTATGGGACATTTTAACATTCTACCAATCTTTGAACATGGGATATCTTTCCATTTAGTTGTTTCTTCAGTTTCTTTCATCAATGCTTTATAGTTTTCAGTGTATACATCTTTCACCTCCCTGGTTAAATTTATTCCTAAGTATTTTATTCTTTTTGATGCTATTATAAATGGGATTGTTTTCTTAATTTCCTTTTTGCATAGGTATTGTTTGTGTATAGAAATGCACAATTTTTGTATGTGTAGTTCTAACAGTTTTTTTTGTGGAGTCTTTAGGGTTTTCTGATACAAGATCATTTCATCTGCAGAGACAATTTAACTTCTTCCCTTCTGATTTGGATACTTTTTATTTCTTTTTCTTACCTAATTGCTTTGGGTGCAATTTCCAGTAATATGTTGAATAGAAGTGTTGAGAGTGGGCATCTTTGTCTTGTTCCTGATCTTAGAGGAAAAGCTTTCAGTTTTTCACCATTGAGAATGATGTTAGCTGTGGGCTTGTCAGATATCCTTCTATACCTAAATTGTTGAAAGTTTTTATCATGAAAAGATGTTGAATTTTGTCAACTGCTTTTCCTGCATCTATTGAGAAGATGTATGCTTTTTCCCTTCATTCTGTTAATGTGGTGTATCACACGTATGCTTATGTTGAACTGTCCTTATATACAGAGATAAATCCTACTTGATTATGTTTTATGATCCTTTTAATGCACTATTGAATTTGGTTTGCTAGTATTTTGTTGATGACTTTTACATCTATTTCATCAGGGATATTGGCCTGTAATTTTCTTTTCTTGTAGTGCCCTTGTCTGGCTTTGGTAGGATAATTTTGGCCTCATGAGTTTGGAAGTGTTTCCTCCCCTTTAAGTTTTTGGAAGGGTTTGGGATGGGTTAGCATTAATTCTTTAAGTGTTTGGCAGAATTCACCAGTGAAGCGATAGGGAAAGACCTTGACTTTTATTATCTCATTTTAAATATCCTCAACTGACTGCCAATTTTTAAAGATTTTGTTTTATACAGTATAAAAAGAAAGAGCACAGATACTTCAAGTCTATGTCATTCTGTATACTACATTCCTCTCACTGGCTACTTTTTTTGGAGAACAGGGTCATTGGAGTTATTCTGTGTTTGGGGAAAAAAGAGACCAAAGAGCTGTCAGGAGGTTGTTAGACTTTGTGATAATTTATTTTTTTAATGTCTTTAATAAGATACAGAGCAGCCTGATAGCTAGTGGTCAGAAATGTTGAGATTGGAGATTTTATGTATTTGATTTGCTATTGTGACTTTGTCAAAATATATAACTAATCTCTTTGCTGTTCATTTCCTCCTACCCTTAAGTTGGTACTAAACGGGTGTGAGCCTGCATAGTCACGCTTTGTGTCACCTGTGGTTTTAGGCAGCGGTTTTCATGTTTCCTTGTGGTTCTGCATACAGGTACATAATTGACTGATGAATGCTGAGACTTCTAGCCATGTGGGTCTCTGGTGTTTGCATATGAGCTCACAAAAGCATTGCATGTGAGAGCTGCTTACCATTTTGTTCCATTCCTTCCTCCGTTTTAATCTCTGATTCAGGAATTTCCACTTGACCCAGTTTAGATGTCTCCTGCACAAATCTCTTCTCAGTGTTTCATTGGTCTGCTTGGTATTATAATTGAAGAAGGAGACTGCGTTATCTGTGTCCTCTTGAAAGGCTTGGTACATTGCATATAAGAACTTGTTGGGGCTTCCCTGGTGGCGCAGTGGTTGGGAATCTGCCTGCCAATGCAGGGGACGTGGGTTCGAGCCCTGGTCTGGGAAGATCCTGCATGCCACAGAGCAACTAGGCCCGTGAGCCACAACTACTGAGCCTGCGCATCTGGAGCTTGTGCTCCACAACAAGAGAGCCCGCAACAGTGAGAGGCCCGCGCACTGCGACGAGGAGTGGCCCCAGCTCGCCGCAACTAGAGAAAGCCCTCGCACAGAAACGAAGACCCAACACAGCCAAAAATAAATAAGTAAATAAAAATTAAAAAAAAAAGAACTTGTTGGTTTTGTTGTTAGTTTTATGTGTGTATGTATTTGTGGATTTATAAAGCTAGCATTGGAGTGCTGCTTTATGCCAGGTCCTTGCTTAGCAGTTTATATGAGTTATTTCATTTATTTTTCACAATAATCCAATGAGAGAGGCACTATTTCTTTCCTTACTTTACATATAGGTAAACTGTGGCTTGGAGAAGTTAAGTGGAGCATCAGAGGTCATTCAGCTTTTGAGTGGTGGAGATGGGATTCGAACTAGTTCTGATTCCAAAGCCCCTGTTCCTACCCAATCTGGTATAATGCAAGTTGTATTAAATTAAATGTATAGCCTGCTTTATGAAAGTTGTGTATGTTAACGTTAGAATTTTGACCATTTTAATGTACTAGAAAAACTGTGGTACCAAGTACATTCCTTTTCTTTATATCGTGACTGGTAATGGGATTGATTACCTTCTAATGGACTTTTTCTTTCAAACAACTTAAGTGAGCTATAATTTACATATCACACAATTCATCCATTTAAAGTGTACACTTCAATAGTGTTTAGTATATTCACAGAGTTTGACAACCATCCCCACAATCATTTTTAGAACAAAAGAAGCTCTGTAACATTACCAGTCACTCTTCATTCGCCCCCAAACCTCTCCACCCATCTCCAGCCCCAGGCAACCATTAACCTAATTTGTCTCCAGATTTGCCTGTTCTGGATATCTCGTATTAAGTGGAATCGTACAATGTATGGTCTTTTGTGTCTAGCTTCTTTCACTTAGCATAATGTTTTCAAGTTTCATCCGTGTTGTGGCACGTATCAGCACTTCATTTCTTTTTATTGCCAAATAATATCACATTGTATGGATTTATATATTTTATTTAGCCATTCATCTGTTGATGGACACTTGGGTTATTTCCACTCTTTGGCTTTTGCAAGTAATGCTGGTGTGACACATTCACGTACAAGATTTTTTGTGGACATATGTTATCATTTACCTAGGAATGAAATTGCTGGGTCATACGGTAACTCTAGGTTTACTATTTTAGGGACTACCAGACTATTTTCCGAAGGAGCTGCACCGTTTTCCATTTCCATCAGTGACGTATGAGGCTTCTTTACATACTTGCTAATACTTGTGATTATCTATCTTTTTGACAATAGGCATTCTCATGAGTGTGAAGTGGTATCTTACTGTGGTTTTGATTTTTCCTCCCTTACTGGCTAATGCTGAGTGTGCATCTTTTCATGTGAAACTGACTTTTTTTTTAAGTTATTGAATGAAAAAATGTCACTTTATATTATTGTTTTTATTTACTTTTTTTTGAATTTTATTTTATTTTTTTATACTGCAGGTTCTTATTAGTTATCTATTTTATACATATTAGTGTATATATGTCAATCCCAGTCTCCCAATTCATCACACCACCACCACCACCCTCCCACCTCCTGCCCCGTGCTTTCCCCCCTTGGTGTCCATACATTTGTTCTTTACCTCTGTGTCTCTGCTTCTGCCTTGCAAACCGGTTCATCTGTACTATTTTCCTAGATTCCACATGTATGCGTTAATATACAATATTTGTTTTTCTTTCTGACTTACTTCATTCTGTATGACAGTCTCTGCAAATGACCCCATTTCGTTCCTTTTTATGGCTGAGTAATATTCCATTGTATATATGTACCACATCTTCTTTATCCATTTGTCTGTCGATGGGCATTTAGGTTGCTTCCATGACCTGGCTATTGTAAATAGTGCTGCAGTGAACATTGGGGTGCATGTGTCTTTTTGAATTATGGTTTTCTCTGGGTATATGCCCAGTAGTGGGATTGATGGGTCATGTGATAATTCTATTTTTAGTTTTTTAAGGAACCTGCATACTGTTCTCCATAGTGGCTGTGTCAATTTACATTCCCACCAACAGTGCAAGAGGGTTCTCTTTCATCTACACCCTCTCCAGCATTTGTTGTTTGTAGATTTTCTGATGATGCCCATTCTAACTGGTGTGAGGTGATATCTCATTGTAGTTTTGATTTGCATTTCTCCAATAATTAGTGATGTTGAGCTTCTTTTCATGTGCCTCTTGGCCATCTGTATATCTTCTTTGGAGAAATGTCTGTTTAGATCTTCTGCCCATTTTTTGATTGGGTTGTTTGTTTCTTTAATATTGAGCTGCATGAGCTGTTTATATATTTTGGAGATTAATCCTTTGTTCATTGATTCATTTGCAAATATTTTCTCCCATTCTGAGGGTTGTCTTTTCGTCTTGTTTATAGTTTCCTTCGCTGTGCAAAAGTTTTTAAGTTTCATTAGGTCCCACTTGTTTATTTTTGTTTTTATTTCCATTACTCTAGAAGGTGGGTCAAAAAAGATCTTGCTGTGATTTATGTCAAAGAGTGTTCTTCCTATGTTTTCCTCTAAGAGTTTTATAGTGTCCTGCCTTATATTTAGGTCTTTAATCCATTTTTAGTCTATTTTTGTGTATGGTGTGAGGGAGTGTTCTGATTTCCTTCTTTTACATGTAGCTGTCCAGTTTTCCCAGCACCACTTATTAGAGACATTGTCTTTTCTCCATTTTATATCCTTGCCTCCTTTGTCATAGATTAGTTGACCATCAGTGCATGGGTTTATGTCTGAGCTTTCTATATTGTTCCATTGATCTATATTTCTGTTTTTGTGCCGGTACTATATTGTCTTGATTACTGTAGCTTTGTAGTATAGTCTGAAGTCAGGGAGCCTGATTCCTCTAGTTCCGTCTTTTTCCCTCAAGATTGCTGTGGCTATTTGGGGTCTTTTGTGTCTCCATACAAATTTTAAGATTTTTTGTTCTAGTTCTGTAAAACATGCCATTGGTAATTTGATAGGATTGAATCTGTAGATTGCTTTGGGTAATATAGTCATTTTGACAATACTGATTCTTCCAATCCAAGAATGTGTAATATCTTTCCGTCTATTTATGTCATCTTCAGTTTCTTTCATCAGCATCTTATAGTTTTCAGAGTACAGGTCTTTTGTTTCCCTAGGTAGGTTTCTTCTTAGGTATTTTATTGTTTTTGATGGGTTGGTAAGTGGGATTGTTTTCTTAATTTCACTTTCTGATCTTTTTGTTAGTTATAGAATTGTAAGAGATTTCTGTGTATTAATTTTGTATCCTGCAACTTTACTGAATTCGTTGCTGAGCTCTAGTAGTTTTCTGGTAGCATCTTTGGGATTTTCTATGTATAGTATCATGTCATCTGCAAACAGTGACAGTTTTACTTCTTTTCCAATTTGGAATCCTTTTATTTCTCTTTCTTCTCTAATTGCCATTGCTAGGACTTGCAGAACTATGTTGAATAAAAGTGGTGAAAGTGGACATCCTTGTCTTGTTCCTGATCTTAGAGGAAATGCTTTCAGCTTTTCACCACTGAGGATGATGTTCGCTGTGGGTTTGTTGTGTATGGCCTTTATTATGTTGAGGTAGGTTCCCTCTGTACTCACTTTCTGGAGAGCTTTTATCATAAACTGGTGTTGAATTTTGCCAAAAGCTTTTTCTGCATCTCTTGAGATGATCATATGGTTTTTATTCTTCAGTTTGTTAATATGGTGTGTCACATTGATTGATTTGTGTATATTGAAGAATCCTTGCCTTCCTGGGATAAATTCCACTTGATCATGGTATGTGATCCTTTCAATGTGTTGTTGGATTCTGTTTGTTAGTATTTTGTTGAGGATTTTTGCATCTATATTCTTCAGTGATATTGGTCTGTAATTTTCTTTTTTTGTAGTATCTTTGTCTGGTTTTGGTATCAGGGTGATGGTGGCCTCCTAGAATGAGTTTGAGAGTGTTCCTTCCTCTGCAATTTTTTGGAAGAGTTTGAGAAGGATGGGTGTTAGCTCGTCTCTAAATGTTTGATAGAATTCACCTGTGAAGCCATCTAGTCCTGGACTTCTGTTTGTTGGAAGATTTTAAATCACAGTTTCAATTTCATTGCTTATGATTGGTCTGTTCATGGTTTCTATTTCTTCCTGGTTCAGTCTTAGAAGGTTATATCTTTCTAAGCATTTGCCCATTTCTTCCAGGTTTTCCATTTTATTGGCATAGAGTTGCTAGTCGTAGTCACTTATGATGGTTTATATTTCTGCGGTGTCCGTTGTAACTTCTCCTTTTTTCATTTCTAATTCTATTGATTTGAGTCCTCTTTCTCTTATTTCTTGGTGAGTCTGGCTAAAGGTTTATCAGTTTTGTTTATCTTCTCAAAGAACTATCTTTTAGTTTTACTGATCTTTGCTATTGTTTTCTTTGTTCCTATTTCATTTATTTCTGCTCTGATCTTTATGATTTCTTTCCTTCTACTAACTTTGGGTTTTGTTTGTTCTTCTTTCTCTAGTTCCTTTAGGTGTAAGGTTAGATAGTTTATTTGAGATTTTTCTTGTTTCTTGAGGTAGGATTGT
Organism: Delphinus delphis; assembly: GCF_949987515.2. Classification (NCBI taxonomy): domain Eukaryota; kingdom Metazoa; phylum Chordata; class Mammalia; order Artiodactyla; family Delphinidae; genus Delphinus; species Delphinus delphis. The sequence continues at coordinate 13,390,686 of NC_082686.1, forward strand.
GTTGCTATAAACTTCCCTCTTCAAACTGCTTTTGCTATATCCCATAGGTTTTGGGTCATCGTGTTTTCATTGTCATTTGTTTCTAGGTATTTTTTGATTTCCTCTTTGATTTCTTCAGTGATCCCTTGGTTATTTAGTTACATATTGCTTAGCCTCCATGTGTTTGTGTTTCTTACATTTTTTTTCCCTGTGATTGATTTTCTAATCTCATAGCATTGTGGTCAGAAAAGATGCTTGATGTGGTTTCAGTTTTCTTAAATTTACTGAGGCTTGATTTGTGACCCAAGATGCAATCTATCCTGGAGAATGTTCCGTGTGCACTTGAGAAGAAAGTGTAATCTGCTGTTTTCGGATGGAATGTCCTATAAGTATCAATTAAATCTATCTTGTCTATTGTGTCATTTAAAACTTGTGTCTCCTTATTAATTTTCTGTCTCGATGATCTGTCCGTTGGTGTAAGTGAGGTGTTAAAGTCCCCCACTATTATTGTGTTACTGTCGATTTCCTCTTTATAGCTGTTAGCATTTGCCTTATATATTGAGGTGCTCCTATGTTGGGTGCATATCTATTTATAATTGTTATATCTTCTTCTTGGGTTGATCCCTTGATCATTCTGTAGTGTCCTTCCTTGTCTCTTGTAACATTCTTTATTTTAAAGTCTATTTTATCTGATATGAGTGTTGCTACTCCAGTTTTCTTTTGATTTCCATTTGCATGGAATATCTTTTTCCATCCCCTCACTTTCAGTCTGTATGTGTCCCTAGGTCTGAACTGGGTCTCTTCTAGACAGCATATATATGGGTCTTATATTTGTATCCATTCAGCAAGCCTTTAATCCATTGGAGCTTTTGGTTGGAGCATTTAATCCATTCACATTTAAGGTAATTATCGATATGTATATTCCTATTACCATTTTCTTAATTGTTTTGGGTTTGTTTTTATAGGTCCTTCTCTTCTCTTGTGTTTCCCACTTAGAGAAGTTCCTTTAGCATTTGTTGTAGAGCTGGTTTGGTGGTGCTGAATTCTCTTAGCTTTTTGCTTGTCTGTAAAGCTTCTATTTCTCCACCGAATCTGAGTGAGATCCTTGCCAGGTAGAGTAATCTTGGTTGTAGGTTCTTCCCTTTCATCACTTTAAATATATCGTGCCCCTCCGTTCTGGCTTGTAGTGTTTCTGCTGAGAAATTAGTTGTTAACCTTATGGGAGTTCCCTTGTATGTTATTTGTGTTTTTCCCTTGTTGCTTTTAATAATTTTTCTTTGTCTTTAATTTTTGTCAGTTTGATTACTGTGTGTCTCAGTGTGTTTCTCCTTGAGTTTATCCTGCCTGGGCCTCTCTGCACTTCCTGGACTTGGGTGGCTATTTCCTTTCCCATGTTAGGGAAGTTTTCGACTATAATCTCTTCAAATATTTTCTCAGGTACTTTCTCTCTCTCTTCTCCTTCTGGGACCTGTATAATGCGAATGTTGTTGCGTTTAATGTTGTCCCAGAGGCCTCTTAGGTTGTCTTCATTTCTTTTCATTCTTTTTTCTTTATTCTGTTCCATGGCAGTGAATTCCACCATTGTGTCTTCCAGGTCACTTATCCATTCTTTTGCCTCAGTTATTCTGCTATTTATTCCTTCTAGTGTATTTTTCATTTCAGTTATTGTATTGTTCTTCTCTGTTTGTTTGTTCTTTAATTCTTCTAGGTCTTTGTTAAAGATTTCTTGCATCTTCTTGATGTTTGCCTCCATTTTTTTCCCGAGGTCCTGAATCATCTTCACTATCATTATTCTGAATTCTTTTTCTGGAAGGTTGCCCATCTCCACTTCATTTAGTTGTTTTTCTGGGGTTTTATCTTGTTCCTTCATCTGGTACATAGTCCTCTGCCTTTTCATTCTGTCTATCTTTCTGTGAATGTGGTTTTCATTCCACAGGCTGCAGGACTGTAGTTCTTCTTGCTTCTGCTGTCTGCCCTCTGGTGTGAAACTGACTTTTAATTATAGATTTTGTGTGTGTGTTCCTTTGAAGTAAGTAACACCTGTGCTGGTGTTGACATTTTCTTGTCTCCTTAAGTATTATCAATTTAAAATCGCACGTAGAGTTGCATCTAACTTGTCTGAAGTCCAACCGTGGGTGATTCTTTGGCCAAGGGCATGGCCTGGTGTTTTGGAAGCAGAAATTATTCATTACTTCATTGACGTCAATCTGTGGGATAAACTGTATGGCTGAAAACATGCATGGGAGAAGGATAAGCTTCATGGACTAGCGGAAGCGAACTAAAGATGAGGGTAAAACAGTTGAAAAGTCGTGAGTGTTAAAAGTTCAGGTGTCCTGGGGAAAGAATGAGATATATGTGGGCTGGATTTGAAGCTGGTTGGAACACACTAAAAAAAAAATGTTCATTAATGAATCAGCACCAAACTGGGGGGATATCTGTAGTTTATTCCACAAATTGCTCAATACCTGAAGAATACCTTGCATGGTAACTTACATGGGACACTCACTTGTTACACGAGAATACAGTTTTTTTGTTTAGCTAGGACTCATGTTTGTAAGTAACAGGAATCAACTCAGGATCACATAAGTTTGTTTTTTGTTGCTTTCTTAAGGAGGTTGGTGTCAAAGTTTTATAAAGATACAGAATACCTCCTAGTATATCTGTCTAGGGATTATACCCATTGGGAAGGCCATCAGGATTCTGGACTCCCTGGTCCACTTGGTTCCTCTTGTCTTTGCTAATCTGTGTCATTTTTTTCTCTCCTGTAGCCTTTCAGTATTTTTCTCTTGTTCCTGAATTGACGTGCCTAAAAATGTGGCTGCCAATAGTTTCTGAACCTGAATACTACATCTGGATAGAAGACCTTTAGGGCGTTCAGTACAAACTCTGCATAAATTCAGCAGCCCAGCATGGCAGGCAGAACCTGTGACATATCATTTAAAAAGCACCATGTAATGCCCTACACAGAGTTTGGGGAAAAGAAGAAAATAGAAGAGACTGTTGTACACTTACGGGACAGGGAAGGTAGGCCTTGTAGCAGTGCATGTCGGAAAACGTGATGTGGTTACTAGAAATGAATGAACCCATCTTGGGCTAAGGGAAACATGTCCTGGTCCCACTGGTTGTTCATCAGTTCCGCCCAGTGCTTGAGGACTGTGTCTAGCTCCTTGACTGGCATTAGAAGGAGAACTTTGAGAAAGTGGAGTAGTCAGAGGAGCAGAACCAAAATTAGTAATAGGAAACCTTGGTGGTGGAAACAGTAAAAAGAGAGAAGACCACTTCCTTCTGCTATTTGAAAGGTTAGCATACAGAAAAGATAGAGATTTAGTCTGGTTTCTCCAGCAGAGGGGTATTGCAGATTTTCTAACTCTTAGAAACAGAGTAAGGAGTGGCCTATAATTTTGTGCTTTCTAGATGGGGCTGTATAACCATGCATCCAGGATATTATAGCTATAGGTGGTGTTCTAGATTTCCTCTGTACTTTTTTTTTTTTTTCTTAAAGAAGATGTTGGGGGTAGGAGTTTATTAATTAATTAATTTATTTTTGTTGTGTTGGGTCTTCGTTTCTGTGCAAGGGCTTTCTCTAGTTGTGGCAAGCGGGGGCCACTCTTCATCGTGGTGCGCGGGCCTCTCACTATCGCGGCCTCTCTTTTTGCGGAGCACAGGCTCAGTAGTTGTGGCTCACGGGCCTAGTTGCTCCGCGGCACGTGGGATCCTCCCGGACCGGGGCACGAACCCGTGTCCCCTGCATCGGCAGGCAGACTCTCAACCACTGCACCACCAGGGAAGCCCTTTAATGCCATTTGATCATGGTATTAGTCAGCATTTAGGCAGTATAATTGGGCCATATGGAAATGTAATACGTAGATGGTAGCTGTGTGAGACACATACTTGGACCTATGTTGTTTTTTATGTGAACGACTCTCAGGGTTGCGGGTATGGAAAATGTTCTTTCTGCATTATTTGAGGCCTGTTTTACATTTCAGCCAGCCTCTCCATCACCCAGAAATCCCTCCAGTCATCGTGTCCTCCTTCTGCTGCATGTGTTTGGGGGAACACTAACTAATTTTGATGGTAGCCTAAGTAAAATGCAATTAGGGAGATCTTGTGCCAAACACGCATCTGCTCCAGTGTTTGCCTTCATCGTTGTGCATAATCAGGAGTTTGCTTTCAACACTGTACAGCCTTTCCCGTGAAAAAGTGAAATAGAGAGGGTGCCGCAGGAGGCTTGGTTCCCCTGCATACCACGGGCTACTGGAAAGGAAGCCTAACACTTTGAGGGAGCATTGGTGGTTTAAGGAGAATCATTTTCTTGGTGATCGCTCTTATGGTCAGAGACTTAGATGCATATATGAGGACTGGTGCGTGAGCACGTGTGCGTGTGTCTGCAGGCACGCGTGAGTGTACACACCCCTGCATGCTGCGTGTTTTAGTTCTACGGGGGAAGCACAGTTAAGGAAATAGAGAACAAGACAGCTTAAAAAAGAAAGAGGGGACTTCCCTGGTGGCGTAGTGGTTAAGAATCCGCCTGCCAATGCAGGGGACATGGGTTCAAGTCCTGGTCCAGGAAGATACCACATGCCACGGAGCAACTAGCCCATGCGGCGTAACTACTGAGCCCGCAGGCCTAGAGCCCGTGCTCCTCAGCAAGAGAAGCCACTGCAATGAGAAGCCTGCGCACCGCAATGAAGAGTAACCCCTACTCACTGCAACCAGAGAAAGCCTGCACGCAGCAACGAAGACCCAATGCAGCCAAAAATAAATAAATAAATTTATATTAAAAAAAAACAAAGGGAAAGATATGGCATCCCAATTTATGAGACAGGTAATTAACATTCAGCTATAAAACTAAAAGACACTTGAAGGATATAGATAGCAATATTAATACAAAAGGGCTCTCATTTCTTTTTTAGTCTTAGGAAACAGATTTACTTTAGAAATGAAGCTGAGTTTTTCTTCTCTTTTTTTTTATTGTATGGGTTAATTTGGAGCCAAAGGGTGTGTGAAACTTGAGATATTTAGTATCTGGCTTTTTTGAGACAAGGAGATAAATGCACTTGGTAAAAACATAAATCTTCATGTATGCGATAAAGTTATTTATTTTTCCTTTTATATATATGAGTGATTATGGTGGAAAGTCTGAAAAAATGTGAGGAAGCGGAAATAATTGCCTATTTACGCATCAGTATAAATCATGCTCATACTGGGATGTTTTTTTCTATTCTTCTTTTCCCTTATTATTTGAATATACACGTGTATAACATATGGAGATGCGTGCCTATACATACACAAATGTTATACATTTTTTCACACAGTCACTTCAGTTACCTGGATATAGATGATTGTACTATTTTAGTGGCTTTTAGTATGTTGGTGGTTATTTGAAGTCACTTTTTCTATTAAACATTGGTTTTTCGATATTTCGTTTATCTGAAATGCTGGTTAAATTCAACCCCACACTGGATGTTTCTGAGGATGTTGTTTAATAGTAAAGAGTATAAAGAATAAAGAGCCCAAATTAAGTGTTCAGAAGTGGGCACATTGCTTGTGTTGAAAGCAGAGAATTCTGGTTCAAGGTCTAAAACTAAAACATCTATCACGCTTGGTTATAAAGTATAGGTCATGCTTTTCTAAAGAGCAGAAATTACGCCCCTTCTCTGGCATTTCTTGCTAAATTGCTTCCTGCTTCTCCTTACCACTTAAACCTAGACCAAACTGCAGTTTTTAAGGTTTGGAAATAGAGTTTTAGTCTTTTTTTGGGAGCATAAATATATTTAAAATAATTCAATGGTCAGAGGAATAATGAGTATTTGTTTTTCTTTTACAAATATATTCCAAAATTATCCGTTGTTCAGTTCTGGTTTTGCTCTTAGAAGTTGAATAAATACTTTCTAGGAATCAAATATTGTCCCCTGTTACTTTGGAAAATTTTTTTCAAAGTAAAAAAAGTCCTCCTTGTGGAGGACTTGGTGTTTTCCTTCCTGCTCAGCAGTGCTTTGACAGGATGGGCTTCTTACCAGAGGTAGCGTGATGGTGGGACGTGAAGAACCTGTATCAGGATGACCTAGGGAGTCTCAAGATACGGAGCATCCCTCCCCAACCCCCATTCTTGTCCATCTCTTCCTTCCTCAACTGAGAGGCTGTATCAGATTCTTTGCTTTTGGGGTGTGGAACGGAGTGTATGTGTGAGTTTATAAAAGTTCCCCAGGTGCCATCAATGTGGGTGGAGGAGAGGGCTCCAACGGGCATCTGGATGTATGCTTAGAGAATATTCCGTATGCCTCGGTGTACAGAGGAAGCTAAGAGAAGTTTGAGAAGAAATTGTCACAGCTTTGGAGAGAAAACTTAAGACACTGTAGTGGACATTTCTGACAGTCTACTCAGCATTCATCCCCATCTTCTTACCAGCGCCTGGTGTGTGATTTGTGCCCATTGAGCACTAGCTGTGTAATTTGGGAAGAATTGATTCTCCCCAGCGTTGGTATTCTTCGCAGTGCCGAGCACTGATCAGGTTGGGCCTGAAGCTCACACAGAATTTTCTGTAATTGCTGCAGCACTAACATGAAGAGGCTTTCCTGAAGAAGGGCATGGCTGTTGGTTTCAGGTGTTCTACAGCTGTCAAGGAGGGCGAAGAGCTTTCAGAGTGACCACTGTCATGGGGTGGGGTCTGGTGACCTTGGCCAGGATTAAGCCTGAATGAGAAGAGAAAAAGCATCTGGGGAGCTTTTGCTTCTGTGACTGTAGTTTTCAGGGGGCAAGGGGTGGGCAATAATCAGAGGGGATTGTAGGACCAAAGGAGGGGTTTTTACTCTAGAAGGTAGGGGAGTAGTCAGTATATTTATGTAGTGAACGTCTAAAGCTGATCATTTCCGTGCATTAGCCCAAGTTATCTGTGCCCGTTAGACTTCACCTCAAATGTAACGTCTCTCCAAATGAGCTGACGTTCTCATCTCTATTCCTCCCTTTCAAAAAAAGAAAAAAAAAAAAATCCTGACACCATCTTGTTTCTCTTGCTCTGTTCTCTCCTTATTCTATTCCGCTCCCTATTGTATCCTCAGTGTTTTGCACGGTGCACGTCACACATTAGATGCTCAAGAAATATTTATTATCTGAATAAAGTAAAGGTTGGTTCTATCTTTATGTCGTCTTGGTTTGTGGTGTCTCTAGCTACCTAGTTTCTCAAGCCCTTCTCCCCTTCTCTTTCCTTCTTCCCTCCATCCCTTCCCTTCATCTCTGTGGCTACTGTCCCAGTTTAGACTTTTGCCCTCCCTTGCCAGTCATGGCTGTTCTCCCATAGCTCTCAGTGGTTCTCAGGTTCTGGCCAAGCAGAGGTTGGCCATAGATGCTCCCTTAAATCCCCAAAGCCTCCATGTTTCATATAGGGATTCAGTTAAAACCTTTTTTTCCTCTTACAGCGGGGGTGAGCAAAGGATGAGTTACAAGCTGTGCAGTTATCAGACGAATGTAATAGAACCATTGACAGTTGGTCCTGAAGGATTTCCTCAAGTCCAGGTGCTGAGATGTTAAGAATCCCCAGCCAGTGATTTGCTTTGGTGCCTTTAGACCTTGGATGGCGTAACCAGGCGATGTTTTCCTACATTTTCAGTGGGAAAAAAGAGTTGTTACCTTCAGGTATGCTGGAGGTTATGAGAAAGCGAACAAAGTATGCCAGCACACGAGGTATGACTAGAGGATGATGAGGGCTACCCATTGGACAGCCGGACGGATTATTTGTCCACCACAGTCATACCTCATGTATGTTAACGCCCCGGGTTGTTTTCATTTTGTTTCTTTGGTGTCTGCAGTTGAATGAATCCCATTTCAAGATAGTCTGTTGTTAACTGGGAAGCTCACTTTGGGGAGAACCCAAGGTCACAGAGGGCTGGATCTGAAAATACGACAGTCACCCTATGACCCTGGGAACTGCCTTTGGCTCAGCTCGGTGAAGCTGGGCCGAGGAGTGAATGAATCTGAGAGCCTGTTACGGAAAACCTAGGATCTGAGTCTTCACAGAACCTGAAGCGTTAGGACGTACCTTATTTGTTTTGCTGCCTGATGAGAAGGCAACTAACTATACAAGTGAGGAATGTCGGTCGGGTGCTAGGAGGTCTCGTTACCAGTTATTCCATGTAGGTTGGTTAAACAGCCATGCCAGAACCCAAGTGGTTCAACCTTTGGTTCTATTCAAGGTTCAAAGTCTATTTTTTTCCCTAGGGAAACATTGCACTTGTGTCATTGTCACATTGGAAAAATATTTTATTTTTTACTTTTAAAATTTTTATTGAAGGATAGTTGATTTCCGATGTTGTGTTAATTTCTGCTGTACAACAAAGTGATTCAGTTATACATATGTACACATTCTTTTTCCTATTCTTTTCCATTGTGGTTTATCACAGGATATTGAATACAGTTCCCTGTGCGATACAGTAGGACTTTGTCGTTTATCCATTCTGTATCACACTGGAAAAACATTTTGAAGGGACTAAAAACATGCAGGAACAGATTGTCATCCAGTAACTCTGGAGTGTGTCTCACATTACATTTTCATCCCCTGTCCTTTCCCTCTGACGACCCTTTGGAAGATGGTTGGGTGAATGACTCAACCTCTGTTGGCTGGACCCTCAGCTGTAAAATGAGGGGAAAGGTAAGGAGCTAAATGAGCTTTCATCTCCTTTCTGCCACTGCATTCTGGGAGCCTGGGGAGCAAGACAGCAGCCAGTCCTGTGTCCTGAATGATAAGGCAGTTGGCAGAGCTGGCCAGGACTCCCAAGCCAAATCAACTAAAGAACTCCAGAGTTTTCTTTTGCCCCGTCTTGACTGTCCATATGTTTCCAATCACTGCTTTGTGTAATATAAACTAAAACTCTCCAAGTACTTGTCTTGAAGTTATTGTCAGGGACTTTTGGTTACTGGTCAGAAAACAAAGCTCTAGTGATTTGGGCTGTGAGACTCTGGCCCTCGTGTTGGCGCTGTGTTAGTGCTCTGAAGAGCCCTGTACCTGGGGGCCAAACTCAAATGATCACAGACCAGGGAGGCTGTGTCAGTCAGTGAGTGCCAGGGAGACAGGGGGGGTGGGGGTGGGCGGCAGGCAGGCTATACCCCAGGGCTTGTTGCTGTGGTCCAGTGTTGCCAGACCTTTCTGTTTTTTAAGAGAAGTTGGAAATCCTGAAGTCTTCTTCTCATTTTTAAATGTTGGATCAAAAAGGAAAAAACATTTTTTAAAAACAGTCCCACAATCCAAACAAAATATGTCTGTAGGCCACACACACCCTCAGGCCACCCAGAGGCATTTTCTGGGCGTTCAGACCACAGTATTTCTTGTACATACAATTCTTTATTGACAATTTCGAACATTCACGAGAGAATAGTATATTGAACCCTATACAAACTCTTCTGTTGCCCAGCTTCAAGGATTAGCAATTTATGGCCAATCTGCTTTCATCTAAAATCCCCACACACAAACACACACACGCGTGCACACACACACACACACACACACACACACACCCATCCTGGATTATTTTGATGCAAATCCCAGACACTGTATCATCTCATCTGTAAATATGTCAGTATATGTTACAAAAAAGATACATAAAAAACCATACTGACCGTAACTGGTTAATAATATCAAATATCTAGTCAGTTTTCAAATTTATCCCCCTGTCTGATAATTTTTTAATGGTTTTTGAATCATGATGCAAATTATACCCATATATTGCCACTGATGGATACATGTCTTAAGTGTCATATAATCAATAAGCTCCCTGCTATTCTCTTTCTTTCTTTCTTTCTTTTTCTCTTTACTTTATTAAAATTACTTAAGTCTTTGACCTATCAAGTTTCCTATTTTCTGGATTTTGCTGATTGAATCCCTGTGGCTTTGTTCAGAATTTGCTTGTGAATTCAGTATCTTCAGTTTGATAGTATAGAGGAGTTGAGATACTCGTATTTTAGCAGTTTTGCCTTATTTTTCTTCTGCTATTGGAGGGTTTAGACTATAAGTTCATGCTTTACAGGGTTTTTCTCCTGGTAATAGGATACTATCCGATGTCTGCCTAATGTCCTTTTTTCTTTACAAGTAAGAGTGTAGTGGGGATGATCAGATCTAAGATCTTATCAGCCTATAGCTGGTTTTCATGGATCTATTTGAAGCCTGTATGCTTTCCTGAAATGCTCCGTGCTGCCTCATGATGTGAAAACTTGGTTCCTATTTTTACTTTTTCAAACTCCTGGCCGCACATAGGAAGCCTACAGAATCACTTTGGATTAGAATATTTTGGATTTGAAATCAAGGCACACTGTGGCACTCTAATTAAAAATGCTGTGTGTATGGTTCAGCTCAAGTGAAGACTTTGTTGAACTACAAACAGTAATAAATTGCAGAAACGATTCACTTGGAGTTTTAGGAAAGGTTATTTGGAAAGCTTAAAACCAATTATTTTGAAATATTAAAGGCCTTTTAAAAATGGAGCTGAAGATACAAAGTAGGGAGTTATTAATATGTCTTAAGTGCTTTCCCTTAAAATCTTTCATGAAGTTAAAATAATTGGTGGATTTCTTTTGTCAACTTACCAGCAGGTTGGTTCAAGTTCCTTGGACATAATGCATATAACTAAGTTTGAATTCAGAGAAAGCATTTCAAAATTAATTCTTTTAATATGAATCTTTGCATGAAGTGCCTAGTATTACTGAGATAAGCTTCCTGTGGCCTTACTTATAGGTGGCCTATTTTGGGGGTTCAGCACATTGAATCCTTGGAACTCAGCGTCCGATTTTGTTTTTTAGGCCTTCATTTGTGGTCCATGAAGCAGTTCAGAGAAGACAAATGACCGATAAAGTTGTACTGATAATATGATTCGAAGTAAGCTGTCATTTAAAGTAAAATATTATCATATAGTGGCCCATGAGGATGCAGAATACACTAACACACAAGGACAGGTGTGTAAATAATGTGAACAGTGAGCTGACCTACGGCAGCAACCATGAGGAATGATGTCGTTACTAAACCGTGAAGAAATGAAATGTTGCCACCTTGGTTGAGAAACAAGACGATGTCTCCTGGTTGTCTGTTCCTAACTCCAGGAAGGATGCACGAGGTCTGTCAGATTTTCTAGGTACCCTTAATGGCATTGTGCCTTTGGTAAGAAGAAACCACTCTTGCCAAATTCCCTGGGCGGGTAAGCTTGGGTTGAACACCAAGGTATTCAGGTTTCGTTGCTTTCTCCACAAAGAAAAAGAATAGAAAACCATTTAAAATGGGCAGCTAGTGAATTAAAAAAAATGTATTACGTTATTCTCATCTGTCTGCCTGGTACATCTAGTTCCATTCTGTTGACTAGGAAACTAAGTCTTAGTGCAACTTGATTTTAAAACTAGCGGTTACTGACAGACCTAGAAATAGAAAAGTGATGTCACACCCTTGAAGCTCTGTGGACCCTCCTGGCTGTTCATGGTATTTATAACCCCCAGTACTGTCGAGTCTCTTTATAAGGGGCAGGGTGGGTGGGGGGTAGATGCCGAACCAGCTTGAGTTATGCAGTCGGGGGTCTCTTTCCCTCCACCCATCTCTCCTTTTCTCCCTCCGTCTCCTCTTTTCTTCTTTCTTGTTTACCTGTCTACCTGCCTTCCTGCCTTGCTTTACAGTTCTGGCTCTGGAGCCAGCCTTTAGGATCTATTGAAATCTGAATAGTCCTGAGTCATTTCCACACGGATTCTCCTGTGGTTCTCTGTGTTCTTTTTGTACACAGGTTTGATCCCTAGCACACTTCTTCTAAAAATTTCCAGTGAAGTATTTAATTTTTAAAAAATTTAAAATTTTTTATTGAAGTATAGTTGATTTACAATCTTGTGCCAATCTCTGCTGTACAGCGAAGTGACTCAGTTAGACACATATACACATTCTTTTTTTATATTCTTTTCCATTAGAATTTATCACAGGATATTGAAGATAGTTCCCTGTGCTATACAGCAGGACCTTGTTGTTTATCCATTCTAAATGTAGTAGTTTGCACCTGCCAACACCAATACAATGAAGTATTTAAAATAGCCTCTAAGCATCATCTCTTTAATAGCTTCTGTCTTCCGGGGAAATATACAGATACTGTAGAGGAAGCCTGTGCATAGGGTCCAGCTTCAAAGTGCTCATCGTGAAGATGACATTGAACTTTCTCCTGGGGATGGTCAGGATCGACGGATGAGAGAGGAAGGGAAGGTGCTGCAGCGGGTCCATTGCACATTGATCCCCCAACTCAGGAGTCAAGGGCAACATGTTTTTCATCCTCTGCTAACGGAGGGGCATATCTCCATTCATTTGGGACCTGCATATATTAAGTAACATCTATGGGGCCACGGCAAGAATAAGGTAACTGGCTTCCCGTCTTATGTAGTGTGACAAACCAGAGTTGCTTTTGACAAAGGGCAAAATCCAGCTTCAGGATGTGTGCAGTTTACTTTCTGTGTCCTTTGTCGAGCATCCCAAGGGAGTAATATTTATGGCTGTGATATCAGACAGTGGGAGGCCTGGTAGCTGGGGTTGCGATTCCTGGATCGCCCCTCCCATCACACTTGAACAGTGGGATTCTGTGGTGCCGAGGAGTCTGATTCGATTCAGGGGATACGTATCAAGCATCTGTTATGTTCCAGGTACTGAGACATGCTTGAGATAAAGGATTATGTGAGACATAGACCTCGCCCATAAGGTACTTACAGCCAGTGCGTGAAACAGACACGTAATCACATCCATGGAGAACCGTGTGTGATCAAGGCAGAAGGAGAAGTATATCAGAGGACAGAGTACAGACATGCCCACTGTGTGGGATCTACTGGAGAGATCTTCTCTCCTGGTCACTGTCCTGAGGGTTTGGAGATTGGATCCCCAATCCTCAAACTACAGTCTGAAGACAAAATTCTGCTTGTTTCCTGTTTTTATAAGCCCCTTACATTTTACATTTTTAAATGGTTGGGGGAAACAAATCAAAAGAAGAAGAAGAAATCGTAACATGAAAATTATATGAAATTCAAATTTCAGTGTCCAAAATGAAAGAAAGCTCTATTGGAACAAAGCTGTACTGTTTCCATATTGTCTATGGTTGCGTTTACATTACAGTGGCCGAATTACGTAGTCACCGTAGAGACTGTGTGGCCCACGTGGCTGCCGTAAGAGAGTACTGCCCACGGGGTGGCTTAAACAATGTAAATTTATTTTCTCACAATGCTGGAGGTTAGAAGTGTGAGGCCAAGGTGTTGGCAGGGTTGATTCTTTCTGAGGCCTCTCTGCTTGGCTTGCAGGTGGCTGTTTTCTCCCTGTGTCTTCACATGGTTTTCCCTTTGTAACTGTGTCCTAATCTCCTCTTCTTATAATGACACCAATCCTCCTGGATTAGGGCCCACCCATATGAACTAATTTTAACTTAATTACTTCTTTAAAGACCCTATCTGCAAATACAGTCGTATTCTGGCATATTCTGAGGTACTAGGGGTTAGAACATATGAATTTTGGGAGACCCAATTAAGCCCATAATACGCATAAAGCCTAAAGCCTAAAACATTTTCTATCTGCTCTTTTTTATTTATTTATTTAATTTAATTTAATTTTATTTTTATTTTTTGCGGTACGCGGGCCTCTCACTGTTGTGGCCTCTCCCATTGAGGAGCACAGGCTCTGGACGCGCAGGCTCAGCGGCCATGGCTCACGGGCCCAGCCACTCCGCGTCATGTGGGACCCTCCCGGACCGGGGCACGAACCCGTGTCCCCTGCATCAGCAGGCGGACTCTCAACCACTGCGCCACCAGGGAAGCCCTCTTATTTATTTATTTATTTTTTGGCCGTGCCACACAGCTTGTGGGATCTTAGTTCCCCGACCAGGGATCGAACCTGCGCCCTCGGCAGTGAAAGCTCGGAGTCCTAACCGCTGGACTTCCGGGGAATTCCCTACTATCTGTTCTTCACAGAAAAAATCTGCCCACTCTGGCCTATGCCATTGCACAATTTTGGTGTGGTCTGCTTGCCCTCCTTATTCTCCCCTCCATCAGCACACACCCATTTGGTTGTAACTGTCACCATTCTCTTCTTAGTTTATCCATCCATCCATCCATGGTTTTTGGCCACCATGGCATCAGCTGCTCCAAGATTTGTTTACAGAGAATACAGAACTCTTACCAACCATTCCTGTAGGTTGAGCTGTGTTTTACTCTCCATCCGTGGCTGATGTTCTAGTATTTTCCCAGTTCCACTATTCCACTCTCAAACATAGATTCCTCTGCTCCCCAATAACTCAACTCCAGTTGCTGGATGCAAGGCCCACAGAGTGGGTATTCAGCAGAAAACTCTGAAGGGCTTCTCATTTGATCATAATTTTAGGTTGACAAATGGAACCCCATTCATTAAGCTCCGAGAGAGGTATCTACAAGCAGTTTCATTTTTTTTTTTTTTTTTTTTTTTTTTTTGCTGTACGGGGACCTCTCACTGTGTGGCCTCTCCCTTTGAGGAGCACAGGCTCTGGACGCGCAGGCTCAGCGGCCATGGCTCACGGGCCCAGCCGCTCCGCGGCATGTGGGATCCTCCCGGACCGGGGCACGAACCCGCGTCCCCGGCATCGGCAGGCGGACTCCCAACCACTGCGCCACCAGGGAAACCCAAGCAGTTTCATTTTTACATGGAACTTTGCTTAACAAATTTATTCCACCTGGGATACTTTTAAATTTTTTGTGGCCCATAGAAATGTAAAACAATGCAGTACGGGGGCGGGGGGGGGGGGGGCTGGGGGTGGGGGTGGGGGTGGCGGTGCTCTAATCGACTCTAGGAACTGGGCGTTCTGTGAAGCTCACCATGGAATTACTTAAGAAAGCAATTGGCTGGTGCAACGAGGAATGCATTTTTATCTTCTTATAAAACGCTGAAATTATGTGCTTTATTATCAAGATAATGGAGAGATGTATGAAGTCAATGCAAATGACTCCTGCGGCCCTGAATGTTCTCCCCTGTTGTCAAGGAGCAATTTTGCTCTGTGCTTTTCCTCACAGTGTTTCTTCCTTGAAACTGAAGACCACTGATCTCTTTTAAAGCAAAATGCTTCAGAAAATATACCGGAAGCGGCTTTTTTTTTTTCTTTCTGTTGTTCCATTACATGTGGTTGCAGAGGCACTTCCTTTGGTTGCCCCAAGCATGGAGTTTCCTCAAAACTAGAGACGTTTCTTTTGGAAGAGCTTTACGATCATAATCTGGATATCGCAGAAGCATCTTTAGCCACTGCTCCGTTTTCACTTCCTAATTTGGGGCTGATCACCATTCTCACAGAAGAGAGGAAAATCTGAGATATTCGCCATGTGGTCATTCAACATTTGGAAAAGAAAAGACAAAGATTAAATAAAGAAATAAATACAAAATCAGGGAGAAAATGCACACATAGGGTACAGTTTTAAAAGAAATAAAAAGAGAAAGCTTAGATTCTGCTTATAAGCGAACTTATTTACAAAATGGGAACAGACTCACAGACTTAGAGAATGAACTCATGGTTACCAGGGGGAAGCGTTGAGGGGAGGGATAGTTAGGGAGTTTCAGATTGTAGGTACGCACTGCTACATTTAGAATGGATAACCAACAAGGACCTACTGTACAGCACAGGGAACTCTGCTCAGTTATATCGCAACCTAAATGGGAAACGAATTTAGAAAAGAATAGATACATGTATATGTATAACTGAATCACTTTGCTGTACACCTGAAACTAACACAACATTGTTAGTCAACTGTACTCCAATATAAAATAAAAAGTTAAAAAAGAAAGAAGAGAAAGCTTAGGTACTCACAAAATATTTTTTCATAAACATGTTGTGTAGAGGTGTGCTGGGGATCGCAGGGACAGATCTTTGCTTCTTACTCCAGTAGAACAGCAACATCAACAACAAAACCATAAAAAAAAGAAAAATGAAATCCCAACGCTATTAGTTAGAACTTCGTGTTGCAAGGTTTAGAAATCCAAGTTGATTTAACGTCAAAATGGGAACATATTGGACCCTGTAAGGAGTAGGATAAAGCTGGACTCGGGGAACAGTTGGATCTAGGGAAGTCAGCACATCAGGCCTCTCTTTCTGTCTTTCATCCCAGTTTTTCCGAGTCAAATTAGATTTTTCTCAGTCTAATTTGAATGCAGCAGAGACATGGCTACCAGCAGCTCTAGGCTGACTTCCTCAGTTTAAAAAATTATTCGCGGGCCTCCCTGGTGGCGCAGTGGTTGAGAGTCCGCCTGCCGATGCAGGGGACACGGGTTCGTGCCGCGGTCCGGGAGGATCCCACATGCCGCGGAGCGGTTGGGCCCGTGAACCATGGCCGCTGAGCCTGCGCGTCCGGAGCCTGCGCTCCGCAGCGGGAGAGGCCGCAACTGTGAGAGGCCCGCATACCGCAAAAAAAAAAAAAAAAAAAAAAAAATTCCCAAGGAAGTTCTCTGATTGGCTAATATATATAGTTAACCCACCTTTGGACCAATCACTGTGTCCGGGGGCTTGAGGTTTAATGATTATCCCAGCCTGGATCATGCGCTCATCTTTGTGTCTGGGGATGGTGGAAGGAGAAAGTGTGGAGGTGTGAAGTGTGCAGAGAAAAATAGTAACAAACAAAGGAGGAAAGGAATGGTTCCCATCACCACACCTAGGCAAAACAGACATCAGAGAACTTGATGTTCCTGTTTCTAGGCTGGATACTAATCAGAAATTAAAGAAATGAACTGCCTCACTGTGCAGGTAGGAAAGACAGAGTGCTCATTGCCCCAAGAGGTGATAGATGGGCCTTTCTTTAAAAATAAAAATATAGCACATTCATGGGTAATGGATCCATGATTCATCATGAGGACAAAGGCAAACACTGTTGGGTGGATGGCTTGAATCTTTGGGCTCAGTGTGGGGGTGACCACCGCCCCTTTCTCACTTCCTTTCTGGTGCCCCTGGGTTGTAAGCCTCGGGCCCATAGCTCATGCTGTCCAGGGACTCCAGAGAAGAAGTAGGGAAGAGGGTGAGGGTTCTGAATCCACTCTTACCTGCAAGAGGTATATTCTTATGCTGACCATATACATAAACATGTATGTATATGTGTGTGGGGGGGCATATACATACATAAATATATATGCCATATCTGTCTATCAATCATCTAATCAATTATTTTTATGACAGTATTCCTTAAAGAAGACTCACCAGAATCTATAACCATATGACCTCCTATTAGTTTAATGGTTGGAGGAGAATGCCTTGATGCACTAAGTATCCCCTTTAGAACAAGTACGTCATCTTATGTGTCATTAACTGTCTTACTCATTAAACTTTTTTTTTTTTTTTTTTTTCCTTTTTTTGCCGTACGTGGGCCTCTCACTGTTGTGGCCTCTCCCGTTGCGGAGCACAGCCTCCAGACGCGCAGGCTCAGCGGCCATGGCTCACGGGCCCAACCGCTCCGCGGCATGTGGGATCTTCCCGGACCGGGGCACGAACCCGTGTCCCCTGCATCGGCAGGCGGAGTCTCAACCACTGCGCCACCAGGGAAGCCCGTTAGTTAGTTTTCATGTGGATTTTATTAAACTCTTTTTAAGTTGTGAAATCTGCCACACATCCAGAATAGTACACTTGAATGTACAGCCTAATGGGGGTGTGGTCATCACCAGCTCAAGAAATGGAACCTTGTCAGCCCTCCAGAAGACCTCCCCTCCATCCTCAATCACAATCTCCTCCCACCTCCTAAAGATAACAACTGGGCTAGACTTCTATGGAATCATGTTTTTGCTTTTCTTCACAGGTTTATTACTCAAGCATGTCTCTCTGAGCACTGTAGTTTAGTTTTGCTTGTATTTGAACCTTATATGAGTGGGGTCATTCTTCACTTACTCTTTTAGGTCTCGCTTCATTTCCTCACTTTTTAAAAATGAGATTCATTTCTGTTATGTGTAGGTCTAATTGTCTATTTTCATTAGTACACAGTTTCACTGTATGAATAGACTTTAACTGATGTAGCCATTCTAGTGCTAGTGAAATTTGGGTTAGTTCTAGCATTTGGCTACTGTGAATAACGCTGCAAAGAACTTTTGGGGACATCTTTCCCAGTGCACACGTGCATGCATTTCTTGGGGTTTATCACTAGGAGTGGAATTGCTGATTCTTCATCTTTAATAGAGAAAAGGTGGTTGACCCAGTTCCATGCTCCCCAAGAGTGTAAAGGAGTTCCTGGTGTTTCAGGTCCTCAGGGACACCTGGCATTATCACTCATTTTAATTCTAGCTGTTCTAGTAATAAGTGGATTTCCTGGGTTTAATTTACATTTTCCTGATAATCAATAAGGCTAAGCTCCTGCTCATAGGTTTATTGGCCATTTGGAATATCCTCTTTTATGGCCTGCCTGTTCAAATCACTTGTCATTTTTCTATTTGGTAGTTGGTCTTTTTCTTATTGATATATTGTGTGTGTGTGTGTGTGTGTGTGTGTGTGTGTGTGTGTGTGTGTTAACATATTCTGGATAATATCCTTTTGTTGACTCTATGAATTGTAAAGATTGTCTCCCAGTGTGGCTTGTCTTTCATTCTCTTATTTATTAATTAAATAAATAAGTTTTTATCCTGAATGTAATCAGAATTATTAGTAATTTGCCTTTTATGTCTGACCTATTTAAATAAAACCTCTTTTTGACCCAAGATTACCCATAGGTACCTGAGATTACAAAATCTTACATAAATGGTATTTTTATCCTTCCCAGATAATACTGGGATATTAGAGTGATTTAACTCTCTTTGCCCCCAGCTGGTTTATAGGATACTGTTATAGTATGTCATTTTTCTTTTATATTATTATTTTAAACGTCCTAAGACATTATGATTTTATTACTGTCTTAAATGGCCTTTATTTCTACAATATGGAATTCTCAGTTGGCAGTTCTTCTCTTTGAACACTTAGAAGAACCCATTCGTCATCCTTTGGCTTCTGTTCTGTGGAGAAGTCAGCTGGCCACCCAGTGGATGGTTTGCAGGCATCAGTCTTCTTCTTACTACTTGTACCATTTTTCTATCTTTGGCTTTTCCAATTCTCTGACATGTCAAGGTGTACATACCTTTTTATTTCTTCTGTTTGGGGTTTGTAGGACTTGGATCTTTGCCTTTATGAATCTTGAATTTGTGTTTTTTTGAAATTTCCAGCCTGTATCTCTTTTGCCCTTTTCTCTTTTCTCTGGCATGTTGCACCTTTTTGCTGTATTCTCTGTGTCTCTTAACTTCTCTTCCTCTATTTTTCATATTTTTGTCCCTCCCTTCTACCAACTAGTGTTGTAAAAAAGAAATACTATTTATTCACTCAACAAATGGTCTTTTTGGTCCTACTGTGTTCCAGGCACTGTCCGGGGTAGTTGAAATACTTCAGTGAACAAAAGAGACAAAGATCTCTGTCTTTGGGAATTATCATTAAGTAGTAAACAGTAGTTTGTTAATTGTGTTAGCTATCATTATTACTTCTTCATTTCAATTAATTAAACCTAAATGATATAATGTGTTAAGGAAAGCAGATCTGCTTTGGGAAGAAGGGCGGTCTGTGGTGGGGAAGTGCGCCCAGTTAGGGTACAATAATAATAAGGTACCATTTGAATGAAGACTTAAAGAATGTAAAGGAATTAGCCAACGGCATATCTGGAATGTTCCAGAAAGATGGATCATGTCTGGAAAGTTCAAGGAACATCAAGGAGGCTAAAGGAGCGTGAGCAAAGGTAGAAGGAGCAGAAGACGAGGTCAGAGAGGTAATGATGAGGCCCAAGCAAGAGGTGCCAGGCTTTGTAGGCCCCTCCTAGGAGTTTGGGTTTTACCCCTGGGTTGAGCAGATGAAGGATGTGGTCTCATTTTCACATTAAAAGGGTCCCCCTGGCTCCTGGGATGAGAATGGACTGTAGATGGGCATGTGTAGAAATAAGGGGACTTGTAGGAGGCTGTGCTGTGGTCCAGCAGGGAGAGGATGGAGCTCAGAGTATAGTGGCAGCAGTGGAGGTATTGAGAAGTGACTTAGATTTAGAGGCAAAAAAATCATATTTTCATACCTATGCAAATGCTCCAGTAGGATGAGGGAATTTGATGGTGTGGAGGAGAGAGAGGGAAATTGCTAGAGCATTGTCCTTGAGTGGAGGGAGGGGGATGCAGAGGGTCTAGGCACGGGTGGAGGGATTGGTTTGAGGTAGGATGTGGATGGTTATCTAAGATCCCAGGCAGCAGGGTAGAGTGGGTGCAGATAGATGCTTGTTGGTAAATATAGATAGACAGTCTAGGAAGTGGTGGTGGTCCTATGTGATTGCTTCAGTTTTGTCGGAGAAGTAGGATGAAAAATCATCAGCTGAGAAGCAAGATGGGGAGAAATTATTGGGCATCTGGGAAGAGAAGAGTAGATGGGAACTTCATGAGTGGGTGTGAATGGACTGGGAACTTTGGTTTTTTTAATTTTTTTAAATTTTTATTGGAGTATAGTTGATTTACAATGTTGTGTTAGTTTCTGCTGTACAGCAAAGTGAATCAGCTATACATATACATATATCCACTCTTTTTTTAGATTCTGTTCCCATATAGGCCATTACAGAGTATTGAGTAGCGTTCCCTGTACTATGCAGTAGGTCCTTGTTGGTTATCTGTTTTATATATAGTAGTGTGTATATGTCAATCCCAATCTCCCAATTTATCCCTCCTCCCACCTTT
Source organism: Delphinus delphis (assembly GCF_949987515.2). Classification (NCBI taxonomy): domain Eukaryota; kingdom Metazoa; phylum Chordata; class Mammalia; order Artiodactyla; family Delphinidae; genus Delphinus; species Delphinus delphis. The sequence goes on from NC_082686.1 coordinate 13,411,357, forward strand.
CCCCTTTGGTAACCATACATTTGTTTTCTATGTCTGTGAGTCTATTTCTGCATTGTATATAAGTTCATTTGTACCATTTTTTTTTAGATTCCACACATAAATGATATCATATGATATTTGTCTTTCTCTGCCTGACTTCACTCAGTATGACTGTCTCTAGGTCCATCCATGTTGCTGCAAATGGTATTATTTCATTCTTTTTTATGGCTGAGTAATATTCCATTGTATATATGTACCACATCTTCTTTATCCACTCCTCTGTCAATGGACATTTAGGTTACTTCCATGTCCTGGCTATTGTAAATAGTGCTGCAGTGAACACTGGAGTGCATTCATGAGTGGATGTGAATGGACTGGGAACTTTGGTGGGAGATTGCTGATTTCATTTAAAGGCACTTGATATTAGTGGTCATGGGTTTAAAGTAAGACAAGTGGGTTGTTTTTTTGTTTTCTTTCCCCCTCAGCCAGAGCCAACTGTCTGGGTGCAGTTACAAACCAGGCACTTTGTTGGATTTGACCACGTTAGCATATTTGCCAAACAGATGGGACCAAGTAATAGAGGGGCAAGGAAGTAAGAAAGAGAATTTAATGATGGGCCATGGAGGGCTGTGAGGAAGCCGGCTGGGAGGGCCAGCAGGAGGTGGAGGGGTATTTGGGTTAGGGCCTGAGAAGGAGTGGTCCGGGAGGATGGGAGCCAGTGAACTGAGGGTGGGATCCTTGAGGTTGACTTTATGGAGGCGTTATTGGCATCTTTCCCCCTTTCTGTTAACAACCCTATGTATTTTGGGTGCTCTGTCGGAGCAGTTCCACGTGTAGGTGTATTTCTGATGCATCTGTGGGGAGGAAGGTGATCTCCGCGTCCTACTCTTCCGCCATCTTCTCCTGTCTCCCTCCATCCTATGTATTTTGGAGATTCAGCATGCAGTGTCTTGAAAATTCTTAGTGAGGGTTACAAGTCGCAAAGCCCAACTATTTGTGTATTGGTGGAATAAATGTATACTTCTCCCCTTGTTCACTATTTCCCTTCTTGCTATGTGGGATTCTAAAGGAAAGTGGCAGAGAACTTTGCTCTGTGGTTTAAGGAGCGATCTCAGGCCTGGGTGGTCTTGATCATGCTTCTGATCTTGGTTATCATCACGAGGGTCTATTCAGTTTCAGTCCACAGATATTTGTTGAGGGTCCACCATGTACCAAGCACTCTTCTAGGTACTTGAGATAGAGTTGAGAGCAAAATAGATAAAAGTCCCTGCTCTTGTGGAACTTACATTCTAGTGGGTGGGGAGAGAAACAATAAATAAGAAAATAGGAAAATAAGAAAATTTAGTGTGTATAAAGGAGGAGAAAATAAAGCAGGGAAGTGGGAAAGGAGATGTGTCGGGGGAGAGAGGTGGGGGAAGGCAGCTGGGGGAGTGGCTGGGAGGACCCCACAGAGAAGGTACCTTGAGTAAAGAGCTGAGGTCTGTGGTCCATGTATATTTAGAACAAATGCTGGGCCCCATGGGAGCAAATAGCACGAGCTGGCACTACAGCCTTATGAAAACGAAATCCCATGCTGATGCCAAAGGCCAAGAATATTGTTTTTGGTTATTGAAGTCCACGGAGTCAGTAGGCTCCATGTATGTGCTGGTAGTGTCTATGAGACTGGAAATGGGCAGTTCATTAACAGCTGTATTTGATATTTTTTTGTGGGGGGTGGGTAGGGGGTCTTCCTTCAGGAGGCTGCTGACCTCAGACCCAGCCGCCCTGACTAATTTTCGCCAACGGAAAGTTATGTGTGGACGGGATTACAGCTGTTCTTGAATGGGCTGAGTTCATCTGTGGCCAGAAAAACCAACAAAGGCTCTCAGGATACAGGGCTTTGGGAGGAGTGACGAGTCTGAGTCATAAGCCCAAGCCTGAGCAAGTCGTGTGAACGCGTTGGAGCCGAGCCAGCCCTCTGCAAGGATTCTCAAGCTCGGCGGGTTGGCGTCCTTGTGACCCAATGCCGAGAAGTTCCTTTTCTCAGAAGCCACGAAGCTGGGAGTGGAAGACTGAGCTGTGGTGATTCAGGTGATCTAGTGAAGCAGTGGTCAGCCTGCTTCCACGAGCCTCCTCTATACCAACCAGCAGGCATGCGTAACTCTTGGTACCTACATCAAGAGCAGTGTGTCATCCTGTGAAACACCTGCTGTACGTTACCAGGAAGTCTGGGAGAGTGCGAACTGGTTGAGCTCAGGCAAGATTCTGCTCATCATGTATTTCTTTTGGCTGTGAACCAACATTGCACATAGCTTAGTATAAAATACCCACCCGATGGTTCATTATCTCAACCCGGACCTTGAACTTGCCTCTTGCAGGAGATCTTGCTTATGGGAGAGGCCCCTTTGAACGTATTTAGAAATTTTCTACGTGTGTATGAGGCATATTCCTTGACTGTTGCCCAGTTTAACTTGCTCATCTTAGATACTTTGTTCAGTCATCTTTCTCAGACAGGGTGATGATTACCTTCTAGGAGCTTCATGACAAACCCTGAAATATGTTCTTTTCCCACTACATTTGGCCTCGGGAGGGAGATGAGGTGCCCCGTGAGTAAGTGCAGCCTTCAGGAATCAGACTCAGCTCTGTGACTTTGTGAGCCCAGAATCTGAATACTAAAGGTGATAAGAATAATATAGACAAACGCAGTGCGTGTGAGGCTGCCCAGGCCAGTGACGATGACAAGCCTACAGGCCAACTGTAGCAATAAGATCCGGGAGAGCTGGGGTCCAGCCTAAGTGAGGCCAAGTTCGAATTTCAGACCTGCCTCCTACTTGTTGAGTAGCTTCGGGCAGGGCAGCTCACGTAACCTCTGTGTCTCAGTCTCTTTTTCTGTAGAATGGGTCCAGTCATAGTACTTTGTTGAGTTGGCATGAGGACCAGGTACAAAAATAGATGAGCAGACCCCAGCCCTATGGTTTTCACAAAGTACTCAGGAAATGTCAGTGACAGCCTTGCATAGCCTCATGAGCGAGATACTATTATAACCCATTTTACAGATGAGGGACTGGGGCTTTACAAAAATTTAGGTGATAGGCTTGTGACCAGAAAAGGAATTCCTGGCCAGTCTAGGCCTGTTGAATGGGATAAATGCGTAAAATGTGGTGTGTCAAGATGTGTGCCGTTTAGTACTTTCAGTTGGTAATTCGAATTTGATTTATTTCCTCCTCTTTCGGTTCTCGACTTAGATCCCACCCTCTCTGTCTTCATGTTCTGCTTCGCCATTTGGGATTGGGATGGGTTACTGGAAGTGGATCCATGACATTCCGTACAGGTGTGACACCTGGCACCTGGGAAAGCTCTTGATGTGCAAAGGTGTGCCTCGTTTTGTCTTCATGCTTATAAGAGATTGAATTTTATAGATTAGACAATCCCATTTTATCACTTACAATCAGAGAAAAATTTGCTCTTTCAGGTGTAGGATTAAGATCTTGGTGATGTGACAAGGAGAAAGGCACCTTTTAAAGCTTGGTTAATGTGCTTAAAGTTTCGATTACTTTTGGTTTTAACAGCAGTATTTTGAAAAGCTACCTGTACCTGAGCCAGTAGGCTGAAAATGATATGTCTTTTTTGAATCATTAAAAAAAATTGTGGTAAAAAATATATAGCATAAAATTTGCCATTTTAACCATTTTTATGTGTATAATTCAGTGACAGTAATTACATTCACAATGTCGTACAGCCATCACCGCTCTTTACGTCCCAAACTTTTTCATCACCCCAAGAAACACTGTAACCATTAAGCAATAACTCTCCATTTCCCCTGCCCCTCAGCGTCTGGTAACCTCTAAGCTCCTCTTTCTCTCCATGAATTTGCCTATTCTAGATATTTCATATAAGTGGGATCATGCACTAGTTGTCCTTTTGTGTCTGACCTTGTCGCTTAGCATAATATTTTCAAGGTTCGTCTGTATTGTAACATGAATCAAAACTCCATCCTTTTAATGACTGAGTAATATTCCACTACGTGGACCAGACCACGTTCTGTTTATCCATTCACCTGCTGATGGACACCTGGTTTGTTTTCACTTTCTACCTGTTGTGAATAATTCTGCAGTGAACATTCATGTGCACGTGAGAAATGATGCTGTTTTTCAGCATCTGTAGAGATATATTTTAACTTCTCGGGACTCTAGGAGTAGGACTTCCCTAACTGGGGGAGTCCTTGTCTTTGACCATGGCACCCCCATGACCCCTTGGGCGTACCTGAATGTGTCCCATGTCTCTACCAGGCTTCCCCCACAGTCTTGCCAAGCTCACCACAGTGATTTGGGAGGATGCTGTCTGCTGGTGAATCAGCCTGCCTTCAGCCATCCTAGATTGACTGTATCCTTCCATCCCAGGTCTCTGATCCTCCTGTTTGCTTGCTTGGGATTGAGCCAAGAATTTTCTCATGCGTCCAGTTATTATGGTTAGCTCTTAGTTTCAGATGGGATCAATGTATATCACTTTTTATTTATATATGCCTTTTGTACTGTGTTGGGGTACAGAATTATATTTGCATATACTGTCTTTAATGTTTATTTGATGGAATTTTTTTTTTAAAGCAGGTAATAATTGAGTTGGTGGAATGTACAGCAGGTTTGTTTCAGTAGATCTGGCTTCTAGGCCGAATCTGCCATCATTTTATTCTGTGCGCCTGAGGGGGGTCACTTAACCCTCTGACCTCAGATGAATGAGTGATTTGTAAGATCCCCTCCCCCCTTTCTGCTCTTAGGTATATGGGTCTGTGACCCTCCATGTGTCTATTGCCTTACCTCAGGCCATTTAATATTTTGAGATACAGGCTTGTTGTATTTCCTGATTGAAAATAACCTTTGCAGTTGGATCTTTGTTTAGGGAAAATGGTACCCTGTGCTCCTAGAGACCATAAAATCTCATGCCTGAGCGCTTGGAAGGGAACGCAAGACAAGTGGATTCCATTAGCATGTTCCCAACATTAGAAGTCCCCTAATTGTAATTGATTATGTCCCTGTCACTAGCAGAGAGCTCTGTCAGGTGTCAGGTGTTAGAAATGCATCTGTGGGTGTAGTCCTTTTCACCATTGTACCCAAGTGTTTGGTGTGTCCTTCCCACCCAGCTTCACCTGGATATGTTCCGGTCCAGACAATGTGAAATGACAATTACTGATGTATTTTAATATAAAATAAAAGTATTCTCGCTCATGAAAAACAGAACCAAATACTGTTTTATTAGCTGTCCCTGGTGAGTGCCAAGGGCTGATGTGGCTCACTGTTAGTGACACTCTTTTTTGTTTGTTTGTTTGTTTTTAGTTTTTTTGGTGGTACGCGGGCTTCTCACTGTTGTGGCCTCTCCTGTTGCGGAGCACAGGCTCCGGACACGCAGGCTCAGCGGCCATGGCTCATGGGCCCAGCCGCTCCGTGGCACGTGGGATCTTCCCGGACCGGGGCACGAACCCGTGTCCCCTGCATCGGCAGGCGGACTCTCAACCACTGCGCCACCAGGGAAGCCCTAGTGACACTCTTGAGGGGACTTGATGCTTCTCCACAATAGGGACTCGACAGGGAGGGCTCAAGAGGTCTCTCTGTTGCTCTGGGGTCTTGGAAGGGCCCCTGCTCTCTTATCTGACATATAACTAGTGTCTCAACTGTACTTTATCCATTACCAAAATATTGTAGTAATATCAACATAAAAACATCAAAAACATTCTAAACACTACCATAGCTTGAGATACAGGCTTTGCTTCTTTCCTGATTCGAAACTGACTGCCTGTGTAATGCCCTTTACTGTTTAGGGAAAATATTAGGCATGTGCCCATACAAAGCCTGTTAACCTATGCAGCCCATTGTCAAAGGCATCGATTTCAACTTCCCATTTCACTGAAGGGGAAGCTGGATGGCTTGCTTTAAGTTTCTCACCTGGCTGTTGGTGGAGCCTGGACTTGAACAAGGTCGTCTTACTTCCTGTCCTTGCTTCTCCCAGGACCAGATGAGGCCTCCCCAGTGGGAAAGCTCCCTGACCCGGCTTTTCCAGGAGGCTCTGTAGTACTGAATGGTAAGGTTATCCTGGCTACATGTTCTTTGGAAAGAAGGCGGGTCTGAAAATTAGAACTTGACTTCTTATCTTTGTCCTTTCGTTATTCAGCGTGATCCGACTTTCAGTGCCAGTGGTAATCATTATTGTTTACTGTGGCCAAGCAGAGAGGTGCCTGAAAGATCCCACACCAGTGAGAACCCAGATGCTCTCACCCCCAGCAACCACATGTACCTCTTGTGCAAGGCACACAGGGCCCTTGGAAGCGACAGCTTCACTGTGTGTGTGGGTAGGACAGCATCTGGCCCCCTATGGGCGATTGCTAGTAGGGACTAAGGGTTCATGGACTTTTCCTCTGTCTTCTTTGTTACCTTTATCCTCTGGTTGCACTTCCTCCCCTCTCCCCTTCACCCTTCCAGTTACAAGCGTGGGTTCAGTTATACGTATGTGGGCCACCACTGAGTCCTGAAACTCTCGACCTTGGCATGTGAGATAAAAGTTGTTCTGTAAAGAAATGTAATTTGGGGCAGCGAAAGCCAATGAGAATTTTAAAATCATGGAAGCATATAATTGGAAGATATATATATATATATATATATATATATTTTTTTTTCCCCCCCCTCTGGCTAGGAAGCCAGAGAAAATTAATTTGAACACCATCACTTAAATTGTTGAGGAAGGTGAAGCCTGCAGATTTTAGGGACCTTGCCACACACTCAAGTCACTGCAGTGTATCCTGGAGGTGGCGTCTAAAAGCAAACTATTAGAGTTCGCTTGGCCTCTTTTTTGCAGACATTGTATTTCTCAGGAATATTTCTGCTTATTGGTTAGGCATTCGGTTTTCAGACAGAGAAAACTATGTTAAGAGTCTCTAAGTTTGGTGGGTACAGAGTTTCAAGTTGTAAAACGTTCTTGTATCAAATCAAATTTAATGAGGGCTTTGCATATCAAGACATTGCCTGAAAGGACGAACCTTGGTTTTCTCTCAGAGAGAAGGAAGGCCTCGTCCAGGGCTGAATCAAGGGTTTTCAAACATGTCAGTTTCCTGAGCGGATCCTCAGATCACCAAGCCCGGGAGTGGGTGGGATGGATCCATATTTAGACTTTCAATCAGCTTCAAATATAAAAAATTGATTTTGGCAATCAGTTGTCAGCCAGCTGCAAAATGTATTCATGAATAAGCTTCTGAATTTCCATGGTGACATCATAGGATTAACAGGATCTGTGTTTGGATCTGTAATTATGCTGGGGAATGTCTTTTTATTTGGATTCAGCTCATTTGACTGTGTTAATTAACACCCCTTCTGGGCCTCACCTAGCTTGATGAGGAGAACACACTTTCTCCCCAGCTTTGCTGCTGATACAAGGTGACACAGGTAATGGCAGGTTGGTGTGAGCACTGCTTACCTTGTTCCTGGGAACCCTCCTTCCTAGCTCCGTATGCAAGCTGGGGATGGTGGTGGGGAGCTCCATTGCAGGCACTGGTAACAACTTTGCAGACCTTGTCAGTTCAGCTGATTGTAATGCTTTTGGGTTAAGCTTTCTCGATTCCTGAGCAGGTTGGTTTTGAAGACCCTTGAACAGATAATCCAGAAGCTTCTTGTTTAAGGAAGGCATTTGTGTTGTCGAGAGCACAATTTAAAAGGAATTTTAAAAGCCAGTTATTGTTGATCTAATGCAATAGCTGTATGCAGTGAGATCTACAATGCAATTGTAGATCTAAGCAAGTTAAAGACTGAGTAAAAATCTTTGGGGAGGATAAACTCTCTGGAATTTTTTGGTTTCTTAGTGTAAATTCAACTGACAAAGGGAAGGAGAGAAGTTTAATTCTTTGTGGCTTTCTTCCCCACGTACCAAATGGTGTTTCCCAACAGGTATTAATTGAGTGATTAATTAATTATAATTAATTATGTCTGTTGAGCTAGCTCTTGTGTAAATATCCATTTACAGTATAAATACCATATAAGGGCGTCATGGCTTGTAGTTTTTTTCAAAATGTTTTTTGTTTTTGCTTTTTTAAACATTTTAATTTATATTTTTCAAAAGGAAGGAGGTACAAACTTTATATCTGCAAATAATTCTAAGCCTCTCGATAGTGAAATACTAAGCTTATTGAATCAGATTGTGGAAATTTGAGAGCCTACAGAAATGGGAAAAATAATGCTGGATGACTTTTAATATAAGTGAAAATAAACATTTTGGAAAAATATTCCAAATTTTTGGATTAGTGACATGGTGGTGTTGGTCTAGCACCATCACTTAGTAAAGGCTTTTGAAAACATTTACAGTAGACATTAGCGTATGAAAAACTTACCCAACATGAAACTAAAAATAATAAAAATAAAATAGAGCATTATAAATTATGGAGCAAGTTTAATTTTGCTCATTCCTAGGAAAAAAAGAAAAACATTTTAGTTTTACATTAAACATGCTGTGTTCAGTGCCTATCTTATCTACTTAAATGTTGTATTATGCTATTATGATGCCATTTAAATTTGGAAAACAGTATATATTTTGAAGACCTGAAATCAAACCTATAAAATGAGGAGGCTAGCTTTTAATCTTTTTTTTCCCCCCATGTGTGGTAGTGCGTGATTATTTTTGTGACTTGTTTCATTTAACATCGTCCCCAGGTTTATCCTGATGGTGGATAATTGTTAAAAACAAAAGTCAGTTGTGCGCCCTCTACTGGTTGCATTTCTCTGGAACAGAAATACAGTACTTTCACGCTTAAGTTCATTTCTTTTGGTCTGGCTCATAACTGTGGTCGCTTTTTCTTTTCCTAAATTCATATGACTTTTTAAAAGCAAAATGAGTGGCATCAGAAACCTCAGGTTAAGAAGCTGGTAACTTAAGGAGGGCTCAAGTGTCTTCCTTAACGCCAATTTGTCAAGTGGTGTTTGGAGGGGACCCACAGCTTGGCACTCTTCCTTCTGTTATAGGAGTAAGCGCTTTGGTGCACAGAGACGTCCCACTGTGAGGCTGGTGGCCGCTGCTTGGGGACCTCTTGGGTTCTGATCTTGACGGGCTTTCACCTGTGTCAGGTCTTTGGCAATCTGTCAGCCGCTGAACGAAACCAACAGGTTTTCTATGCACTCACAGGTCACTCAGACTCTTGAACTCAGGGTGCCCTGCGGATTCCCCCAGAAGCAAGTATAGGGGACTCTTTATTTCCTGGCCTGAGAGGTGAGCAATAAAGTGGGGTACTCCTTCAGTTTAATCCCACATGCATTTATTGAGAACCTACCATCTGTTAGGTTTCAAGGGCGATTTAAGATGAACAAACCCACTGCCCCCTGCCTGGCCACACCTCCCCCCACCCCCCAGCAACAGCAAAACTCTTTCTTATTCAAGAAAGAAAAAAAAATATGGCATTCCAGTTAAAAGAAATACTTATTAGGTAATGATAAGACCAGAAAAACCTGTAGAAAAGATGTCTCCACTTTGTAAGTCCTTCACCCTGACCGGTAAACTTTGTGGTGTTTGCATTCTTTTTCTTGTAAGTGATTTGTAACTTGCTTTTCGATAAGCTGTAATGAGATTAAATGTCCTTCCTGTTCTCAATGGAGTGTCTCCTGCTAGTGACCGTCAATAGAGAAATGACTGATGTGTCCGGGATAAGCCTGACCCCATGTATCTTTCACATGTCTTTCACTTTGCACACCTTGCCTCCTTCCCCAACCATGCAGTGATTCTAAAGCTGATACTCTGGCTTTCCATCCTCTTCCTCCCACCCTTTCTTGATTATCATCCTCCAATTTCAACACAAGTTGTTGGCTTAGTGAGCTGCATGGACCTGAGGCTGTGCCCCAAGCCAGTAAACTGCTTTACTGATTCTGACCCCAGTGCCCAGTTTCTTCTGAGCCCACATAGATGGTTCTCAGCCATCAAATGCTGCACAGTGGAAATGAAGGAGAAATGCTGTGCTATATTTTCGTAGGTCCCAGGAGAGTCTCTTTATAATGTTGATGGTCATAGATGGAATAAGTCAATTAATCGACAGTTGATAGTGAAACCTCTATGTGAGAGTTTCTCACTAGCAGCATTGGCATCTTAGGCTAGATAACGCTTTGCTGTAGGAGGCTTTCCTGTGCTTTTTAAGATGGTTAGCAGCGTCCCTGACTTTCACCGATTAGACGCTAATAGCACCCCCAAGTCGTGACAACCAAGAATGTCTCCAGACATTGCTACATATTCCCTGGGGGCAAAGTCACCTCCTGTTAAGGACCACTGCTCTATCCACTCTCTTTTCATTCTGCTCCTTCAGAAGTCTTCATGGGCATTCTCTTGTTTGTTTGCTTCATTCATTTATCAAATAGTTATTACATTTCTACTTACGCTAGCCTCTCTGCAAGGTAGTGGGAATATAAAGATGAACTAGGCATCTACTTCTTATTCAATTTTGAATCAGTTTTGAACGGATCATGGTTTTTACCATTTTGATTTTTATCATGATTTTCTTGAAGGTTCCCTTTTCTGAGTATTGCTCCCAGCCTATAATAACTCCAGCAGGCACTTGAGCAATTAGGACTTCTTTCATGATGAATGCTGTGTTTCTATTTCTGTAGGCTGTTTGTTTGAAAAAAAAAGCCCCTTACAATGCGGGTCAGTATCCTTGGCTTTTGACACAGCTATTAATTAACCTTGTAAAACGATAATGCTGTATTAATCTATCAGTTTCGTCCATGAATGCTTCAACTCTTTCAGATACGGCCTCTTGCTTGTCATTCCAGATATCCTATTTTCTTATACTGTGATTTCTTTCATTCTCTTTAACCAGCCACCTGAGGCTTGATTTAATGTCTAGTCCTTTTAAGTTTTACTTAATTTAACTTCTGTTTGGGAAATAAGAGCAAGCCCAGGTGAAAGATACTCATTGGATTGCTTTCGGGTGAACTTTGTTAGCATGTGTCCTTTAGAATTTTTAGAAACTGATATAAAAATTGCTCTTGGGAAATCAAATTTATAGCAGTTATATTTCAAAGAGGAGGAAAACGGGGATGCATTTCAGGGAGGTGTTTACAGATGGCTTCAACAAGATTGGTAATTTTAATTTTTTGTGTTGCATGGTTCATTATATTATTTTCAAATATATTTCTGTATATCTGAAATATTTTGTAATAAGCTTTAAAGGAAAGATAGCCAGCTGAAAGGTGTTTTTTTAAAAATAAATTTATTTATTTTATTATTTTATTTATTTATCGTTTCTGGCTGCATTGTGTCATCGTTGCTGCATGCGGGCTTTCTCTAGTTGCAGCGAGCGGGGGCTACTCTGCGGTGCGCAGGCTTCTCATTGTGGTCGCTTCTCTTGTGGAGCACGGGCTCTAGGCATTCGAGCTTCAGAAGTTGTGGCACGTGGGCTCAGTAGTTGTGGCTCTTGGGCTCAGTAGTTGTGGTGCGTGGGCTCTAGAGCGCAGGCTCAGTAGTTGTGGCGCACCGGCTTAGTTGCTCCGCGGCATGTGGGATCTTCCCGGACCAGGGCTCGAACCCGTGTCCCCTTCACTGGCAGGTGGATTCTCAACCACTGCGCCACCAGGGAAGCCCTGAAAGGTGTTTTTTTGTTTTCCTTTTTTTCCCTGTCCTCCACTATTTTAAACTAGATGTTCAGGAATTAGGTCTCCACTTGCTAAAGCGCCCACATTCCTGCCGGGGAAGAGGGGGTGCTGAGCAGTTATTGAAGATTTATAGCCTCTTAAATCCGGTAAGAGGCACTGCTTTCTTGCCACGTGCTATCGAAAAATAATTTGAAAAGAACTTAGGCTTTCTGCAGGGCGACCAGGTTCATCTGTAAAATGGTTAAAACCTGTTAGGAATTAATTTCCCCTAAGGATGGGAGGAGCTGAGCGCAGGGGAGTTTGCGGCGTTGCCAGCTCCAAAGGGGAGAATTAAACTGGAGGAGGCGGAGAGCAGGGAGGTGACGGTGGGCGGGGAGGAGCCACAAACCCTCTCCAACACACCCAAATGACCAGATTCATCATAGCACGAAACTTCACAAGTTACGCCCACTCCCACTGCCAGAAGCCGGGGGAAGGCTGCTGCTTCCTCATTTGTGTTACTGGAAGTTTGAGAGATGGGAAGCAAGACGCGAGAAGCATGTGCGCCTTGCTGAGCAGTGGTGAGCTTGAATTTAAAAACCCTTTCTTTTCACCGGCAAATTTCTTTGTATTGGGTGGTGTGGGCCAGCCTCGGAGGGTGGCTCTGGGCTAGGAGAGGCGGGATGAGAGCCCCGGGTTCTGCAGCTGCCGCTCGGGGACTTGTGCGCCCCGAGCCCCACTCCCGGGGCCGGCGAGCCGCGACTCCACGCTGCCCTGGGGCTGCCCAGCGACGCCACCCATGTAAGTTTTAGCTTCAGGGAAAAGGGGTTCGGGCTTCGAAAGCGCTTCACTTGCCTTCTGTAACCAGGGACCGTGCACAGAGTCCGGGATTGGGAAGGAGGCTGTGGGATCATGTTACCCACCAAAGATGCGCCCTGTCCCCAAAGGTCCTGCTGCGCGTTCAGTAATTACGGCTCAGTGTCTTTGAAAATGAACCCCGTGAAAGTCTTGGGATTTAAGTGACAAAAACTTCCAAAGTAATACCTGAAGCTGTGGCACCCAGCAGGCTCCTGGATGGCAGTTCTGGAGTGAGGCATCCATCGGAAGTCTCGGTTTCTCGTTAATTTTGTGTCTGATTTAAGTGAGTTCAGCTCAAGGCTTCCTGGCTCTTGAGGTGTTATATATGTTTACGTGGATCTTTTTTCTTTTTTGAAAAATGTTAGTTTTTCTGTGGCAGCTGGTTTATCTTTAGATTGATTGCCTAAGTCAATTTCGGTTGGGAAGGGGAGAGGAAGTTTGGGTGGAGTGTGGTACCGGGGTTGGGATGATTGCAAGAGACACTTCATACGTCTCAGTAAACGATGAACTTGGCCAAGTGCAAACATTCTTTAGGTTTTGTTTCGAGGCCCTCAGGAGCTTTCATTTGACACGTGTGGTGTTTACTCACTGCAGAGGGAGTTAGGTGGAGGCTTTAGGGTTAACTGTTATCTGTGTCATCTATTTCATATCTGATCAGCAGGTCAGTACAGAGCAGTGTGAGCTGTGTGTGTGTGTGTGTGTTTTGTAAGCTAATGCTTTGTAAGAATTTTTAGAGAATTGTCTTCCTTTTAGGGCCAGAAAAGAAGGTTAATAAATGTGTGGATCTCACTCTATTTGTAGAAAACCAAATTGCATTTTACAAATGTTTCTCCCAGTTCTGGGGTGGGTGCGATTAGGAGGATGTTAGTAGCTGATTCTGTCATTCTTCTAATACCAGAACGGAAGAACCTGGCTTTCCCAGCCCACTTGAACTTCGGGGCTCAGGGGACAGGTTGCTGTGGCCACAGTTTTACATAGTTTGCTTTCACCCTCCACCTTCCCTGAAGTTTATGATACAGAAGTAAAATGAAATTACTTTTCAACCACTCTAGACATGTCCCAGGGAGGAACAACAGGCTGCATGGTCCAGGCTGGCACGGCTGCTGGAGCCCTGCTTTCTAGCTTGCTATGGGCTCAAAAAGAACATGCAGGTAGATACGAACTTGCTGCTGATTCCTCCTACCTCCCAAGCAACCTTTAGCAACTCACCCAACAGGAAAGACAACCAGACTGGATCTGGTGATAGTTCTGGTGAAACTGACTAATAGACCCTCGTTGGTGGACTTTTATGGAACAGGAATCCTCCTCTGGAGAAAGGGGAATATATTATTCATAAAGGTTTCTAGACACTGTCACGTGGGACTGCTGGGGAACATCACACAGACATTTGAAATTCGGTTAATTCTACTCTATGACCTTGCAGGTGTTATAACTTCTGTATCATTTTTTTTTCTTACAGTTCCTTTACCTCTCCCATAAATAACCTGGTGTGGCTCTGCCTATTTGAATTTTTTTTTTAATTTATTGCAGGTTCAATTTGTTCAATAGCAATAGGACCATTAAGACAATCTTGGTTTAGTAGCTAGTTTTGTTTTTTTAAATGGAAATTTTCCCATTTCATTAAAAAATTTATTGGTATAAAGTGACACATAATATTCTTTCATAATATTTTTAAGGACTATAGCATCTGTAGAAATGTTTCCTTTTTCATTTCTGGCATTGCTTATTTGTGCCTTTTCTCTTTTCTTCTTGATCAGCCTTGCTAAAGTATCATCAGTTTTATTGGTCTTTTGAAAGACCCAACCTTGGTTTTGTTTGTATTTTAAATGAAGCATAAACAAAGACTACTTCTTTTAAATTTACATGCATTTAAAAAATTCTGCCCTGTGGAACTCTGTCAAAAAAGATCTCAAGATCCTGTAAAACTAAGTAACTGAGTCTACTGGTTGTGTGAAGACATTATGTATTTATCTTTATGTGTCTTTGACATAATGTTTTTTAGTTTTATGAAAACATACCTTGTATTCTTGAGTATTACACACGTTGGATCAAGTTGTTGTAAGGTGGGTTTTGTATATTCACTGGGACACACCCTGCGAGATTGTTTTAGAAACATCTAACTAGAACTTACACAAGGCTTGCTGGGAATTTAATGTGGATTGGAGGTGCTTTCAACACGCTTCACAATGCAGGTTAACTTTGTACTGAGGCACAGAAAATTTGCTGTAATGACTGAGGAAGAATGTTTCATTTTGGTTCATATTTAATGCATGAGCCTTGGCATTTTGGTTTTCTCAGAAAATCTTTCTGAGTATGTGGCAGTATAAGAACAAGAACTTCGGAGGCAGAAGGAGCTGGGTTTGAATTCCTGCTCTGTCACTTTTAGCTGAGTGGCCCCGGGAAAATTACCTAACCTCTCTGAGCCTGCATTTCCCCTACTGTGAGATGGAAATAATGAAAACTGCTTTGGGGGGGCGGCTGCTGTGAGATTTCTATATGAGTTATCATGTAAGGTACCTGTCTTGTGGTTTGGCACAAAGTAGACACTTATTAAATTGTAGTACATTGAGTATTTTCCTCTCCTACCCTTTTCCAATACTATAGTTCTCTCAGTGCCTTCCTTCAAGGTCATTGCAACAGAATAAAACAATACCACTTCTATCATTTGTTTTTTCTTCATTATGGGGAGATGGAATTACCAGGGGCACTTTCCACATTTTCAGTATTTTCATCTTATCCTAGTTGATTGGTGGTAAACTGGCTGTATATTCTTTCCCCTCCACTTTTAATCTTATCTTCCTGGGATCATTGTTATTTTTCCCTTCAGTTCATCTCACCTCCTTGAGGGTCTCACTTCTGTGTTCTTATTTCCTCCCTCCCTCCCTCCCTCTCTCCCTCCCTCCCTCCCTTCCTCCCTTCCTTCTTTCCTTTCTTCCTCCCTTTTTTTTTTTTGCTGTCTTTAGGGTACAAATGAAACGGGTACAAAGCTCAAAACTTGGCAGAAACTGGTTTGTAAGTTAGCGGGGTTGCTTCTTTAAAGGCAAAGTTTGTTTAGTTACTCACAGAATTGAACTGTGAGGTAGACAGGGAGAATTGAACTGGGAGGTAGACGGGGCGGTGATCACCATATCGAGTTTGTATCGCCGCTGCATTTTCCTAGAATATTTTTCCTGAGCTTGCAGTTCCTCTGTGCTTTGGGGGGAAGTGTGGATTGTTGGATGCTACGGCTGATCTCATAACCAAGAAGGGAAAGGAAGAACACGGGGCGGAGGAGGTTGGCTGGTTAATATTCCTGCACAAAGGATTATAGTGTTATTGAAGTCACCAAACTAGCTGTTTGCTCCGTGGGGTTTCTCCACTGAAAAGATCCTGGGGAATCTACGGCATAATTAGTTAATATTTATTTAGGCATCCAGTATTGCAAAGTGCTGAACAGGGCACAGGAAGGGATTGTGAACCGGGAAAAGGCTTTATGGGGCGGTGCCAACGTCATTTGCTGTTCTGCCCAAGGAGTGAGTCTTGGTTTGCATTTTGTGGAGTGAATTGGCCTCTGCCATGGAGTTACTTTCCAAGACAGCAGATTGATTAACTAACTACCCTTGGTCTGGCCTGTCCGCTCTGCCCCCGAGTACGGACTAACAGCACCGGAGCTGCTGTTTGTTTTAGCTGGTGTTTATGAGGATGGAGAGCAAGAGAGCCCCTCGTCTTCCTTAGCGTTTTACAGCACCGCTTCCCCAGTTGATTTTGATTCTCTTGCTTGACCACAAAGTATGAGCATGGTGTTCATTGGTAAAACTTTTGGGAGAGAGGTCATCACTTTTGGAAAGCTGTATGTTTTAATGGTTCGGGGTGGATTTGTGAGATCTTGGACTAGATCATAGAGCCTCATGTGATACCTTGGAATCCTATGCTTTAGTGTTTGAGAATTCTGACTTTCATAAATTATGAGCTTTGGGTGGGCAAAAATAAGCGTGGCCAAAGTGCTTTCTACAAAGCCTTCGTGGAATAAGGGCCTGGTAAATGCTTCTTTGACCATTAAAATATGAATACTAAATACTGATTTATTTAGTGTCTACAACATATGAGGTACTTTTCCTGCATTATCTCATTAAGGTTTGAGAGGAGGAGCTTGCAACCTCTAGAGGAATATAAAAAATGAGCATGAAACCCATTCTTTACCTGTGTCTGCTCTTGTAGGTAGAACCACAGTGGGCTGAGGCCCACCTTTCTGGACCCGAAGGCCAGGAGGAGGGGAGGAGGGTTGGTACCATGGGGTGTGATGCTCTGAATCCTGGCCTCTCACCTAGAATGTGTGAGCTGCCCCTGCGGATGGCACGTCTGGAGACCTTGCGAAACCTCTTCTGTTTGGGATGGAGCAAGTGGGGTATTTGCTGAAGGCTGGGACGTGAAGAGTCAAGCTTTTAAAGACCTTCTTGTCTTAGATCCTGCCCGAATCCTCCTGTTCAGGACAATAGGAGGTTCCTTCTTTGTGACTGTTGTTTGGGTGGGAAGAGGGGTTCTGATTCTACCCAGTCAGAATCTGAGGCTTTGAAATTGATTTCCTGGGAATCCTCTGATGCGGGGTCCCTTTCTTCTTGGGTCATTTGCATGGACAGGCCAGTCTTTCGGGCTTGATGAGGCGGGGGTAGGGGTGCACCCCAAGTCAGGGCCACCGTGAGCTGGGTGGGTCTGCCCCTTGTGACCCTTCACCCCTGTGCACTGATTCCTTACGCCTTGAGTCATGAGGAAGAAGACTCCCGTGGATTCTGATTCTATTATTTTAGAGACTTTCCAGGGTAACCTTCCTACCTTTGTTTTCCTGGCTTCTCCTTTGCCTGCCCTCATGACACCAGAAAAGGGGAACAAGGAATCCATTTGGACAGCAGCAGGGGAAGCTTGGTATCGGAACGGGCTTTTTCTGGGCTGTTGGACAGGAGATCATGTTATTTTGAACAGAGAGGGTGAGCCGCCATCTAAACTTCATCTAACCTGGGAAGTGGGTGTGGTTACAGTGGAATATTTCACGTGGGCGTCACTGCTGTGCTCAGATGGGATGTCATCATTGCATGAGAGGCAAGGGGCTTCCCGCTGGAAGGATCCAATGGTAAAGGAGCACGATGTGCGGGCACTTGGAGGAAAGAAATCTGTTCCAGAGACCCCTTTCCTACTTCCTGTGTGTGGCACGAGGCTCTTCTAGGGAAGTCCAGCAAAAAGGGACTCGTGCCCTTCAGTTCCTTCTGCCATGTGGGGACCGTGACGTGTGCCCTGAGCAACCCCCCTCTACTTCACTGGGAGAGAATGATTTAGACCAAAAGGGGCTTTATAACTACACAGAGTTGTACTTATTCTTTTCAAGTTTGCCTTCCTCCCAAAAACAAAGCCACCCAAGCCTTGTTAGTAGGTACATAATTCTGTCTTACTTAACATGTATCAGATTTTGGTCCTATGCTTGTTGATCCAGGATTTGAACAAAAGATGTGACACCGATTTGATGGAGACGGTGAATCGCAGGTGCTTCCTGAGGCATGAGCCCTGCAATTTAAAAAAAAAATGTTTTTTTAAACTGTATTAAGAACCCAACATGCGATCTACCGTCTGATCAGATTTTTAAATGTACAATACAGTATGAGCAATAGGTACAGCATCTTACAGCGAGTCTCTGGAAACTACCCATCCGGTGTAACTGAAATTTAATACCTGTTGATTAGCACCTCCCCATTCCCCCTCCCTCCAGGCCCTGGCAACCAGCATTCTGTCCTTCACTTTCATGAGTTTGACTATTTTAGATACCTCATATAAGTGGAGTCACGCGACATTTGTCTTTCTGAGACTGGCTTATTTCACACAGCATAATGTTCTTAGGGTTCATCCGTGCTGTCACATATGGCAGGATATCCTTCTTTTTGAAGGCTGAATAATATTCTGGAGTGTGCGTGCACGCATGTGCATGTGTGCACGTGTGCACGCATGTGCACGTGTGCACGCGTGTATACCGCCTTTTTTCCCCCTCATTCCTCCATCGATGGACATTTAGGTGGTTTCCCCATTTTGACTACTGTGAATAATGCTGCAGTGAACAGTGCTGATATCTTTTTGAGATCCTGCTTTTATTTCTTTTGGGTAAATACCCAGATGTGGGATTGCTGGATCATATGGTAGTTCTATTTTTAGCTTTCTTCTGTGACGGCTGCACGCTTTTGCATTCTAATCCCTGTAGTCTGTAGTTTCCCACCAGCATCGCAGGCCTGCTTTGTGGGTCTCGGTGACCTGTTCTTCCTGTCTTACCTGTTCTCCTGGCCGCCTGAATCCAGACTGGCAGCTTTAGCCACGCCTTTCTCTGTCTGCACATGGCAGCCTGGAGACCTCTCACTCTACTTTACATCCCATTATATTGTCATAATTGGGTTATTGGCTTTTTTTTAAGGGGCAAAAATAATATAAAGGATAACACAATAATGATAAAAACAACGATTAACCCCTTGAGCACATGCCGTCTGTGCTCTGTCCCCATCCTTTCAGATCCATGTTATCTTCCGTGCATATAAGCTTCCCACACGTGCTTTCACCCCACCAGCCAGCAACCCCTTCTCTTTGTTGGCCAGCTGTCCTCAGGGTTTGATTCCCCTTTGACTGGAATCCTTGTACCCCTGGGGCAGTCCTTAGCTAGGGCTGACCATCAGGAGGGCACAGGTATTTCAGGACAGCTCTGAGGTTTCCCCTGTCCTGTCTCCAAAGAGCCCCTGTGGCTTCCTTCTCCTACTCTCCAAACTGGTTTTCTCTGGAAATGCTTCTAACAAGTAACTTAAACACGAGTTCTCATCTGTGGCTTAAGTAACTTGTTCCAAGTAACAGCGTTAGAAGCGGGGGGTGGGGGTGGGGGAGAGCTAGGGTTTGAAACCCGGTCGCCTGACTCCAGGGGCTGTGCTCTCAACCAGAGCGCTTCCGTGTGTCTCTCCAAGGCGGGACTACTCATCCTTTTCTGTATATTTGCCTCATCGTGGATTATAAAGACTGCCATGGCATATTTTGTAAATGCTTGCTTGATGAGTGGCTGAACAACCCAGCTGACCTTTGCACTGTCCCCAAACAGCCTTACTGAGACCTGTCACTGGGCAGGTGTCCACTGGCTCTCCTCCTGGAGTGACTTTTCCCCAGCTGTCTTTCGGAGTCAGTGCAAGCCCACCTCCTCCTTGCTGCTTTTCCAGCCTGTTGCAGCCCAGAGTTATTCTTTTCCCCTCAAACCAGTATTATTTGTCAGATGTTGCCTCTTCTGTCTTCTCTCCTCCCAACCCGACTGTAAATCCTTGAGTGCTGCGATGGTGCCCAGAACCACACAGTAAGCGTTTGGTGATTTGATTCTTTGGGAATTAATCAAAACCTGGTCCAAGCTGTCCAAAGAAATGCCACGGTTGTTTCCGGGTTCTATGAATGAAGGGAAATCACGAGGTCAAGGGGACAAAATTGAAAAAATGAAATAAGTGAGGCAGCAAATCTAAAAATTGTTAGACCATTTTTGGGCAAGCCCGTGTGCGCGTCTTCACGCTGCAGCTGTTCTAGCTGAATCACAGGGTGGATGGATCATCTCTTGGCTTCAAGCACGGTGGCTAGCGTCTTCCCCCTGAGGGAATTTAAGCAGACCTATGTGATGAATAATGTAGATTCTCTTCCACTTCTTGGGATGTGGTTTGACAAACTTTATGAAAATGGTAGGTGAAGGATGTCAAGTGTCTTTCTTTCCCCCCATTTGAAAAATGACCATGATGTCCCTTAGTAGAGTTTGTGTGTTGAGTTTGAGCTGGTGGTCAGCCTCACCGTCCACAGAGGCCTCTCCTCTTGGGCCAACTGGGTGTGCCCCCATTGTGAGGTCCTGGAAGGAGGGCTGCGCTGGAACTGAAGATGCAGAGGAGAAGAGACCACGTACACTGAGCACCTACTGTGTGCCTGGGATTCTGCCCAGTGCTGTCAACAGAGTCCGCGATGGAACCTCACCACCACCTTGGACGTGCTGTCCTTCCCAAGTCCGGCTTATGGAACCCACGTGACTTCACCAAACTCACACCGATGCGGTGCTCCTGGATTTGAACTGTGGTTTATCTGACTTTTACATCCATGACCACTCTCACGCATCTTGACCTGCCGTTCTAGATATAGACAGAGGTGTTTAGGTGAGGATTCTAGAATTCTGAGACCCCTGGGTTTGTTTCTGATCTCTACGTTTTCTACCTTAGCCAATTCCTCTTAGCACTTCATCGTTCATGAATTTGGTAAAGTCGGTATTGCCCGAAGTACCATGTTTAGGTAGGACTTTTTGGGGGTGAGTTGTGTCATATTTGAAAAATATTACAAAATTACTGCAAAATTAGGGAGCTGATTTTATTTTTAGATGCGTACCCACAGGTGAAACGTATCAAGCCCGTTCCTTGCACACCCTCAGGAAAGTTAGATAGTTTCAGCTTTCTTTCTAAGAAGAAGGAACCTCTCCAGGCAGACTGAGGACTTTCTTGTCACTTACTCTGTAGCACACGCAGCCTGGGGTGTCCTTGCCTTGGGTATGATGCAGCAGGATGCCCAGGATTCTTCGGTCGTCCTGTCCCTCTCCTGCCCACATTGCATAAACATTGGCATGGCAGGGACAGATGGCCACTCCGGGGGCTCCTTTGATGTCACATTTGGTTGCCTGGGTAGGGGGTAGGGGTGGTTGCCGCCAGTCTCCGTGGGAGGAGAGGCTGACTGGGAAATACCCACTTGACAGTGGGTAAACAAAAGCTTAACTCCAGAGGAGCTGGGTGCCCTGATGCGTGTGCAGGCTGGGCTGCAACGGAGTCAGGTTTACATAAGTGTGTTTAGCTTGGGAAGAAGCCAGTTAGCGCAAAGCACAGGCTTTTCCCTCTGCTCCTAAATGATGCTCCGTGGAGTTCTGTTTTATTTTGAGAATGTGAATGGACTGGGGTGGGGAAGAGAGAGATGGGACTGCAGATAATTACTTTCAGAGCTAGAAAAAAGAATTCATTCCAGAGGCCTGGGTTATCTTTGCTGGAGGTGCAGGCGAAAGTGTCTGAAATCCCAGGAGAGTTGAGAGAGAGAGTGGTGGGGACCCTGTTATCAGTGGGCCCCTTTGCTGGTCCTACAGCATCAATCTGTACAATGGGGACCGGAGGCTTTGATGGAAATGGGAAGCGTGGTAATGAAGAACCCCCAGACGGGGTGGGCATGAGGCAGCAGAGTCACGCCTGGACGAAAAATCAAGGGCTGACAGCCTGTGACAATCAAATAGTTTGTGGTTTTACCTTTAGAAGGAACACTGGAGGTAATTGCAGTTGCCTGCATGCAAACTCCAAGCATGGAGTTCCATCCAAGTGGAAAAGGCAAAAGCCACAAGGGTTGATTGAAAAAGCTTTTCCTAGTCCAGCCTCTGGGTAATAACTGTAGCTATTTATTTCTCTAATGCATTTACAAACCAAATTGAGATAATGTATTCAAGTTAACGGATTGACATCTAGTTACTAGGCTTCCTACTGATTGGGAGGGGGAAGGGGGGTTAGTTTATTTATTCATTCCACAAGTCACTCATTGGGTAGCTATGGGTATTGTCCTTGGAGGTGTCCTCGGGTGATTCAGTGAGGTGTGAGCGCAGCTCACACGCCCTCAAGGAGCTTATAGTGTAGAAGGGGAGAAAAGATAATTCCATGGGAAAGTTAGTAGGGGGCCAAAGAGGAGAGATATCATCTAGAATTTTGGTACATTTGAAGGGTCAGGACATTTGTCATTCAATGGTGAAATGATTGGGAAAATCATTAATAATAATATTATTACTAATTTCTCTTGTTTATTAAGTATTTGCTCTCTGGACTAGTCCATTTGCTCATGGACTAACACATTTAATCTTCCCCATGACCCAATGAACTATTATCATTCCAGCTTTACAGGTGAGGAAAGTGAGGCAGAGAGAGAGAGAGACAGAGACAGAGACAGAGACAGACATAAGCGTGACACAGCTGTGCACAGTTAAGTCCAGGTAGACACGTGGGCAGTTTGCACGCCCAACTCCCCCAGGCCTCTGTGGCTCTTCCCAATTCTGATTTTCCTGTGTTGCTGGGACAGTCCGTACATCTTCAGTGTTTCTTTCTGTCTAAGAGTCAGCAGCAAACCACCAATATGAGCAATTAGTTTCTGCTCCACTCTTTTCAGTATTTAGAGGAATCTAGTTTGTGTGGATGTCTGATGGGCCATTCAGTCATGAAAAGATCTAACCTACTGACTTTAGATCCTTGGAGGGTGATTTCAATTATCGTATAAATAGCATGACTATGAACATGGGAGTTGTATTACTCAGTTCCTTGGTCGTGGTTCCATTGTCAGTGTTGATACTGCTAGAAATTATCTCCTGCTAGGGCACAGTGAGTTTTCTCTTTTGGCGAATGGTCATTTTTATTTTTTTAAAAAATGAGGTGAGGGAGGTAAATAAACTCAGTCATTTGTGTTGAAACAAAGTGATTATCATTATTTGCTAGTGTTTATTCAGTAAAATATGAAAAGAACACTGGGCTACAAGTGAAGAGACCCAAGTTTTCTTGACTTGAGCTCTTCCTAACCCTTGGACATTTGGTGAGCCAGTTGCTTGGGTCAGGAAATTATATCCTTGGGGTCCTTGTGACGTACAGAAGTTTCTCTCTATATGGTAAGCCTGTAATAGGGGTATTATGTATCAAGACTCAACTTTTAGCTTGATATTGCTGTGTTGTTTATTTAAACATGTTGTTTTAGACCCGGATGCTGCAGCTGGATTTTGTTTTTGGTGTTGTATTTAAAATATTGTGTTATCTTCTTTCTTTCTTTCTTTCTTTTCTTTCCTTTCTTTCCTTCTTTCTTTTTTATTCCAGGAGTAGGGGGTTTCATATAGGATGGAAATGGAAACTAAAGAAGAGATTGGATCTGGAAGTAATTTTCAGCAGTGGAGAAATTAACCAAAATGGGGAAACACACCATTTTGCTGCTAGATAAAGGGAACACAGGAGTGTATACTTGCTTTCTCCGAGTAATCAGATACATTATACATGGATTACTTTTTCATTGGGACTTTATGGTTTAAAAGAAAGCAAAAAGCAGATCTGAATATTAAATATTTCTGTCTTTTCAAGAACACATCAAGTTGGCATTTAAACTCGGATTGCCTGCCTTTTATTTCTACAATTTGAAATCAGGTTGAAATCCTGCAAGTGGGGGCATTAGTTCGGGTGACCCCTGTCTGTTTATCCACCTGGCCTCCTCTCTGGTCTTTTTTTAAACTCACAAGTGGGAGTGGGTATGAAAGCCCAGGAATACTTTGAATGTGGTAGATACAGGATGTGGGAAATTTGTCTGCAAAATGTCAGCCTTGAGTAGACATTTTGTAAATGTCTACATTTACAAATATGAAATGGAAGGCCTTCTGAACTGCCTTGTGATTCGATTTGAGTTTTTAAAGCTGGTGTGGTACGGTCGAGGATTTCGGTCCTGAGTAGTATGGTTGCGTGGGAATTCATTTTGATTTTAGAAACTGAGAGTGAATTTTGACTTCAGAAATCGTTGAGAAGTGATTTCTACTGGTGTTTCATGTCCTACACGTTTGGGCTCTTGGGTACCATCTTTGCTCACGTCTCCCCTGAGAGGTGCTGTGGCGGGTAGTCCTTTGAGCCGTGAGGGCCTTAGGGCCTGCAGTCTGTGTTTGGAGGTGGTAAGCTGCTCTTTTCTAAAGAGATGGATCTCTCTGACTTGAGATGCCCACCTTTCTCTGGTTTTTGTTTAATAGTTAGTATGTGGATGTTGACATAGTTGATTGAATGCATGCTTACTTTGCTAATTTGTTTCTATACCTGTGTCCAGGGACTTTTATGAATCTTTGTCTGGAAATTTGTCATAATCTTGGTTGAATACTTGGTGGAATGTTCAGATGCATTTACCAGTTAGCAATTGTTTTTAGCACCTACTGTGTGCCTTACTTAGTGAGAGGCTCGTGGAATTCAGGCATGGATAGATATGTCAGGTATGGTAGATCCCGCAACAGAACTCAGGAGCTGGTGGTACCAGTTGGGGAAAATGGACTAAGTGGAATGGAATTGACAAGGAAGTCCCACAGAGAGACGTTATTAATAGGGACAAAAGAAAATATTCAAAACCTGTATGACGTTTCAGAGTTTATAATCCATTTGAAGTGCTTGAAAAAACCATAGTGTTGGAAATGAATTCATGTGTGTATAAATCTAAAACCAGACTTCTTTGACAAATTTAACTGCTCAAAAATATTCTTAGAAAGAGGGACTTTCTTCGAGAGTGTGAAGCCTATTTTGTCTTCAGCTCGCTAAGGTTGTGCTTTACATTTCTCTCTCTCTCCCTAAGATGCTATTAAAAACGTACAAGCATCGGCACAAAAACCCTGCACACGGATGCCTGTAGCAGCTTTATTCATAGTTGCTAGAACTTGGAAGCAACCAAGATGTCCTTCAGTAGGTGAATGGATAAATAAACTGTGGAACATCCAGACAATGGAATGTTATTCAAGGCTAAAAACTATCTTTCAAGCCATGAAAAGACATGGAGGAAACTTAAATGCATGTTACCAAGTGAAAGAAGCTAGTCTAAGAAAGTTACGTACTGCATGACTCCAACCATATGACGTAGTTTTGCTGGAAAAGGCAAAACTATGGGGGGTGGGGGGCCAGGATGAATAGTCAGAGCACAGGATTTTTTCTTTTTAATTAATTAATTTATTCATGACTGCGTTGGGTCTTCCGTTGCTGCGCGTGGGCTTTCTCTAGTTGCGGCAAGTGGGGGCTACTGTTTGTTGCGGTGTGTGGGCTCATTGCGGTGGCTTCTCTGGTTGTGGAGTGCGGGCTCAGTAGTTGTGGCACAGGGGCTCAGTAGTTGTGGCTCATGGGCTCTAGAGTGCAAGTTCTGTAGTTGTGGCTCATGGGCTTAGTTGTTCCGTGGCATTTGGGACCTTCCCGGACCAGGACTTGAACCCACGTCCCCTGCATTGGCAGGCGGATTCTTAAGCACTGCGCCACCAGGGAAGTCCTTAAGGATGCAGTTTTTGACGAACTGATTCCTTGGGTAGATTCCATGTGAGCCAGTCTTCCCTGCGTGGGGCATGGTGAGGGAGGAGCTGGGCTTGATAGTATTTGAAAGTGCTGCAGTCTGGGGACCGGAAATGGCCCAATCCTGCCTTGATCCTGTTACCTTTCTGCCAGGGGTCGCTATGGGCACAGGGCATATTAACATGGAACTGAGTGAGTTCAAAGATTTTTCCAGAAGTTTACATCAGCGTTTCTCCTTGAAACCTTTTACTTTTTTGAAGTCATCATTCACGTCTTCCACAAATATTTATTGAGCCCCTCACTTGGGGCCATGCGCACTTCCAGGTTGTGAGGGTATAGGAGTGAGCGAGACCCAGAAGAATCTCTGCACGCGTGTGTAGACATTCTAGGGGCGGAAGACAGGCAGTGATGAAGTAGTTAAAACGTGGAGTGTGTTGGAAGGTGATCATTGTGGTGGAGAACCAGGGAGCTAGGAAGGGAGCTAGGAAGTGCTGGGAGTTTGAACTTTTAAACAAGGGGGTTAGGGAATTGCATGGGTGACTTCGAAACAAAGGTGGCAAGGGGTTAAGAGAGTGAGATCTTTTGTTAACAGATGGGGAGTGATCCAGGTAGAAGGGCTGAGGTTGGGCCTGGCATGTTGGAGGCCACTGGGACCTGGCTGGAGAGAGCAAGGGGGAGACTCCAGGAGGTGAGTGTGGTCAGGGGAGGGGGCAGTAGGAGGGAGGCCTTTGGAGGATGGTGGGCGGGAGACATGATCTGACTGAGGTTTTTTTTTTTTTTAATTTTTTTTTTTAATCTGTTTTCCAGAGCAGTTATTTCCTTCTGTCTCATTTATTTATTTTTTATTTTTGCTGTGTTGGGTCTTCGTTTCTGCGCGAGGGCTTTCTCCAGTTGTGGCAAGTGGGGGCCACTCTTCATCGCTGTGCGTGGGCCTCTCACTGTCGCGGCCTCTCTTGTTGCGGAGCACAGGCTCCAGACGCGCAGGCTCAGTACTTGTAGCTCATGGGCCCAGTTGCTCCGTGGCATGTGGGATATTCCCAGACCAGGGCTCGAACCCGTGTCCCCTGCATTAGCAGGCAGATTCTCAACCACTGCGCCACCAGGGAAGCCCCCTGACTGAGGTTTTAATAGGATCCTTCTGCCTGCAGTGTTGAGAGTAAGCCAGACAGCCTTCTCCTTCTCACCCGTGTGGCCAGTAATCCTCATGTCTGAGCAGTGATTCGACTTTGTTATGGCTCACACAGCCCTGATCCCACTGGTGTTATTGGGTCTCTATTAGTAAGTTTTTTGTTTATTTGTTTGTTTTTGACTTCTCTAGGTGCAAATCTCTTTCTTCATAGCTGATGAGGAAAAGGTCTTTAACCATGCCAGGGTAGGTACCTGATGAGTTCCATATGGAGTTCAAGAGTGCTCGAGAGGGCTTCCCTGCTGGTGCAGTGGTTGAGAGCCCGCCTGCCGATTCAGGGGACACGGGTTTGTGCCCTGGTCCGGGAAGATCCCACATGCCGCGGAGCGGCTGGGCCCGTGAGCCATGGCCGCTGAGCCTGCGCGTCCACTCCGTAACGGGAGAGGCCATGACAGTGAGAGGCCCGCGTACTGCAAAAACAAAACAAAACAAAACAAAACAAACAAACAAAAAAAGAGTGCTCGAGAAATGCTCCAAGATCATTCAGGGTTCTCTGCAGTCAGATGCTTCATTTACCTTCAAAACAGAAAAATCCTCCTCTTCTTTTGCTCTGAGAGCCCCTTTCTTGTCTGTAATCAGGTTCGACTCTCTTTTCCACTTCACACACCCCATTTTGGTTCAGTCTGATCATGTTTTGGTTCTTAGAAAAGTGAACCATTTGTCCTATGTGTTACCTCCTCATGATGGCCTGAACATAGCTGGAGGGTACCTGAGCCTTTCAAAAATCCCTTCCTAAATATTTTGGTATTTGACCCTCGTTAGCCCATTTTAAGTGTCATGCGGTAAACTTGTCCACAGATGTTAGTTTACCAGTGTACTTTGAACAGAATAATAATAACTTTCACATCGGGTCACCTTTGCATCTAGGGATCTTAAACCCCAAGTGCACATTAATTAAACCTCACATCAATGGAAGGTAGGGAAGGGATGGAAGGGGATGGCTTTAATCACCACTGCAAAGAACTTAGAGGGACAGCCTCTGGGCCCAACACAATAAGAGGGATTTTGCGTTTCACGAATGCCTTTCATCTAGCATCTTAAGTCCTTGGCAAGTATTACCTGATGGGTAGTGTATTACCATGCACATCTACAGGGAGAGGGCTACAGGGTCTTGCCCTAGTTCTTCAGTACTATCATTGCAGAGGACTTCTTTTTTCCTAGTTCATGGGTCCTTATGGCTTATTATGGATTGTCTGGGATCTCATAGTGTGGACTGAAGCATGGTAGAGTTGACTGATAAGGTTGTTTGATTTTCTTTCCATTTTTTGGTTTGATATTCCAATAGGTAAGGAGTTCCTTTTTCAATGTCAGCTGCGTTCCAAGTTGGTAATGGATAATTCTCTTGTAGGGGCCTGAGACATCTCCCTCACCTTAACCCTGTTTCTCCAGAAAGTTTCCCAAGTGAATTGGGTCAACAGAAAGGCAGGAGAGAGCCATGTCTTTCTCCAGAAGAAGCTGCTTGAGTTCATTCCTGATAAATGAGGGCATTGGTTTAAAAAATGGAACAGAACCAAAAAATACAAATGGGAAGATGTTATGGTCATAGTCATTGATGGATGGAGAATTCAGCTGCTAACCTGTGGGAGGGAAGTGAAGGATCTGGCTCTCGCCAGGATCAGAGTGTTTATATGCACAGCCGCAGTCCTTCTGGAGCCAGAGCCAGGGGTCATTCCACAAGGGGACGCTGCATGGCAGTTGAGAAAGGCAAACGTTGGCAGCACATGGGAATGGTGTGAAATACACAGTTTGCAGAGAGATGGGCTTCTTTATTTTATCTTTTTTTGATTTTTAAAAAATTGAATTATAGTCAGTATACAATGTTGTCTTAATTTCTGCTGTACAGCAAAGTCATTCAGTTATATATATGCATTCATTTTATAAAAATATTCTTTTCCATTATGGTTTTTCATAGGATACTGAATATAGTTCTCTGTGCTGTACGGTAGGACCTTGTTGCTTCTCCATTCCGTATATAATAGCTTACATCTGCTCACCCCAGCCTCCCAACCCCCTCCCCCTTGGCAACCACCAGTCTCTTCTCTATGTCCGTGAGTCTGTTTCTGTTTTGTAGATAGGTTCATTTGTGCCATATTTTACATCCCACGTATAAGTGATATCATATGGTATTTGTCTTTCTCTTTCTGACTTCATTTAGTATGATAATCTCTAGTTCCATCTATGTTGTTGCAAATGGCATTATTTCGTTCTTTTTATGGCTGAGTAATATTCCGTTGTGTATATGGACCACATCTTTATCCTTTCCTCTGTCAGTGGACATTTAGGTTGTTTCCATGTCTTGGCTACTGTAAATAGTGCTGCTATGAACATAGGGGTGCATGTATCTTTTTGGATTAGAGTTTTGTCTGGATATATTGGACTTCTTTATTTTAAATAGAGTCTTCAGCTCTATTTTTAGAAATTCCCAAATGCCACTATAAAGTATGTTACTGATTTTATAATGTAATATTGCCTTATTTAGAGTTGCATGTGGAAATAAACAACATAATGGAAAAATGTTGAGTAGTATGGTTCTTTTGAATGTCTCCTCCATGTGGCACCTCCAGCCCATTGATTCCTGGTTTCTTTCCATCTTTATGACCTAAGAGGTAGAAAGATATCCATATTTCCACAGGTAAAAGATAAACGTGTGTATTATTTTAGATGAAGGCCCTTCTGAGTCAATTCCAAAAGCACACCCTCAGAACGTGTGTTTCCATGACTGTCCGTGAGCACTGTTGAACTGTCAAAAATCCTTAATTGTTTTAGTGTTGGTGTGTTTGTTTACCTTGGTGGAACAGTAATGGAAAGATCATCTGTTCTTATGTGGTGGGATTTCCTTGTGCTCCGGGAGCTCTAGTTGGTGAGAACATTACTGGAATGTTCCTTAAATACATAAATAATTTCTGCAAAGAAATGACCTAGAAATCCACTTAGTTGTTTGGAAGCCAAAACATGCAAACATCTTTGCCTTCAGCGTGAACGTCGGACTTTCAAGTTGGGTAGCTAATGTTTGCTCATGGCCGTGTCAAGAGCCCTGTAGATGGAATCCTAGAATTCTGAGGTAGCTCTCCGAAAGGTAGAGACAGAAAAAAAGGCTAAGAGCAGCAGACAGAATAAAAATCATAGTTCTAGCACTTACTAGCTGTGTGACCTTGGATAAGTCACTTAAACTCTCTGTGTGTTGGATTCTTCATTTATAAATTGTGGGTATTTTCCTTCTAGAACTGTTAAGAAGATTAATACATTTCTCCAGTGTCTGAGTTATGGTTGGTCCCCTCCCCCAAACTGTCAGCTTTATTGTTGTTGTCATTATTTCTCTGCTCTTAGGCTGGAGTCAAATGAGTGATATTGGGGCTTTTAAAAGATTTCTATTTTTTTCTCCTATTAAACCTTTGTTGGATTTAACCAGTTCTAAGCCAGTTCTCTCCATTTCCTGTCTGTGGAGCTCCATTAACTGCAGTAGGTGGACATCGTGAAATGATTGTGATTGACATGATTATCCGGCCCCTGTTTTCTGTTTCCTCTCCTGATGTGTCTATAGCACTACTTTTCATGGCTTCTGTATGACTAGTCTGTGTTTCTTAACTTTGGCTGTGAAGGTCAGAAGCGCACCTAGTAATTTCCCATGAACTTCACCAGCGAACCCGTTTCCTGAAGAAACATTTGGCTAACTGCTTCCTGGCTGAGGGGCTCATGCCTGAGCTATGTGGGAGGATCAATGAGCCACACTTGGCTCTAATTATCAGTGACTGCTTACCACTATCATGGAAATAGAAATAGAGGCGTACGTGTTCTATACAAGTATTTAAAAAATTCATTTGGTTTGGGACATACAATTGAGTAGTGACCAGTTCAGTAGCTGGACTAGAGAACCTAGTATGGGATGGATATTGCAGGTGGAGATCCGTCGGGGGCAGCTCCTGTCTCAGTGTGGCAGAGGTGACAGGAATGTCATTGCATAGTGCCAAAGAGAAAGGCAGTGACAACAATAGAAGTCCATCTAGGAGGGGGCAGGGTGTTGAGGCTAAGAATGCGGATTCAGGAGCTATACTGCCTGGGTGGGGGACCAGCTCTGTCACAGATCACTAGAGTGACTGTGGGCAAATTACAGTCCTCTTGGGGCTTCTGTTCCTTCCCCCATAAGATGGGGGACAGTGGTACCCACCTCATCAAGTTGTTGCAAATAGTCAATGGATTAGCATGTGTCAGAACTTAGAGGAGTGCCCAGCACTGGCACACCTTCAGTAAATGTGAGCTAGAACTGTCCTCTACATCGTGATGAGGCAGATGGAATACGTGAGTGTGAGTGATGGACTCTGGTCGGGGAGGGGAAGAGGAGGCAAGGAAGATTTGAGAGAAGTTGAACTCCAAGCTAGCCTCTTCTTTCTCTTTTGTAAATAATATTTTAAAATGATCATGCACCTTCATTACAGAAAAGTCGGAATATAGAGACAAGCAAAAAGAGAAGAATCAAAACTACCCCTTGGCCTGCCTCCAGAGGTACCCACTATTGACATGTAGCATATTTCCTTCTAGACTTCTTTCTTCCTTCTCCCTGAGTTGGATTTTGAAAGATGTCAGGGAGGGTTAATGTTTTCTTACACTTAATTCCATCAATTTGGTTACATCAATATGTTATATAAGGAGCAATTTTTACTTGCTTTTAAAATTCTGTCATGAAATATTTCAAAAAACACAGAAGAGCATGGAGGGGGCAGTGTCTAGATTGGGCTCAAATCATGTGGAGAAGACTGCGGTCTTAGGAAGGGGGGAGGTGAAGGCCGACTAAACGTACTGAGTGTCCCCTTAGGTCTGTCCCTGTGTTGGGCTTTTCAGGCAGGTGACTTCCTGTATCCCTACAGTAACCATCTGAGGTTAATCCCCAGCCCCCCACCCCCTTTTTGATCCTGTAACTAAGGAAGCTTTGAGAGGTTGAAGAATTCTCCCACCCTAGCACATGAATCAGCGTAGAGCTGGAAGTGTCGTGAGCTTGATACCACCTAACCTGAATGCTGTTTCCTCTTCACAGCTGCCTCAGGGCCCCCTGACTCAACCATCTTTGTCCTTCTTTTATGTTGTGAATATTTTTTTTTTGACAAATTATATTTGGAAGCATACAGTGAACAAAATTGAGCTGATTTTTTTGTGGTAAAATATATATAACAAAAGATTTACCATTTTAAACATCTTTAAATGAACAATTCAGCCAACTTAAGTATATTCATGACGTTGTGCAACCTTTACCACTATCTTTTTCCAGAGCTTTTCCTCATCCCAAACAGAAACTCTGTACCCATTAAGCAATAACATCCCCACCTCCAACTTCTGTTTTACATTCTGTCTCTACAAATTTGCGTATTCCAGATAGGCAATTCTTCACATAAGTGGAATACTTGTTCTTTTGTGACTGGTCGACCTATTTTACTTAGCATAATGCTTTCAAGCTTCATTCCTGTCCTAGCGTGTATCAGAAATTGTATTTCTTTTCGTTGACTGAATAGTATTTCATTACGTATACATACTACATTTTGTTTATCCGTTCATCTGCCAGTGGACATTTATGTTTCCACCTTTTGGCTATTGTGAATAGTGTAGCTATGAACATTCGTCATAGAACTCAATGAGAACAACAACAGAAAAACAACCCAATTTTAAAAATGGACAAATAGACATTTCTCCAAAGAAGATATACGTATGACCAATAAGCACATGAAAATATGCTCAGCATCATTAGTCATTAGGGAAATGCATATCAAAACCACAATGAGATCACTGTCCACCCACTGGAATAGCTATAATAAAAAAAAGGAAAATATCAAGTGTTAGTGAACACATGGAGAAATCGGAACCCTTGACATTGCTGTTGAGAATGCAAAATGGTGCAGCTACTGTGGAAAAGATTTTGATGGTTCCTCAAATTGTTAAGCATAAAATTACCGTATGACTCAGTGATTCCACTCCTAGGTATGTGCCCCAAAGAATTGAAAACAGGGACTCAAACAGATACTTTATACCAATTGAGCTCATTTTGAATGTGCATTATTATTCTTGTTTATCAATTCATCTTTCCTAAAGATGATTTACTTATGTTGCCATCTGGGCATTTAGCATGGAGAGCAGCAGAAATGAGAGCTCCAGAAAAAAACCCCACCTACACAATACAATGAAACTGAAGCCCTAGAGACACAAAAAGTTTGGTTCTACCACGGAGGCCAGCTTGTCATGTCAAGACACAAAGGGAACGTTTTGAAGGAGAATCGGGGCTGAATCAGATTTCTTCTGTCTAATAACATTGTCAAGATAATGATAAAATAATGTCAAGAAGATTTATCTACAGAACTTTTTTCTTCTAGTCTCAGAGCCCCAAAGATTTATTTCCCAAGTATTAGATTTTCTTGGTTGTACCGTGATGAAATTGGCAGGTCTTGCTAATCAGAGTTGGGAATAGAAAAATCTACTTAGAACATTTGTTTTGAGTTCTTAGGTAGTTATTCTGCAGAGTTGAGTCTCTTGACCACCTATTAACCATTGATAATTTATCCTGAACTTAAAGCCTTAGGGGGTGTATCAAAATATTCACACTTGAATACTTCTTATTCTGGAAATGCACTTTGAATTATAGAATGAAATACTCTCTCTGCAAAGATCTGGGAGCTGTAACTGCCCAAAGTGTTGTTAACTCCACCCTGCAGCCCTGCCATTAGTTCTGTGACTGGGCATTCACCTAAAGAAAGATACCTTTTGGGCTTCCCTGGTGGCGCAGTGGTTGAGAATCTGCCTGCCAATGCAGGGGGCACGGGTTCGAGCCCTGGTCTGGGAAGATCCCACGTGCCGCGGAGCAACTAGGCCCGTGAGCCACAACTACTGAGCCTGCGCGTCTGGAGCCTGTGCTCCGCAACAAGAGAGGCCACGACAGTGAGAGGCCCGTGCACCGCGATGAAGAGTGGCTCCCGCTCGCCACAACTAGAGAAAGCCCTCGCACAGAAACGAAGACCCAACACAGCCAAAAATAAATAAATAAATTTATTAAAAAAAAAAAAAAAGAAAGATACCTTTTTTCTGAAATCCTCTCTTGAGCTGGGTCAGTAGTTCCCTGTTTTAGTTTCTCTGCTGGGTGGCAGCTGCTTAAGGATGGGTATATGTAATATAGTTGTCTGATTAAGTTGGCACAGGTAGTCTGTCCTAAAATTACGAAGTAACAGCCGAATCAAGCACAGTCTTTTTTTCTTCTTTTTAATTCATTGATTTTTAATATATTCACAGAACTGTGCAATAATCAACACAATCAATTTTTAGAGTGTTTAAATTACCCCCATCCCCCCAAAACCCATGTACCCATCAGTTGTCACTCCCTGTTCTCCCCACCCTTACTCCCGTCTAGCTCTAAGAAATCATTAATTTACTCTATTTTTTTTTTTTATGGATTTGCCTATCCTGGATATTTTTTTTTATACAAATGGAATCATATAATATGTGGTCTTTTGTAACTGGCTTCTCTCATTGAGCATAATGTTTGCCCATGTTGTAGTGTGTAGCCTACTTTCATTCCTTTTTATTGATGAATAATATGTCAGTATATGGATATACCACATTTTGTTTATCCATCCATCCATGGATGGACATTTGGGTTGTCCCTTATTAGGTACATGATTTACAGATATTTTTTTCCCATTCTATGGGTTGTTCAAGCACAGTCTTTCAAGTGCTGTCAACCCACTTGAAATCCAGAATGTGGAGAGGATCGAGCCAGTGGGATTTGAGAAGCTCTCCTCCCTGCCCAAGTTCTGAACCAACTGGGAAAGACAGAGGAGTCAGCAGGTGGAGACCAAAAAGTCAGCTTCGTTATTGATAGATGTGGGATTGGAGGTTGTGGCTTAGAAGTAGGGCAACAGTAAGATTCTTGAAATCCTTACCTGGAAGAGTTAGATGGACTGGCCCACCTATGCAGACCTAGCCCTGGACAATAGTAGGTGGCCCCCCTACTAAAATTACCTTCTAAACTCACCTACCACATGATCCAGAGTGGGTCAGACCTTGGGTTCTCCGTGGGCCTGGGAGACCCCAAAGAGAGAGGGAAGAGAGAGGCTTGAGCTAGGCATGCGGGGGTCATTTTCCCAAACTAGGTGAGTGACCCTGCCCACCCACCCCCGTTAGCAGTCCAAGCAGTCAGTGAAGCCAGGGAGTTTCCTGTGCTTTACTGTACATGGATCTTCCCCAGGGAAGGAAACCTCAGGCCTGGGGACATGGTACACATGTTCCATCGGGATGAATGCTATCATAGTTCCCAAACAATTATTTTATCACCTTTGATCTGATAAAAGCGAACCACTTAGAGTCTTGATGCATTTTCAGTGAGAGGGCTGATTCTGCCCCAACCATAGGGTGAGGAGAAGGCCACGTTTGTGTGTGTGTTTTTTTAAAAAAATTTATTTATTTTTGGCTGCATTGGGTCTTCGTTGCTGCATGCAGGCTTTCTCTAGTTGCGGTGAGGGGGGCTACTCTTCGTTGTGGTGCACGGGCTTCTCATTGCGGTGGCTTCTCGTTGCAGAGCACGGGCTCTAGGCGCACGGGCTTCAGTAGTTGTGGCACGCAGGCTCGGTAGTTGTGGCTCACAGGCTCAGTAGTTGTGGCTCACGGGCTCTAGAGCGCAGGCTCACTAGTGGCGCACGGGCTTACTTGCTCCGTGGCATGTGGGATCTTCCCAGACCAGGGCTCAAACCCGTGTCCCCTGCATTGGCAGGTGGATTCTTAACCACTGAGCCACCAGGGAAGTCCCACGTTTTTGTCTTAATAGACATTCAGGTGTTTACTCCCCATAAAATGCTCCCCTTTGTGAAATGCGGACACCCCTTTTCATCCGAGGGTGGCTGCACTTCACGATTGTCTAAATCAGTGCAAACCTTTTCTTGAAATATTTCGGCTGTTTAATTAGGAATAAGCAGTGATGAAGCAATGATTTTGAAAGTAATTAGCTTAACATTCTGTCAGTTCTCTGTTGGACAGAAAATGTAGGTAGGTGACAGTCTTCCGTTCTGCAGATTCCAGAATCCTAGTGTCGTAGCGCTAGGACACCACAAAGGCATCAGGGACCCTCTAGTTTAACCCCCTCTCCTAATTTAACACCCAGAATCTTAATATGGTCAATCTTCCTTGGTAGGCACTCAAGTTTGTAGAATAAATGAATGAATGCTGTATATGTTCTGCTCTATTGCTACTCTTTCTTTTGTGACATAATTTCATGGCCATCTTGGCTGGAATGACCTGCTCTCCTGGCATGTTAATTTTATTTATATATAGGGGAAGCTTTATGTAGTTTGGTTGCCAGGTTTGGTGACCCTCATGAGATAAATACATTCATACACAAAACTTCTGTGGGTTCCACTCATTTGAAAAGCTGGTAAAAGCCATGGAAGTGCTCTTTTTACAAATGCAGATATGCCTATGCACATAATTTTGTCTCCAATTCCAGAAGGTTCAAAGGCCTTTGAAAGTTCTCCAGGGATCCTACTCTGAGAACCTTTGTTTTAGCGTCAACTCCCAAGACCTATGCAGAATTGCTAAAGTGAGCAAGGTTATGTGACCCCTGCCCTTTAAAAGCATGAATGTTTAAAAGAAATACAAATAGCTTCATGTGGAGACTTGTAATTTCCATCTGGGCAGTGATTTTTAACTGAGGGTTGAGACCCTTTTGGGGTTTATTAAATAATGTTAGTGGTTTGGGGCCAACATTACCAAAACAAGGTAATGGAACATAATAGTAAAGAAACCAGGCTATACATCTATATATTGAGTTGAGATGAAAAATATGGGCCCCAGTTTGAGAAGCCTGATGTCTGCTCTGCTTGTTTTGCTATATATATTTAGGGCAGTGGGAGCAATTTAAAGAAATTCATGCTTTCTTTTCATGATCTGTTTTGACTGTGTTGGCCCTTTTTTCTTCCTTATAAAAAAGGTCCAAGAGTCCACTGGTTCCACTAACATTTTAATGTCTTGACAGCCTATCCCAAGTCATCACTTATCCACAGTTGTGAAAATAAGCTTAAATCCTACTCTTGAAGGCTCTCCTGATTTTTCTTTATATTCAGTCTTTTTTTCCTCCTCTCCAGCTAAGTAAAGATCAGTGTGATCCCCACCAGGCCACCACTTAAGCACTTTTAGATAAGAGACTTAATGTTCCTAGACTCAGTTTCCTCATCTGTAAAATGATCCTGATAATGATAATTTCCTTCTCCCAGGATTATTGGGAAGATTATGAGTTTACACATGTAGAATGCATAGCATAAATCCTCAATAAGCATTAATCAGTATTCCTAGTAGTGGTTGAATTGTTTGTATACCGTAAGGGAATTGCATTTTTTAAAAATAAATTTATTTATTTATTTATTTTTGGCTGCATTGGGTCCTTGTTGCTGCGCGCGGGCTTCTCATTGCAGTGACTTCTCTTGTTGCCGAGCGTGGGCTCTAGGTGTGCAGGCTTCAGCAGTTGCACACCTGCCTGCAAGTAGTTGTGGCGCACGGGCTTAGTTGCTCAGTAGTTGTGGCGCACGGGCTTAGTTGCTCAGCAACATGTGGAACCTTCCCGGACCAGGGCTCGAACCTGTGTGCCTGGCATTGGCAGGCGGATTCTTAACCACTGCGCCACCAGGGAAGCCCGAGGAATCTCATTTTATACTTCCTTTAGAACTTCTCAGAATCCATCCATTTGGGCTGCATTTACCAAGGAGATGAGCACTCTGGTGATGTTCTTGTTTTAAAAGCATCTGCCTATCAATTTTTTTAAAATGTACTCTATTTAACTCCTCATTTTTTTGGTATAAATTATTTTGCCCCCGCACGTCATAAATGACATTAAAAGAACAGTCTCTCTTTCCTCTCTTTGGATTGTGAACCAACATTCTGTTCACTTACAAATGTTACAAATGTTGCAAGTGTTGATTTTTGGAACCCATATGGGAGTCTCCACAAAGACTCAGAATATCATTAAAACTCAAGTGCCAGGATCTGTTATTAAAGTAAATGTGGTAAAAAAAAAAAAATTCTCAGAGTTAAGTGACTTTCCTGGTGTTTTTCCCCCTCAGAAGTACTTTTTGTAGGTACTGTGTCAATCTTTAAGGAAAGGAGTTTATTGAATTTCCAGAGTTATCAACAATGCTCAAAGCAAATATTTCCCCCGAATCAATGTATTCAAATTCTTATAAATTTATTTATTTATTATTTCTTTTTGGCTGTGTTGGGTCTTCGTTGTGCACGGGCTTTCTCTAGATGTGGCGAGCAGGGGCTACTCTTTGTTGCTGTGTGCGGGCTTCTCATTGCGGTGGCTTCTCGTTGTGGAGCACAGGCTCTAGGCACGCGGGCTTCAGTAGTTGTGGCACGCAGGCTCAGTAGTTATGGCTCATAGGCTCTAGAGCGCAGGCTCAGTAGTTGTGGCGCACGGGCTTAGTTACTCCGTGACATGTGGAATCTTCCCGGACCAGGGCTCGAACCTGTGTCCCCTGCATTGACAGGCGGATTCTTAACCACTGCACCACCAGGGAAGTTGTCAAATTCTTAGAAGAGATAATTTATGCATGAAAATCTTGCTTCTCTACCACTCAGTGTATTGCCAGAAGATTTAAGTTAAAGCTCGTTGTAGCTTATAACATATAGGATGTACTCTATGCATATAAATATTATTTTTTGCTCCAGTAGCTGCTGTAATTTAAAGGTTGTGTGTGATGTGAGTTTGAGAAGGTTGCTGAGCTCTCTCTCGTGGGGCAGCCCTACCTTCATTAAAATGCTTCCTGACACTCCTTTCTGTTCCATGCCCTGCCCTGTTCATTCCTTCCATCTACATAATGTTTTCATATTCTCTTTTCTTCCTTTCACTCTCTCTAGCTATAAAAACTTTCCCCTCGGAAGGAATGCAGTTACTAGTATCTGGCAGAATTCTATAGGAAAAGGCCATCTATCTAGCGTCCAATGGACCAACGTTGGAATTCCCACTCAGCTACTTCTAAGAATTTGGGCAACACCATTGACCTCTCTGAGCTTCAGTTTGTTGTCTGTAAAAGGGGCCTCCTATTATCTGTGGATTCAGTGAATGGTTCATACTGATAAGGCGCAAGTTTACTTCTCTGAAAGGTATGTGTTTCTCGAGAAATAATTAAAAATCAACATTTAACAGTGGATTTTTTGGTTATTATTCAGCTGGGTAGGGAATGTATTTTGTGAACGAGGGGAGTCTTCTTAGAACCCCTGAAATCTCTTTATTTCTGTTTTCCTACTGTTTGCAAGGGCTCTGACATTACATGCTGAGTGATAGGTGCTAATGATAACTTTTATTGATCCATCTTTTACGTTCCAAGTCAAGTATGTGCTTTTGCATATTATTACATTTAATTGTCACTGGTCATTTGGGGGTAGGATGGTGGTGGTACAGTGTTACTAGGAACAATCACTAGAACTGACTTCTTACCATTTACAGATGAGACATTGAAGTTTAGTGATGTTGAGAGACTCACCCCATAGTCTTCCTGGCCCTCGAGGCTAATTTCTCAGTCACTGTTCAATCCTCTCTTTCCCTGTGAAGAGGTAGACAGAGATAATTAGACTGCTGAGTCAAAAATGGGGTGTCCCATCCACCGCCCCCACCCCCCGCCCCCGTCTCCCCAGTCCAAGAACTGCCCTTTGTGCACTGCTACACTCCAACACGGAGGAAATGGACCTGTTCTGAAATTGATCCATAGACCCAGGTGTGGGAGGATGAGTCTTTTAAGAAATTACTAAGTTGACTCAAACATGATGATAAACCACCTCCCATGGCTGTTTGGGCCAAAATCTGTGTCCCAAGTTACCGGGAACCTTGGTGGACATTTTTGGAGTGATTTCACTTCCATGTTTAAAGCTTCTATCTTTCACTGGGTGGTGTCATTGAAGAGAAAACACTTTCTTAGTAATATCAGCTGTTCCCTAGGTGGGGTCCTTCCCCTTTTTAGAAAACTGGCAGCTCAATTCAGGGCCTCCTGTCTCGCTTTGGAGGATATTAATTCCCCAGAGTGAGCGATTTTTGACCCTGTTCCTCTCTGTGCACCAACAAAGCAGTGTCAGAAAACATTTCGTGACAGTGAAGACGCTGGGCAAGGGAATCCAGGTTTTCCTCCTTCGTTCCAGCACCAGCGTAAGACGGTTCATGATTTACATATTGTGAGTCCTGCCAAGCCGATGCAGGTGTTGCTGACTTGTGAAGACATGTCGACTCTCCTTTCTCTAAAGAAAGGTTGAGATGCGGTCCTTTGTCATAGGGATCACGCTGTGCCAGTCACCGAGCTACACGTCAGTGTCTAAAAATACAGATTACACTGTGCTGTAGAAGTAAACATTTTGCCGTACTGCCTTGAATAGGTTTTCTTTCAATGAATTTCGTCCTCCTTCCTGCTCACATCCCACGTTGCTGGGTAGCCCTTCCTTTAGGGTTGCTGGCTGTGATGATGAGATCATCTTAGTTGGCTTTGCCTTTTTGGTGTCAGTAAATTGTTAGGAGAGAACACAGTCGCTGGGAGTTTCCACGTGGGAGTGGTTAACTTCTACTTCTGAAAGGTAGCTAGTAAGGCTGGGTTTTCAGGAATCCAGTATGTCTCAGTTGTAAGTCTGTGAAATTAAGTTCACTTCCATGATGGTAAATTTCGAAGGATTTTTTTGGAGCTGGTAGCTTTGTGACCACCCAGAAGATTCTCACCGAAGTTCTTTAACCCAAGGCAGTTTTTTGTCTAGATAGGCTGACCCCTTTAACATACAACCCCAGATTTCAGTGGCTTCGTATACTCGGAGGTTTATGATGGCCCTCGTCAATCTATTGCAGGTTCTCTTTCTTCACAAGGTCATCCAGGGACCCAAGGCTGCTCCACCTGCTTGGCTTCTGGCTTCTCTGCATTTGATGTGTAGGGAAGAGAAGAGGCACCACCCGGAGGGTCTCAGGGGAGGTGTCAGGGCTAGATTCTGGAAGTGGCCAACATTATATGAGTTTGTATTCCATTGGCTGTGACACAGGCACGTGGCCCCCGCATAGGTTTTTTTGTCTGGGCTGGGAAGCTACATTTCCTCACTTCCCAGGTGAAAAAGGAATAAATTTAACGTCACAATTTCATGTTATAAACTTAATCTTAAGCGTTTCTGAAGGTGAGGTGTGTCTATTAGGAAGACCTTGACAGGGGATTGACTTGGTAGCTCGTTATTTGATCTGAATTCCGGATTTATTTTTACCTTAGGTGTTCATGAGCTTCCCGCGAATGGGGAAGAAGGGAATTCTTTTTTTTTTTTAAGTGCTGCACTGGGGACTTTGCTTTTTTGCCTGATGATGTATTTATAACCTGTGTAAAGATCCAAAATTAACGTCTGGTCATGCATGATGCATTCTAGTTATAATCAGATTTGGGTTTTTCAGATGGTTCCTCTGTGGATCTGTGCTAACTTCAGAGATTATTCCCTGATGTCTGTCTTTGTACCTCACCTTGCCCTGAGTTTCAGGGTTAGAAGGCCACGTCATCGAGTTTCCTCGTTTGAGCAGCAGCTCTCTTGACTTTCAGGAGGATCCCAGCCAGACTTTCCTATCCAGGAGTGTGGAATTCCAGCCGTGTGATTTTTTTCCACCTAAGACATGTTTTCCCCTATAAATTCCAAAGCTTTTCATCTTTAATAATAATTTTGGAAGCATTTAAAACATTTCATACTTTCTCAGTCATCTTCAACAGAGTATGTGGAGCATAATTTAATCTGTAGTCAGTTTTTTCTTTCTTTCTTTTTTTTTTCTGTCCAGCTGAGATTTGGTCAAGTAGAAGTTATTGAGGTTGGAAGGCCCAGAAAGGCTGAGGCCATGAAGCTAATTGCACTGTTCTTCTCATGTTGCTTCATTTCCTCCTGTCACATCTGGTGTGGTATTCTGTCCCTTCTTCCTTCTTCCCATCAGCCACTGGTCCCTTGAACTCTCTGCCTTTGGTTTACTGTTGGCTGTCACACCAGATAACTCAGTGTGTTAAATCAAGAATCAATAGGTTCTAAATGAGGACTTACAACAGAGAGACTCCCGCTACTGACAGAGTCAAGTTCACACTCCTCATCTCGTGGTCTACAGCCTTTGGCAGCTGGCTAGTCTGGTCCTGGCTGGTTGCACAAATTGCAGCCACCCCACGCTCATCACACACACACTGCACCCTCTTTCTGAGCCACACCAAGTTATAATGCTCATAAACCATATCATTGTAATAAATATCAATGAATGTTAATTGAGTATTTACTATGTGCCAGGGTCTTTTGTAGAATATATTGAAGCATGAAACCTTCCCAGAGACCAAGGCATTTAGACTATATTGAATGTAGATCAAATTCTCAAATATTTATAATAGTTAAATATTGTGTTATTAATATATACTATTACATATCACATATTTATAATTTAATAATTAAGTATAGATTAAATGTTACCTATATAGGTGCGTGTGGCATACATTAAAGCGTTTAACCGTATCAAGGACGGGCTGGGTAATGTTATTCTGTCCCTTTTACAAACGGAGAAAGGAAATGCAGAGGTTACATAACTTACCCAAGGTCACACGGCTAGGGGGCGCCAGAGCAACCCATTGTGTAGTGCTGACTGCCTGAAGTAGCTAGACTCCCATGGGTGAATTTTCCTCCCCAGCCCTTTATTCTACTTGGGGGAGCCCCTTATTTCTATGCTCAAAATTCAGTGGAGACTCAACATCTTCCTGTAACTTGCCCCTCTTCTCATGCTGTCTCTTTCCTGAACAGAAGCAAATCTGTGCTCAGAAATGAGATCATTACACATTCCATCTATCTGCAAGCCCCCGTTTCTGCTAGACTGGAGCTCCTCGAGGACAGGGCCAGGGCTGGGGAGGCCTTTGTTCAATGCTGGTGGAATTGATCAGCATGAGAGATTATCATGCCAGCTTCCCATTTTCCAGATGACAAAACCGAGGCTCAGTGTGGTTGCATCGCAGAGCTGTCTGGGAGGATCTGGGACTAGTACCGTTGTGTTCCGAGTCTGCGGCAATTGGACTTTGAAAGCAGAACACTCGGCAGTTATTTTGGTCTGGTTCCTTAGTTCCTGGCAGTGTTCTGGCTGGCGGGAGGTGTTCCTGAGTGTACCATGCGCTTAACATGCACTTGGAGTGATAACAACAGTTGTAGGAGTGGCTTGGCATGAAAAGACAGAGCAGGGCCCTGAGTTTACACCAACCTGCTGACTGAGGGTTCAGATATTCTGGTGAGGACAGAAGGGCACATGAACATGTGTGGCTAAAGGGATTTTGTTTGATTTTTTCCTAAGATGAAACTAGCGAATTTTATACATCCTTTCATTCCTCCTCATATGTAATGTAGCAAATCACTTGCTAAATTATGTCTCCTTGTACAAATGATCCATAACTGTTCTGTCCCTGTGTATGTAACTTAGAATAAACAAACAATCAGACTTCAAATTTTGTTTTTAATTTGAGATTGTCACAAACTTTGGGAAAAGTTGGCACTATCGTATAAAGAATGTTGTTTTCTCTCAGTCATTTGGGAGTACATTGCTATTACCCCCAGGCATGAGTGTTTTTTTTCCTATAAGCAAGGGCACTCTACTACACAACCACCCTACAGGGCTCAAAATCATGAAATGAGCTGATACATTACCGTCAGCTCCACATCACACCCTCTTCCACTCTTGTCATTTGTCCCCAGCGCCATTTCAAGTAACAGGTGTTTCCAGTTAGCAGCATGTGATGCCTTGAGTTGTCATGTGTCTTCAGATGCCTTCAGTCGGGAACAGCTCCCCCATCTTGGTGCTCATGACTTTGACTCTGTTGAAGAGCCCAGGCCAGTTATTTTGTTGCACGTCCGTCAGTTTGACTTTGCTTGAGGCT
Organism: Delphinus delphis; assembly: GCF_949987515.2. Taxonomy (NCBI): domain Eukaryota; kingdom Metazoa; phylum Chordata; class Mammalia; order Artiodactyla; family Delphinidae; genus Delphinus; species Delphinus delphis. The sequence goes on from NC_082686.1 coordinate 13,454,915, forward strand.
TTCTCGAGATCAGATCCACATTCCACACCATTGGCAGACACACTAAATGGTGATGGTGTGTCCTTCCCACTGTGTCTTCCCTGGGAAATCCCAACGTGGACCCACCCCATTTCGGATGATAGTCACTCACCGTAGTCTCTTGGTTAAGATGGCATCTGCCAGCCTTCCCTGCTAGGAAGTTATTCTGTTCCCCTTTGTTAGTAAACTTTTTTTTTTTTTTTCTGCGGTACGCGGGCCTCTCACTGTTGCGGACTCTCCCGCTGCAGAGCACAGGCTCCAGACGCCCAGGCTTAGCGGCTATGGCTCACGGGCCCAGACGCTCCGTGGCATGTGGGATCTTCCCGGACCGGGGCACGAACCCGTGTCCCCTGCATCGGCAGGCAGACTCTCAACCACTGCGCCACCAGGGAAGCCCAGTAAACGTTTTATAGAGAGACTTTGAAACGGTGTCGAACCCCTATTTCTCAACAAACTTCGAGCTTACTTATTTATAGCTATATGGACTCATGGTTTCCTATTTTAGTCAATGGTTATACTGTGTTAATGGTAGTATTTATTTTGATAACTCAGGTCCTCCCTGATTGGACCTGTGGGGGTCCCTTCAGGAGGGCTCCTCTGTGCTCTTCTGTCCAGCATTCCTCACTCTGGCTGGACTCTGATTAACCCTGGATCCTTCCCTTTGTGGGTGCCACCCCTATCCTGCTTGGGCTCTGGCACGCCTGTGCCAGGCCACTCCTGTGAGTGGATACCCTCCCCACTGTAGTTTTTAAAAAACTCATGTTTTTTTTTCAAAATGCATACTTCTGGAGAGGGTGTGGAGAAAAGGGAACCCTCCTACACTGTTGGTGGGAATGTAAATTGGTACAGCCACTATGGAGAACAGTATGGAGGTTCCTCAAATACCTAAAAATAGAGTTGCCAGATGATCCTGCAATCCCACTCCTGGGCATATACCCAGACAAAACTATAATTCAAAAAGATACATGCACCCCTATGTTCATAGCAGCACTATTCACAATAGCCAAGGCATGGAAATGATCTAAATGCCCATCAACAGATGAATGGATAAAGAAGATGTGGTAATATACATATATATATATATATATATATATATATACACACACATAGATATACAATGGAATATTAGTCATTAAGAAGAATGAAATAATGCCATCTGCAGCAACGTGGATGGACCTAGAGATTATCATACTAATTGTAGTAAGTCAGAAAGAGAAAGACATATATGATACTGCTTATATATGGAATCTAAAAAAAGGGTACAAATGAACTTATCTACAAAACAGAAACAGACTCACAGACATAGAGAATAGACTTGTGATTGCCAAGGGGGTGGGGATTAGGGATGGATTGGGAGTTTGGGGTTAGCAGGTGCAAACTATTATGTAGAGGATGGATAAACAACAAGGTCCTGCTGTACAACACAGGGAACTATATTCGATATTCTGTGATAAACCATAATGGAAAAGAATATGAAAAAGACTGTATATGTATATATGTATAACTGAGTCACTCTGCTTTACAGCAGAAATTAACACAACATTGTAAATCAACTATACTTCAATAAAATTTAAAAGAAAGTATATTTCACATTATCTTGGGGTCAGTATACTATAGACATATTAATGAAGGTTTTAAGATTGCCAATAAACACTTGAAAGAATGCTCAACATCATTAATCATTAGAGAAATGCAAATCAAAACTACAATGAGATATCATCTCACACCGGTCAGAATGGCCATCATGAAAAAATCTACAAACAATGCTGGAGAGGGTGTGGAGAAAAGGGAACACTCTCGCACTGCTGGTGGGAATGTGAATTCGTACAGCCACTATGGAGGACAGTATGGAGGTTCCTCAAAAAGCTACAAATAGAACTACCATAGAACCCAGCAATCCCACTACTGGGCATATACCCTGAGAAAACCATAATTCAAAAAGAGTCATGTACCAAAATGTTCATTGCAGCTCTATTTACAATAGGCAGGACATGGAAACATCCTAAGTGTCCATCATCGGATGAATGGATAAAGAAGATGTGGCACATATATACGATGGAATATTACTCAGTCATAAAAACAAACAAAATTGAGTTATCTGTAGTGAGGTGGATGGACCTAGAGTCTGTCATACAGAGTGAAGTACGTCAGAAAGAGAAAGACAAATGCAGTATGCTAACACATATATATGGAATCTAAAAAAAAAAATGTCATGAAGAACCTAGGGGTAAGACAGGAATAAAGACACAGACCTACTAGAGAATGGACTTCAGGATATGGGGAGGGGGAAGGGTAAGCTGGGACAAAGTGAGAGAGTGGCATGGACATATATACACTACCAAATGTAAAACCGGTAGCTAGTGGGAGGCAGCCACATAGCACAGGGAGATCAGCTCAGTGCTTTGTGACTGCCTAGAGGGTGGGAGGGAGGGAGATGCAAGAGGGTCGGTATATGGGGATATATGTATATGTATGGCTGATTCACTTCGTTATACAGCAGAAACTAACACACCATTGTAAAGCAATTATACTCCAATAAAGATGTTTAAAAAAAAATGAAGGTTTTAGGGGAGAACTGGTTTTGTTCCTCAACTGAAAAAACCCCAACGAAGCCTGTTTAGCATTTGTAGCTGGTATGGAGGGGAGCTTCTGTGCTCCAGGCACATTTTTTTTTTTTTTTTGCGGTATGCGGGCCTCTCATCGTTGTGGCCCCTCCCGCTGCGGAGCACAGGCTCCGGACGCGCAGGCTCAGCGGCCATGGCTCACGGGCCCAGCCGGTCCGCGGCATGTGGGATCTTCCCGGACTGGGGCACGAACCCGTGTCCCCTGCATTGGCAGGCGGACTCTCAACCACCAGGCGCCACCAGGGAAGCCCCCAGGGAAGCCCCCAGGCACATTCTTAAACAAATTACTAAAAGACTTAGGAGAAGTTCAGTCCTGTTAAAAACCCAAGGTTTGAAATTGCTGTCATCACTTTCTTCTCCACAACTGGGTTGTGGAGAAAAAAAGATTTGCAAGGTGATTGAAGGGCATCTGCTCAAGGAGAGTTGGGTTGGAAGGAAGGGCGGCTCACAGGAACCTGCGAGGATTACTTTTTAACTGTTCCCCGTGGTTCTGGAAGGGAGGGGAAAAGGTGAGAACCACTTTTATTTATTTATTTATTTTTAATTGTCTGTGCTCATCTCTCCTTCCTCCCCTTTCCTCTTCTTTCCCGTCCTTATCCATGCTGCCCAATCTTGTGCCCCAAACACTCATTCATCACCACTTACATCTCTATATGACTAACTCAGATTTGCCGCTCTCAAAATCATCAACTACAATTCTTGGCCCCAAATTTAATTTTTAAAAATTGTTTATAGATAGATTTTTTTTAAAGAAAGATTTTAGTGAAACAGTGATCATAGTGAACATGTTCAGTGGCACATCCTTGTTAAGAAAAAATATATAAAATGTATACTGTTGGGACTTCCCTGGCGGTCCAGTGGTTAAGACTCCCTGCTCCCAATGCACGGGGCAAGGGTTGGATCCCTGGTCTGGGAACTGAGATCTGGCATGCCACGTGGCCAAAAAAATAAATAAAGGAAAACCCTTCTCAACAACTGATCAGTCTATTAGAAGAAACATTAAGAGGGAAAAAGAAAACTGTGTTTAAAAATAAATAATTAAAAAAATAAAATTTATACTATTTACTTTATAAATATGTCTTCTCTGCCCCCTTCTCTCTCTCCCTCCCCCTCCCTCCCTCCCTCCCTCTCTCTCTCTGTCTCTCTCTGTCTCTTTCTCTCTCTCTCTCTCTCTCTCTCTCTCTCTCTCTCTCTCTCTCTCTCTCTCTCTCTCTCGCCAGGCAGTTTCTTTTTTTTCTTTTTTTTTTTTTTACATCTTTATTGGAGTATAATTGCTTTACAATGGTGTGTTAGTTTCTGCTTTATAACAAAGTGAATCAGTTATACATATACATATGTTCCCACATCTGTTCCCTCTTGCGTCTCCTTCCCTCCAACCCTCCGTATCCCACCCCTCTAGGTGGTCACAAAGCACCGAGCTGATCTCCCTGTGCTATGCAGCTGCTTCCCACTAGCTATCTACCTTACGTTTGGTAGTGTATATATGTCCATGCCTCTCTCTCGCTTTGTCACAGCTTACCCTTCCCCCTCCCCATATCCTCAAGTCCATTCTCTAGTAGGTCTGTGTCTTTATTCCTGTCTTACCCCTAGGTTCTTCATGACATTTTTTAAGATTGGGATTTAGTCGGTATATACCTGATTCCTTTTGGACCCTAAGCTTCCAAGATTTCCTTTCTTTTTTCCCGTCCTCTCTGTTTTTCTTCACTCCACAGGCTGCTGTTATTTCTGTGGTTGCTGTTTTTCATTTTTCATACCTCTGGTACCAACTTAGGAAACCTTTAGGTTGGCTTGGAGTTTCTGAGGAAATTGAAAAAAAGGACCTTTTCTTTGCTTTAGGAGTAAATAGAATATATGAATGTATCTGTAGCTTTCACAGCCAAATAGAGGCCAAAACTCTCAGGAACCCCACCAAGTGAGTGTCTTACATTTTATTGCTTTTGGTGAGCCATACCTTGGGATAGAGTTTCATACATATTCACGATATCATTTGCTTTTGGCTTTATCTTAGTCATTCTTCCCCAAAGAGTGTTTTTTTTTAAGGTCTTTTTTGTTTTAACAATTATAAATCATTTTGATGCTGATAACTGGGAAGGCAGTGCCATGCTGCTCTATAATCCAGAAGTTACTTAAAATTGACTGTGGATAGTATTGGGGGAGAGTTTTGCAAGATATTTGACATCTCAACTATATGTTGAATAACACTGTTTTTATTCTCTGAGTCTTATATCCCACCTGGATAGCAGGGGCAGGTCAACGGCATATGTCTGGCATACTTTGATGAACTTACCTAGAGGATAATTCCTATCTGAGCTTCCTCTTTATGCTTCTCAGTTCTAACTGTGTCCTGATTTAATGCCCTTGTCTGTATTCCATAGTTATAAGGGTTGTATAATAAGAGTCTAGAGAAAAATAAGAAATGCAACCCAGGGTTTTTATTGTATAGTTTTAAATTCCACTCTATTAATCTAGCTCTTGAGGCCCTGTAGGAACAGGCCACTCGTCTCCAGGCCTGGACTTGTGGGGTCAGAGTTGATGGGCCACCTCGACCTCTTCCCAACCTTAAGCACTAAGCACCGTGTCTCAGCTGTAATAGCTGTTGTTTACGCTTGATAACAAAAAGTGATCACGTCATGTAATCGCACTCTGTAGAGGAACTCTGCCCTAAAATTCACAATTCAGATCTGACCTTTCTGTCTCTTCCATCCGTAACTGGGGGTTTCTACTCAAACATATGAGTCATATTTTTGGTGCTGGCTTTTCTGAGTCAGTTTAACAGCCAACACATTTTATTCTTGGCACCTCCTACCATGAGATAGCAGGTATTTGGGTTTTATCCCTCAAAACTGTGACCTTTTAAACCTAAATAGTATATCTATATTTTATTTTTAGTTTATTTATATTTAGTAAGTCTGATTTGCTTTGTGCATTCCTGAAAAGTCCTGGGGCAAAAAATAAATAACGTTTTGCCATTGGCAATATTCTTTCCAAGACACTGAAATTTTTGTCTCTGGTTATCTTCAATCAGCATGGTTACTTATATTTAGAAGATGCATGTGCTGTGACTTTAATTTGGGTAGCAATAATCTTTTCAAAAAGCTTGCAAAGGCATACAAGAGCGAGAGGATGGGTGTATCATTTTACAAGGCGGTGGTCTTTTGGGTTGTCACTTCTCATCTTTATGCTTCATCATTGAAGAGGGATACCAGATACCCCTAGTGACTATTGTTATGTGCCGTGCCTTACTACTCCATTTGAAGGCTTCATGTGTTTTGTTTTCACTGTAATCAGTAAGGAAAAAGATTTCATACGTTCAGGCACTGATTTCACTAATTTTATTTTTCTTACTTGCTTTTTTGGGAAAGCTTCTAATTGTGGTGCAAGAGCCTGGAGATTATGGTTACTAATCAATATTTAGATGTAATGAAAGATTGCATATTCCCCCCCCCCACCCAGGGTATCATTTATGGTGTCATGTCTTATGTTTAAGTCTTTAAGCCATTTTGAGTGTATTTTTGTGTATGGTGTGAGGGAGTGTTCTAACTTCATTGATTTACATGTGGCTGTCCAGCTTTCCCAACACCACTTGCCAAAGAGACTGTCTTTTCTCCATTGTGTATTCTTGCTTCCTTTGTTGAAGATTATTTGACTGTAGATTGTGGGTTTATTTCTGGGCTCTCTATTCCATTGATCCATATTTCTGTTTTTGTGCCAATACCGTGCTGTTTTGATTACTGTAGCTTTGTAGTATAGTCTGAAGTCTGTCCTCCAGGATATCATTTATTGATTACTTCCATGGCTCAGACAGTGGCCTGGGTGATTTCCAATGGATTGTCCTGTTTACCCATATTATTCTCATTCTACCAGTGAGGAAACTGAGTCTTCATGATGTGAAGTAACGGTCCCGGTGATTTGGGTATTAAGTAGCTTCAAAATTTCCACCCAGTTCTGTCTGTCTCCACCATCCATCCTCTGAGCACTAATCTCTTAGTCCTGACCACTTGATGGCTAGTGACATAATGAAATGCAGCTGAGTTTGAGATGACTGTGGTCTGGGAACAGCCCTTATTTTGGCTGATGCTGTTGGGTGTCTTTCACAGTTGCTCAAGCCCTGTTCATTATCTGTTTCAGATTTCATTTTGAGATTAATTAATTAACCCTTAAGGGCTTTTCCCATTGTGTCAAGTTCAATAAAAAGAAGCTGACAAACTCCCATTAGAAATTGAACATATGTAACAAACAAACAGCACAAGCCTCAACAAGAACTAACAGTTGGCAGGGTTAGTGTTTGCTCCACTGAAGCCTGGGCCAATGTCAGCAGTTAATTGCATTCTCAGAAATATCATGGAAGCAGGGGAGGGTGGTGGGGTAGTCACATGGCCAGGTTTACTCCTGGAAAGCCAGGGCTGTGTTTTCCTTCATTCTGAAAGGCATGGAGAAGATTTAGTTTTGATTACATCCCAGAGGGAGATATCGAGGTCTTTCTGAGAATTAAATATGCATAACGTATTACAAGTTAATTTTGAATAGTTCATTTCTGTGTCTTAAAGGTTTGGGGATACACTGTATTAAAAACACAATATAAAAACAACAAACCTATGATTAGAAATGTCATTTCATGGCTGTTGATGTTTTTGTTTCAATGAGTGGGAAGAAGCCATTAATGGGATACATTAAACTCCAAATTGAAGTATTGTTGCTGTATAAAATCACCTGTAAAACCTGTATTCCTTTTCACCCTGCACTTCCTTCTTCTGATATATTTGTTTAATACAGAGTAAAATATTTGTTTCTTTCTCTGACTCATTTATACCAGAATTTATAAAAAAGGTTTCGGGGGCATGTATACCATTATGCTTTTTATTTTTTTTAAAGCTTGTATTTTAAAGCTTGTATTCCAGTAGTCACGTATACACGTAGATATGTATGCATATACACACCACCCCTCACACACATATACATGAGCCCTAAGTGGATCAGATTTGATCCATGTCCAGTGAGTAAGAATTCTAAGAGCCAAGGATGATGCCAGGTTAGTCATTATTATCTTTCTCATGGTCTGTGTTGTACTTTTGTGGTTGATGGAAAGATATGGGTGAGTGAAGATCTAGGAAATTGGAGAGGGAAGATTACCACATGAGGATTGTGCTGGTCATGATATTGATACTTGGAGTTGCCAATTAATTAAACAGCTTGATTACTTGGCTCTTTCTTCTGCGAGGAGAGGCTGAATCTATATAAATGAGTACCTTTCATTAGATGAGTTCGTACAGTAGTAACCCATCAAATACTTTCTCACAGGCTGTTCACAGATATTCTGCAAAATAAAGTTGCACAATTAAGAAAGTTTGGAAAACACTGGATTAAATAAAGTGAAATCCATTTCTTGACTGCAAGCGTTGGAATTCCCAACTCTGATCACAGAATGCATATTCCTTAAAGTATTTATAAACATTCCCTGTATATCTCCAGAATGTGTACAAATGTTGGAAGAGAGTGTGGGGTTGAGAATTGAGTACGTGGATGAGTACACTCTTCCGCCCACTCAACAATAGACACGTCACTTAGAAAGAAACAAGTGTGAGAGTTTATACATATGCCTTTCCTCCAAGTTGCTGAGATCATTAAATGATCTAATGTATATAGAAATGCTTTTCAAATTTTGAAGCCCTCTGAAAACATTAGTTATTAATAAACCCTCTACTTTTTAAATTGTGGTATTATATACATAACATAAAATTTACCATTTTAACCATTTTTAGGTGTACAGTTCAATGGCATTAAGTATATTCACATTGTTTTGCAACCATTGCCACCATCCATCTCCAGAACTTCTTTCTTCCCAACCTGAAACTCTATGCCCATTAAACACTGACTCCCCCTTTCCCCCACCCCCTGGCAACCACCATGCTACTTTCTCTCTCAATGACTATTCTAGGTACCTCATATAAGTGGAATTGTACAGTATTTGTCCTATTTCACTCGGAATAATATCTTCAAGTATATCCTATGATTTTTTATGATGTGGGATTTTAATTTATTTTCTTAATTCACTCACCCCTGGTGCCATTCTTTTTTTTTCTTTTTTTTTTTTTTTGCCATAACGCGGGCCTCTCACTGTTGTGGCCTCTCCCGTTGCGGAGTCCGGACGCGCAGGCTCAGCGGCCATGGCTCACCGGCCCAGCCACTCTGCGGCATGTGGGATCTTCCCGGACCGGGGCACGAACCCGTGTCCCCTGCATTGGCAGGCGGACTCTCAACCACTGCGCCACCAGGGAAGCCCCCCCCCCCCCGGTGCCGTTCTTTTAACACATAGCACAGTGACAGAGAATGCACGTATTCCTAGTGTTCTTCTAGAATAGCCCTGAATAGGCAGTACCCACAATTTTAGGAGAGGAGCTTTTATGGACGTGCCTTTGAGAAAAGCTGATCAAGAATCTAGTCCATCCTTGAAGGAATCAAAAGGTACAAATTTCCAGTTATAAGATAAGTACTAAGGAAATAATGTATTCCATGATGTATATATTTATCTCTGCTGCACATTATATAGGAAAGTTGCTAAGAGGCTAAATCCTCAGAGTTCTCATCACAAGGAAACGTTTTTTCTATTTCTTTAATTTTGTACCTGTACGAGATGATGGATGGTCACTAAACTTACTGTGATCGTTTCATGATGTATGTAAGTCAAATCATTTTGCTGTACACCTGGAACTTGCACGGTGCTCTACATCAATTATATCTTAATAAAACTGGAAGAAAAATGCATTTTAAAAAATTAAAAAAAAAAGAATCTAGTCCATCCTCAAATTAGAACTAAAGTGACCCAGAGCTCTCCCTGACAAGCAGACATACTTCGTTTCTTCTTGAATCAGTGTTTGAAATAGTAGAGACCTGAGTTTCAACCCCTAAGTATTCGTTATTATCTAGATGCTTTATGCACAAGATTTTTTAAATTTTATATTTCATCATTTTTACCTGTCTTAAAATGGTGGCTCTTGATATGGGGCTCTTTTGGGGAAATCCTCTGTAACTTTCAGGATGAAAAAAATCATCCATTTCAAAACTAAATAGCCTAAAATTTGAAATGACCTGTTCTTATTTATTAAAGCCTTTGGAGTGTGTGTGTGTGTGTGTGTGTGTGTGTGTGTGTGTGTGTGTGTTTTAGAATGAATATTCTCCTCTATACCATGATTTTATAGCAAAATTATTTTCAAATACCCATTATTAATCCCCATTATTAGAAATGTTTCCTTTTCTAAGGATTTTCAATATTCTGATTATAGATGAAATGGTGCCAAAATGATCATATTTTTTCCTAAGTAATCATAACACATCGCTTAAAAAAATCACAGTCAAATTAAACTGGCATCTTGTCCTATTGTGCATATTCTTGTCATCAAATGTATGTTTTTACCTTTGCCCTCTTTAGAGCATATTTTTTCATTGTAAATAGTATTAGCGGCATCAGCGTGCTTTAGCATTAAAATTTTCATTAAAATACTAAAATGGTAAATTTTAGTATTCATTTTTCATAGCACTCTGAGCTCATCATAGACAACCTGATTGCTCTTAGGTCTTTTACTGCATTTTTGGGGTCCTTGTCTCATCTTACCTCCCCACCCCCGAGATCCTTAAGACGCTTTAAGGTGCCTTGAGCCTTCTCTATCTTAGCATCCCCAGGGAATCTTGGACCGCGCCAGCCACGGAGAAGATTCTCAGCACACATTGAAATTGAATTGGGTTGAGTTGAATTGAGATTTAGGTCTGGAAGCAAAAATTGAAGGGATTTTTTTTTTTTAGATGAAAAACGTCAGGATCTTATTTACCTTTATGGAGAACCACGCCGAGCTGGTACAGCACAGATGGCAGCCTGTTCCTGTGAGTGTGGGGATGGAGTGAGAGAAACAGAACAAAACAGGTGGCTTTAGAGCTGGCATCCTGGTGCCAACATTAGCTTGGGCCGCACTTCCCTGTGCTTGTGTGAGTGAGGCATCGGCAGAACCAGAAGGCTGATGTTATTTTGATCACGAGCTTTATTTAGTGAATACACTTGATTAGTCCCCCTCCTTCTTCTTCTGGATGCTATTTTGAATGGAAAATCACTACTGGAAAAACAAATCCCTACACTGATGATGTACACAGTACCTCTTTTCTCCCTGTCACATACCACACCCAGCTTTGGGCTCCTTATTCTACGTTTCGAAAGTGCTTACTACATGCTAGATTTTACTGAGGAAGCATCCGAAGCCATAGAGAAATGAAATGATTTGTCCCAAGTTAACAAGTTTTCCAGGTGCTCAAAGAGGAATACCTATGGCGCCCCCACTGGGTGTGTTCTTTGGTTTGGTCCTTGAAAATTCAAGGTCCCTGCCCTGGAGAGAAGCAGAATTAGAACTCCTGAGCCAAATCTCTCTGCTTGTTTTCTGTCAAGGTGAATATTTTCAGAAAGGGGTACACTTAGGGCTTGGGAGGGCTGTGCTCATACCCAAGGCTTCCAAGGGGTGGTTTGGTTTAACTGTGGGCTTGTTGGTTCCAGCCAGCTGGGAGGAATTGCTTCCCCAGTGTGATGCATTAGTCACGAGCAGAGTGTAGGAGGTGGTGAACCATCAGACACCCCGACACCCTGCCCCCCCTGCTGGGGGGTCAATTTTAAGGTCAATTTTAAGCCCAGCTGCATCAGAATTGAGGACTTGCTGGGGATACCCCTACCCACACCCTGCTGTGTGCTTGAAATCTTGGCTCAGGTGGGAGAGGGTGGTGGTTTCAGATCCAAGGCTAGGGCAGAAATGGCGTCACAGGGAAGCTTATGTACCTAGGATGCATAATTTGTTCATGTGTGTGAGGGGTGGGGGCAGACTAAGCGGCGGGGCGGGAGTTGGCGTACCTGTGTTTTCCCATCTGCGCATATATATATATATATATATATATATTTATATATATATTTATATTTATATATATATAAATATATATATATTTATATTATATATATATATATATATATATATATATATATTTGCTGTACGCGGGCCTCTCACTGTTGTGGCCTCCGGCCACGCAGGCTCAGCGGCCATGGCTCACGGGCCCAGCCGCTCCGCGGCATGTGGGATCTTCCCGGACCGGGGCACGAACCCGTGTCCCCTGCATCGGCAGGCGGACTCTCAACCACTGCGCCACCAGGGAAGCCCTGCAAATATATTTTGATGCTCTTCTCCATGCTGAAGTAAAAGAGAGCCATAACTCTGAATGTTGTTGGCTACTAGGAGACTTAAGCTTGGAGGGATGCTTTTGTCTAGAAATATATGGCAAAGTTGACATCATGAAAGTCAGGCCACTCTCTCAGTGACCCCTTCATGACCTGAAGCCTGGGGTGACCAGGGACACCCCAAGTAGACCTTTCTTCAGAGCTCAAGTCAGGTGGACTTGTGGGCTGGTATTCAGTCTAGAACACCTGCTGGCTATTCAGTTGTAAACATTCTAGATGGGATACTTTTTTTTTTTTTTTTTGGTACGCAGGCCTCTCACTCTTGTGGCCTCTCCCGTTGCGGAGCACAGGCTCCGGACGTCCAGGCTCAGCGGCCATGGCTCACATGGCCCAGCCGCTCCGTGGCACGTGGGATCTTCCTGGACTGGGGCACGAACCCGTGTCCCCTGCATCGGCAGGCGGACTCTCAACCACTGCGCCACCAGGGAAGCCCTGTATGGGAATACATTTTATTCTCTTTGTTCCTTTGGCTGATATTGACACCATTACTAGGTACTGGAGAAAAAGTCTACTGGGACATGGGATGGTTAATATTATATGTTAACTTGACTAGGCTGTGGTGCCCAGTAATTTGGTTAAATACTAGTCTAGAGGTGGCTGTGGGGTTTTCCTGTTTTGTTTTGTTTTTCGTATGTCAGGCACTCTTCATGTACTTTTTTTTTTTTATAATTTTTATTGGAGTATGGTTGATTTACTTTCTGCTGTACGGCAAAGTGAATTAGTTATACATATACATGTATCCACTCTTTTTTAGATTCTTTTCCCATATAAGCCATTACAGAGTACTGAGTAGAGTTGAGTTCCCTGTACCTGCTATACAGTAGGTCCTTATTAGTTATCTATTTTAGGTATAGTAGTGTGTATATGTCAATCCCAATCTCCCAATCTATCCCTCCCCCGCTTTGCCCCCGGTAACCATAGTTTTATTTTCTACATCTGTGACTCTATTTCTGTTTTGTAAATGAGTTCATTTGTACTTTTTTCTTTTTAGATTCCACATATAAGTGATATCATATGATTATTTGTCTTTCTCTGACTTACGTCACTCAGTCTGACAGTCTCTAGTTGCATCCATGTTGCTGCAAATGGCATTATTTTGTTCTTTTTTATGACTGAGTAATATTCCATTGTATATATGTACGACATCTTCTTTATCCACTCCTCTGTTGATGGACACTTAGGTTGCTTCCATGTCTTGGTTATTGTAAATAGTGCTGCAGTGAACACTGGGGTGATGGTATCTTTTCGAATCATGGTTTTCTTCGGATATATGCCCAGGAGTGGGATTGCTGGATCATATGGTAGTCCGTCCGTCCTTCCTTCCTCCCTCCCTCCCTCCCTATAGTTTTTAGATGTGATTTAGCATTTAAATCAGACATTGAGTAAAGCAGATTATCCCCCCATAATGTGAATGGGCCTCATTCAATCACTTGAAGGCCTTAAAAGTAGACTAAGGTCCTCTAGAAGGAAGCGATTCTACTCCAAATGACTTTGAACTCAAGACAGCAACATCAGCTCTTCCCTGGGTCTCCAGTCTGCTGGTTTGCCCTGCAGATTATGGATTTGCCAGACCTTGCAATCTCATGAGCCAGTGCCTTGACATACTTATCCATCCATCCATCCGTCCATCCATGCATCCGTATCCTGTTGGTTTAGTTTCTCTGGAGAACCTTGACTAATACAGGGGCCATGTGCCGTGGAACCATGTGATAAAAAGTAATGAGCTGTGGTCCCTTCTTTCATGGAACTTGTGATCCTACAAGAGGAGATGGATTAAGACAGGTATTCAAATAACTGATAACTGCGGGGATTCAGAAGAGAAAAGTGATGAAGAATATCTTGGAAGAACAGAGCTTTGTAAAATTTTTCAATAAAACACTCCATAAAAAGGGAATTAATCTCTAACCACTCCATGTGCCGTTTTATTTTGGGGGGAAGATGGGTATTTCATCTTAGAAAATCATATACATTTAAAATTTTATTCCGTTATCAATCTGCACCAACACCCCTGCTCTCCTTAACCTTCTGAGTAAATCTTTGAGTAAAACTGACTCTTCTGAAAGTTGTTCCTTTAGTCCTGTGGCTCTTGTCTCTGCTGGGTGTGCCAGGGGTGTTTGTACATCATCTAGCAGTGCAGGGGTTGACGTGGCGGCATTCTTGAAGGACACTGAATGTATCTTGAATGTGCATTAGTTTGGTTTTGCAGTGATGTATAACATTGAGTGGTTTGGGCAGAAAAGATGGATATTAGTGATGGGGATTAAAGGCAAAAAGACTTGCATTAAAAGGATTAAGAATAGGGGGACAGCGTAGATATAGAAGATACTTTAGGGACCTTGGAGAAAGAAAAGGGGAAGAAGAGGAAAATTTGGAAAGAAAGAAATGAACATGATGAAACCCTAACTAAATACCAATGAAGGATGTCTTCACACACGCTGCCTCACTTCATCTCCAGCACAGATCTACAAGGGGGATTTCCTATTTTGCAGTTGGAGAAAGTGGTCCCTAGGGATGGTAAGTGACTCACTCAAGGTCATGGGGACATTGAATGGCAGATGAAGACTAGCTCTGACTGCATCCAGACTCCCTGTTGCATTTATAAATCTGGCTGCCTTCTGGGAGGGATCGTAAGTGTGGAAGGTTTTGAGCCAGAATGGTGTGTCAAATTTGAGCAATCAGTGGGGTAGCCATATGTAGGTGTCCAGAGCAGCTTAGAAAGAGGGATTTGTGCTGAAGACCGAGATTTAGGTAGATGACAGTGTGGAAGGAAGGAAGGAAGTTTGTTAAAGAGAAAAGTACTCCATCTGGAGAGCTAGATAGAAGGTTGTGGCGGAAACTACATTTGGGGTGAGAGATGCAGTTGAGAAGTATAAGGTCATGGATGGAATCCAAGGGGAGGGAGCATTTTTTTTGGAGTGGGGGCAGATCAGCAGGGTCAGATGCTGATGGGAGGCCTCCAGTGAGAGGTCCTTTTGTCACCTGGATTGGAAGCTGGAGAGAGAGGGGAGTGGGGGGGGGGGGGGAGAGGGAGAGAAAGAGAGAGAGAGGATTCCTTCCAGAAGAGGAAACCGTGTTTACCCACCTATGAGGATCAAAATTTTGTTCAAAAATCTTTTGTTAAATGATTTTTCTCTATGTGTTACTGTTAGCCTTTATTCTTCCAGACTATGTAATTGAAATTTCTTGACTATTTATCCTGGCTGTGTCTGAGATAATCCCCACTGAACAGTGCAGCGATGTTTGGAAACGTGTTTTTGTTTACTGCTGCTTTTTTTTTTTTTTTTCGGTACGCGGGCCTCTCCCTGCTGTGGCCTCTCCCGTTGCGGAGCGCGGGCTCCGGACGCGCAGGCTCAGCGGCCATGGCTCATGGGCCCAGCCGCTCCGCGGCATGTGGGATCTTCCCAGACCGGGGCACGAACCCGTGTCCCCTGCATCGGCAGGCAGACTCTCAACCACTGCGCCACCAGGGAAGCCCTGCTTACTGCTTCTTGGCCAGTCATTGTATTGTCTTCCAGGGGTTGGGGATGAGGAAGTTGCAATGAGTCCTTCCTTTGTGTATCATTTTCTTTTTCTGCATATGGCATGGTTTTATTAACGACTGGTGAAGGGGTATTGATTACTGCCTTGATTGCAAAAACACAATTTAATGGCCCCTCTAGAGCTAGTGCTGTCAGCAGATAATTTCAGAGCAGCCTAAGGTTTTCAGCATGTGTCTACCGACCTGGTCTTCTGAATGGTGATATTCCCTTCTTGAAGATTCTGGGAGATTTTGACAGTGCTGTTATGTTGCTTCACAGTAAGCCCGAGATGTAGGTAAAGTTACAGAGGCATTCCTATGAGTTTTCCATTAACTGTCTTTCCTTATTTTTTCTTAGTTTCCAGACTGGTTTTCTCTGTCCTAGAACAGTGGTCTTCAATATTGGATATATGTGCAAGATGATTTCATTAGGGTGTGGGAAGGACATTTCAGAATTTGTATTTCTCTCTCTGTTATGCATTTAAATTTCTGTGTACTTCTGTTCAGTTCAAATAAATTACGCACATTATAAACAGATACAGAAATTGAAAATGTACATAATTTATTTGAACAATAGCCCAGATATGTAATTTATACATTGATTAAATAAGTGAGAGCACACACTCATTCTGTTTCGGGTGAGCATGCTTGGAACGATTTTATTGAATGGGGATTCCCATAAAGCCATTTGCACACTAGTGCCCTGGACAGGAGTGTCCTCATTAATTCTTAGCAGGCAGGGCCTGGTGTCTTTCGCTCGCCTTGTGCGTGGCCTCATAGATATTACTTGGCAATGAATGTCAAGCTTTTAAAGCTAGTTGCTATCATACAAGGAACAGATTTGCTTTGTGATTGCGTGTATCGGTTTTTCTGCTCTAGGACTTTGATGTACTCCTGTTGTAGAAATGTTCCCGTAACCTCCCAGGAGCTGTCTTTGTGTTGAAGAGGTTGATTATCCTCTTATGACGTCAGGGAGGTGCGTGTGTGCTTTGTTTGATTTTTTTTTTTTCCTTCTGCTTTTAAAAATCCAGTGTGCAATGACTTTGGCTGCTTTTTATTTTTCTCCCAATTTGTTACTTGTCTAGGATGAATGTTAGTTGTTATTTAGCCAAAAAGATCTTGTACCAGTCTTTAAAGTAAGAATTTGTTTTCCATCTCGCATTTCTGGGGTTAATCTCAGTGGCACTTTTTGCCTTAATCACGTCACCTGTTTACTGTAAAAAGAATGCCCAGCAGAGAGAATCTCATGGTGGTTTCCATTATAATACTTACAGGTTTTGACTTAAGCAAGTTAAAAAAATGTGGAGTTCTTTTCAAGTATAGGGACCATAGAAACTTCTCGACCATCCTCTTAATTTTATTTTATTTATTTATTTTTAATAAATTTATTTTATTTATTTATTTTTGGCTGCGTTGAGTCTTTGTTGCTGCGCACAGGCTTTCTCTAGTTGCGGCGAGCGGGGGCTACTCTTCGTTGTGATGTGCAGGCTTCTCATTACAGTGGCTTCTCTTGTTGTGGAGCACGGGCTCGAGGTGTGCTGGCTTGGCTCAGTAGTTGTGACGCACGGGCCCAGTTGCTCCATGGCATGTGGATCTTCCCTGAGCAGGGATCAAACCCGTGTCCCTTGCATTGGTAGGTGGATTCTTAACCACTGCGCCACAACGGAAGTCCCCATCCTCTTAATTTTAAAGGGGATGGATGGTCAGAAAGGTTGGATTGAGTTCCTTGTGGCCCCATAGTTAGTGCGTGTCTTTCCTGCCATCTCTCTGTCCCCATTGCCGTGTGCCCCACTCCTACCGTCCCTATCGTGGTCACTAGCAGACCATAACTAACTCAGAGCATTGCCTGAAATCTGCCTGGTGTTGCACAGCTGTCAACTTCTCATCTCACCCGCTCACAGAAAGGTGAAGTGAGTGCCCTTAACTGCTACCTTTCTTTGAAGTGATGCTCAGGCACAGTTATTTATACATTGCAGGTGCATTCCACTGTGCTTGGCACAGCTTTGGAACATCAGCCTTGCAGCCAGTGATCTTATTTAATTTATTACCCCCATCCCAAGGTGTGAGCAAGGGCCATAGTGGGTGTTCCTGTGGCCCTAGGGAGTCTGGGGAGCTGAACTCAAAGCTGATTTACATTTTAACTTTGTGGCACCAAACTTGAGGCATCAAGCTTTTCTTTTTGTGTTAACTTGTCAATGCTGTTTAATCCATTTATTATTATAGGTCTTGGCTTACTCAGTAAAAGTGTAGTTGAGATAGTGCTTTTAACTTGTGGCCTCTCGCAGGTTATCAGATGTGTGGGTTTTGTTGTTGTTGTTAAGTTCTTTGATTATACAATTGGCCAATATTTGTGTCTCCATTTTGATATCCTTCCTGATCTAAGCATTTTGGGAGGGTATCCTTCCTTCCTTCCTTCCTTCCTTCCTTCCCTCCTTCCTTCCTTCCTTCCTTCCTTCCCTCCCTCCCTCCTTCCTTCCTTCCTTCCTTCCTTCCTTCCTTCCTTCCTTCCTTCCTTCCTTCCTTCCTTCCTTCCTTTGTGCTGAGGCCTTGAGTGGAATGGACATCAGATTTCCAGTAGGATCGCTGCTGCCCGTGAATTTTGGCCTCTCAGGCACAAGACTTTTGAATTGGGTGCCTCATTTGCCATCACAGTGGAAGGTGTTATTATCACCTTCTGTTTTGTCAGTTACCAAACTGCAAATACCGGAGGTGTCTCTCCCTTCTTTTTCTCGTCTCCTCCTTATTTCTCACAGGTGTATGTGTGGCCACCAAGTTCTGGGGACTCTACCTGCTCACTCATAGCACAGAATGACGGAACAGGGGGACGTAGGACAGCCTCATTGCCCCAGGGCTCTCACTGTCCAAGTGAAGGCCACCTTACCTCCTCCAGGCACTGCCTGATGGGTTGGTTGCAACAGACCTCCACCTTCTCTTTCACGTTACCCCAGGGGATGTGGAGGGATGGGGGAGAGAAAATGTTCGATCCTGTAACTCCCCTAATCAAATCCCATCACAGACTCCATTGCACATAATCATGTCTAATTTCTCTGTGTAGCATCCGTAACCCCAACCCATCTTTTTAAAGGCCTCATCACTTCCAGCTCTTTTCCATGCACTTACTTCTCTACAACGTTGGACTGATGCTTTCATTCCTCAGAGCCTTTGCTCTTTTCCTGGAACGCTCTGCCCTTCTTTTTTGCAAACTCCCTCTTATCCCTGTTCATTTCCTCCCATCCTCACAAGCCAGGCCAAATCTGATGAACCCTTCACGACCAGATTTGACTGATAGTTTCCCCTGGCAGAATTAGTCTGTTTTTTTCCCATCACCCACTATTTTTAAAAAATTATTTAAGTTTTTAATTGAAGTATAGTTGATTTACCATGTTTCAGGTATATAGCGAAGTGAGTCAGTTATACATATATGTATAATTTTTATCAGATTCTTTCCCATTATTGGTTATTACAAGATAGTGAATATATTTCCCTGTACTATACAGTAGATCCTTGTTGTTTATTTTATATATAGTAATGTATATCTGTTCATCCCAAATTCCCAGGTTATCCCTCCCTGTCCCCCCATCATTCACTATTAATAAGGCCAGATTAGCCTTTACAGCCCTGTCTCAGAGTGGACAAGTGTCTATCATTTTCTTAGGCTGCGGGCACCGTAAGGAAACGGTCTATTTTCTCGTCGCAGACATAATGTAGGTGCTCAATAAATATCGGTTGAGTTGAATTGAATTGGTAACAATCAGTAAAGTTCTTATGTAGACAATCTGCTTTACCCAAATAATTCACAAGCAGTTTTTAGATAGTTATAACTATTTAAAAATCTATTCTTATATCCCCTCTTTCATAACATGCTAACCATTGTAAGACACACCCCTCTTTTATGTACCACCAAGCAAGGAAGAAAATGGTGCCGATTTTTATCACACCATTGTGATTGTGAGATAGTATATTCAACTTCAGAGACCTTCAACATGAAAAATCTGTTTCTTAGAGTCAGTGAAATAAGGAATTGTCTTTTACCTGTTAGAGCTTGTAGTCTTAAATATATAACTGCAAAACAATTTGAATTGATTTGCAAGTACGAAATTTAAGTCATTTTAAAAGGTTTTCCCATTTTAAAATGAGGAGAGAGTAAAGGAGCATTTTAGGCTAAGTACCCAGGGATTGACTTGGGAAATAGTGTTCTGTCACTCCGTCTTATGACTGAGCCTTAGTCTTTTTCTTTGAAAAGATGAAGACTTGCGGGTAAAGAATCACTGCTATTTTGAAAATCCTTGGAAGGAATTCCTTTAAAATTTTTGTAAAAATTATTTTATTTGACTTTGAAGGTTCTTTGCTGCACTGAAATTTGATTAAAATCCTATCTTCTCACCTAAATACGTATCAAGATTAATGTCCCCCTAGCAATGGTGTTACATGGGACCCCATGACAGCTTCACTTTTTAGGTTGGGCAGCTGTGTTTTCCACCTTTCATGTTTGCTCATTGACTTGTGGTTATTAAATCAACTTGCTAATCAGATATTCACATGCAGGTAGAAACTTAACATTTCTAGCTTTTCTTAATGATTGGTTCAGTAATCTATATTTTAAAAAAATAATGGTCTTTTATTTTTCACTATCTAATACATTCCTATATAGCATACTATTTCAATTTAAGATTTTTTTCCCGTTTTACTGAGAAATAATTGACAAACATCACTGTATAAGTGTAAGGCGTACAGCATGATGGTTTGACTTACGTATACTGTGACATGATTAAGATTTAATTTAAATTGACACAATGAGGATACTTAATAAGTTTTCAAATGGATGTATGGTCAACTTTTCAAATTTTTAGTATATGCACCTGTATTTCTTAACAACATTTCTAGCTTTTCTTCCTTCCTCTTCATCCTTGGTATCTGGATTACCCAGTTCTCTCTTAAACCATTTTCTCCTAGAGAAGTTTGCCATCTTGTACACACCTTCCACCAACACAAGTACCACAGTGGTGGGAACAGAACCAAGGAGGATGTACCAGGTGCCCAGGGGGAGCGATTCCTTCTGATGGGCCCTTTAGCCTCAGAGCATAAAGGACCAACAGCGTGGATTCAGTGCACCCCCGCCTGGTGGCCCCTCAGAGGGACTTGTGATATCTCCTCTGTCCTCTATGACAAAGGCAGTCCCAGCCCTCCTTGCTGGCAGGCAGAGTTGCCACACCGGCCACCTGCATGCCTGGCCTCACTCCAGGGAGCTCTTGTCTGATTCACAGAGTGACCCTCCCTTTCTGAGTGGGAAATGCAGCTCCGGGCCAGGGAGCTGTGCCTCGGGTGGTGGCGAAGGAATGAAATTGCCAGGATGACCAAGTCGTGCTCTGCTTTCCGGTGAGGGAAAAGGACTCCTTGACATCCTGACTGTATTTTAGGCTGAAGGACTTCCTTCTTGGCTGCATGATGAGAGAACAGGTGAAGGGAAAGACCAGGTTGCAGGGGCTGGAGACCATCATGGAAATTGCAAGCTGCCGTTTCCTACTTTTGGGTCACATGGGCGAGCCCGGAGAAAGTCTTAGAGGCAGGCCTCTAAGGGTCTGAGTATCCCGTCTTTTATGGTATACCTTCCTCTCCAGGGCTCACACAAGGCCAAGGCTGTGTCCTTTAGAATGGAGACTCCCCTATCTGCCTTCCAGGTTCAGCCTCAGCCTTGGATAGCCAGAGGAAATGAGAACCAAATTCCTCTCCTTGAGCTTCAGTCTTTGACAGTGAAAGAGGAGCTGCCCTCCTCCACTCTGTGTGGTGTCTCAGGAAATGAGGCCCTTCCTGAGCTCAGTGAGGCTCCTGCAGCTGATGTGGGGATGGGAAGCAGGTCTGCTGAAGGGAAGACTCCTGGGCGACTCGAGTCTGGAAAAGATGCTGTTGGGTAATGTGATCATGTTTTGAAATCTCTTCTAAACTAAGACATTGTTATATTTTCGAGAAGATTATTCTGAAGTGCAGTTGAAAGATTATACACTCTCTTGTGTTTCACAGGAGTTATGGAAGCAGCTGCAGCAGAGTACCATCCCCTCCCACTGTCCTCTGTGGGCAGCTGGATACCCTAGTTCTCTCACTAGGAACTCTGTTAACTTAAGCCACAACAGACATCAGCATCAGAAGTTAACTGCAGTCAGCTCCATTTCCATTTTCTTTTGAGATCAGTTGTTCCATTCTCTCTTACAATGCCATGGGCTTGCGTTTTCGAGGTGACTCAGACTTGAAATTGATCCAGGAGCCCAGAGCTGAACTCTCACATCGTATGGTCACTACGCTTGGAATGGTGGGTGGAATTCTCAAGAGTTCAGTAGCTTCATGGCTTCTGAGTAGGAGTGATGCTGCTTAGAGTTTTGAAAAATTATGTGATTCTCGTGGTCTGTCCTGAAAAACACCCCATGAAATCCATTTCAGTAAGCTGGGGCCTCCTTTGAGCCCTTTTTAGAGCCAAGCAGCAGGGGCTGTTTGGGAGATCTGATGCCAGCTCTGTAACACTGCCCTTTGGGACTGGTGGTTTCCAAACACTTTGCAGTGAATGATGCAATGCTGGAGTTGAGTTGTATGCATTGGCATTTGTCAGTGTCCAAGTATAGTTGCAAGACAATAAACACGAAGAACCTGGGGAAACTAAAGAGTAGTATTTTGGTCTAAAGCCACTTACATGATGCCAGTCAGATAGTAAGCATTCCTTAAATGGTACATCTCCCTGAGTGGGGGGAAGAATATATTACTTCACTTTGAAATGCACTGACGTGACTCCTATGAAATACAGTCGTGTCTGTTCCAGATGAACCTGTTGGTTAAGTATTGCCAAAGATTCACTGTTCTAAAATTAAAGTTATCATTTTAGTAGAAATTTCTCGACTGACTTAGCTAGCTGAAGAATATCGATTCTATGAACGTTTCCTCACTTAGTTACCTTGGGATGCATTTGGATGTGCTGAGAAGTTGCATTGCTCAAAATCAGGGCAGTCTTTGGATAGGGGAACTTTCAGGAATTTTGTTTGGCTGATTTGGGCGTCTGTTTTTACTTGCCTTGGAAAACATGGTTGGGCTAAAACCATTTCATCCATGCTTTAGGGAATAGGAATTTGGAAGCCCTGTCTAGCTCATTCATCTGTGTTGAGGGATCATCTTTTTTTTTATGCGTTACGCGGGCCTCTCACTGCTGTGGCCTCTCCCGTTGCGGAGCACAGACTCCGGACGCGCAGGCTCAGCGGCCATGGCTCACGGGCCCAGCCGCTCCACGGCATGTGGGATCCTCCCAGACCGGGGTACAAACCCACGTCCCCTGCATTGGCAGGCGGACTCTCGACCACTGCACCACCAGGGAAGCCCACAGTCTCAGTTTTTACACAAACCAGACAAGCTCACCCCTGATGGAACTGTCCCTTTATGCCAGGTGAGGTATGGCCGTCTGGTAGCACAAGCCAGCTACCCTTGGGCATCGAGCCAGAGAGCTCCATCTCCCTCATGCTTACCACCCCTCAGCCCAGCACTCTTTGGAGAGCAAGCAGGTATTTAAAGAGATTTTCCTGGAGGGTAAGCAGCCTCTCTACCACTCAGGATCATACCTTTTCAGACCTTCTGTCCCTGAACTGTGATTTTTTTCCTTTAATCCATTATGAAGACAAGAATCAGCCATATGAAACTTGTCGCTGAGCCCATGTGAAAGGATGTGGTTCAAAAAACGTGGCTCGTTGTATCACAGTGGCCTCAAAGGACCACTGGTGGAAATTCCTGTCTGATCTTGGTACCTAGAACGTTTGTCCTTCTTCTGAGCAATTGATTAGGACATTGTGAATTTTACAACTGCCCTGTTTTCCCTGTATGAGTTGGCTGTACCAAAAGCTTGCTGTCAAACTGAGCCAGCTGGGTAGATTGATAGGGTCTGCGTTGTTACCTTGATTCTGCCCTCCTTCACTTTGTCTTAACCTTTGGATTCCTTTTATTATTCCAGTAATAATTTCTCCTATTCTATTTTAGATAATGTATCTTTGGAAGTCACTCCTGAGTCCTTTTTTTTTTTTTTTTTGGTTGCATTGGGTCTTCATTGCTGCACGCGGGCTTTTGCTAGTTGTGGTGAACAGGGGCTACTCTTTGTTGCAGTGCACGGGCTTCTCATTGCATTGGCTTCTCTTGTTGCAGAGCATGGGCTCTAGGTGTGCGGGCTTCAGTAGTTGCAGCATGTGGGCTTCAGTAGTTGTGGCACGCAGGCCCTAGGACGCACGGGCTTCAGTAGTTGTGGCACACGGACTTAGTTGCTCAGCGGCATGTGGGATCTTCCCAGACCAGGGATTGAACCCGTTTCCCCTGCATTGGCAGGCAGATTCCCAACCGCTCTGCCACCAGGGACGTCCCCTGACTCCTTTATTGAATATAATAATGGTTAAAATCATAAGTAAAGAAAATGACTGATGAATTTTTCTTTAACCTTAATTTCTGAACCATTAAAAAATTTCCAGTGTCCTAGATTAATCCATCTGTCTGTTCATCCAAGGCTGATTTTTGGACTAAATATGAATACTAAAATCTAAATTCTTCTGGTGCTTATTGCATATAAAAATATTAAGGATTTCTGACGTGTTTAGGATTTAGATCCAACACTACTACTCCCAGACCACTTTAAGTTTCAGGGTAAGGGGAAAACTTTCTGATTCTCATTAATTCAGTAATATGAAACACTTTTGGGCACTAAATCATCATGAACAGCGTAAGAATTAACATACTTTTGTAGTCCTATATAGTTTATAGTGTTTTGTTTTGATTCTCTAATTTCTGTCTTATAACAACCTTTTCAGGTAGGTGTTAAGTAAAGTAGATAATATTACACATCGTTATTTTTCCTGCTAAGTGTCAGAATGGGTAGTTTACTTACCCAAGGTCACATAAGTTAGTAAGTAATAGAGCCTGGTATATGAACTTAGGTATTTTGAGGGCAAGTACAATATCCTTTTCTCTATACACTTTGTTTTTTTTTTTTTTGTTTTTGTTTTTTTTTTGCGGTACGCGGGCCTCTCACTGTTGTGGCCTCTCCCGTTGCAGAGCACAGGCTCCAGATGCGCAGGCTCAGCGGCCATGGCTCACAGGCCCAGCCGCTCCGCGGCATGTGGGATCTTCCCGGACCGGGGCACGAACCCGTGTCCCCTGCATTGGCAGGCGGACTCTCAACCACTGCGCCACCAGGGAAGCCCTCTCTATACACTTTGATTCCTGGAACTTGCAAACACTTAAAAGTGACAGGATGCCTCTTATGACTGTTTTCTAAAGGTGAAAAAGAAAGTTCTGGTGTGGCAGACATCGTAGGAAAAGCCATGGATTAACTGCCATGGACACCGCATCTCTGACAGTTGTCATATTTTCATCTCACGTGAGACTGTCGGGTTGGAGTGATGGGACCCCTGAGCCCTGTCTATTTTTGAGGTATCTGAAGTCTGGGATTAGTTTTGGTAATTCCTTCCCCTCCTCCAGCTCACACACTTCCCTGTGAAAACTGGTAATTTGACACCTGACACAGAAATTGACTATACGGGTTGAGACGAATCTGAGTGAGACTGTGAAACGCGGCACATTTATCGTTCACTTCACTAGGGGTCATCTTAATGTAATGCAGGCCATCCTGGTCCTGCCAGATTTTGTCAGGTTTGTGCCTGTGCGGGGGCTGTGGCTAATTGAGTCAATCACATCTTCCAGCTGGATCAATGAATTCCCCTATTGTCTCACAACACATTTAAGGCGACCAGTTTCAACTTAGAACATAGACCCAGTTTCAGTGAGTTAGGTACCATGTTTTAAGGAAGCCCCCATGATAGTGGCCCTTCTGTAGCATCCTCCTTACCATTTACAAATGTTGAATAATAGTGGAAATAATCGCTGATATTTATTGAGAACTGACCAAGGGGTAGGCGCTAAGCTAATTAGGTAACATAAATGATCTCATTTAATGCTTGTATCAACAGAATGGCTTAGGAACTCTTATCCCCATTTGTAGAGGAATAAATTGACATTTAGAGTTTGCCTCAAATCACCTTGCAAGTAAGTGGCAAGGCTGTGATTTGACGCCTGTAGTGGGACTCCAGGCTTGAACTCCCAACACTGAGTTTGGTGCTTAGCTGCCTCCCGACGAAGTTGAATTCTTTGCAGCTCTTAAAGAAAACCTGGAGTCCTGGTGGCTCTCGGGTTGCCGTGGTATATACCTTCACAAGGCCGTGGAGGACTTAACCCACTGTGAGTGCTCGATACATACTGAGTGCTTGATGACACACTGCAACCTTAGCATATTTGCTGATTGCAAAGAACAACTATGTGTCTCTTCATCCATCTGTATCAGGGGTCAGTTCCACAGCCAGGCTCACAGGTAAAAATTTTTTTCCCACCAAAATCAGAAAAAAAAATCATAGCAAATAAACAGTTTTGTTTTCCTGCATGTTTTATAAACCATGCCTGGTAACTTTCACTTTCTTCCCCATGTAGTTTTTCTGCTCAGGGGTTAGAAGAATATAACAGAGAAACATTTTAATTCTGGTAGTAGAATATGGACTTTTTTTTTTGTTTAAGTATAAAAAAAATGCATTTTCAGCCTCCGTTGTGCAGGTGGAGGACAGCCGCCTGCAAGGCCCGGTTTGCCAGCAAGAAACCAGCCTTGCAAATTATTGGCAGCTGGTACTGTAATGAGTCCATTTCAATATAAATGGGCTGTTGCTTATTAATTTCTGCCAGTTCCTAAGCAATTCAGGAACCGCTTTGAAAATTTAAAACTTTGCAGAGATCAGCTTAAGGAGGATGCCTGGGAAAGAGAGGGAACAGGACAGCAGTGGGAGAATTATGGGAAGGACATGTATTGTAGGGTAATAATGGGGTATTGCTGAGAGCTCTGCTCCTCTCCTGGCAAGCGTGAGTCACCAAGTTTACGGCGAAATAGCACGTTTTCCAAGATAGAACTGTAACTTCACTTATTGTGCTGTTCTCTATGGATGTATATATTTATTTATTTACTGTCTTGGTGTGGCAGCCTTCTACACCAGGAGGCAGTTTTCTCCGTGGTCCTGTGCAAGCTGTTTGTCATCTTGGGTTCCCACCTTTATTTCTTTATTTATTTTTGGCTGCGTTGGGTCTTCCTTGCTGACCGTGGGCTCTCTCTAGTTGCGGCGAGCGGGGGCTGCTCTTTGTTGCAATTGCGGTGGCTTCTCTTGTTGCGGAGCACGGGCTCTAGGCTCACGGGCTTCAGTAGTTGTGGCACGTGGGTTCAGTAGTTGTGGCTCGCGGGCTCTAGAGTGCAGGCTCAGTAATTGTGGCGCACGGGCTTATTAGTTGCTCCGCGGCATGTGGGATGTTCCCGGACCAGGGCTCGAACCCGTGTCCCCCGCATTAGCAGGCGATTCTTTTTTTTTTTTTTGCGGTACTTGGGCCTCTCACTGTTGTGGCCTCTCCCGTTGCGGAGCGCAGGCTCCGGACGCGCAGGCTCAGCGGCCATGGCTCACGGGCCCAGCCGCTCCGCGGCATGTGGGATATTCCCAGACCGGGGCACGAACCCACGTCCCCTGCATCGGCAGGCGGACTCTCAACCACTGCGCCACCAGGGAAGCCCAGCAGTCGGATTCTTAACCTCTGCGTCACCAGGAAAGTCCTCGGGTTCCCACCTTGATGAAGCCACCAGCAATAGGTGCCACCTGTGGGCAGCCCCACAGAGGAATGGTCCGTAGGAGAGGAATGAGGGCAGCCACCCCAAGGAAGCCCTCGGGGCTTTCTCCTATCTTTAGTATCTGCAGTCTCACCTCAGAAGGCAGGCTTTAGAAAAAAAAGACCATTAATACTGCTTGTTTGTGGAACTTATTTTGAAAATATGTATATGATGAGAAGGTCTATGTACTGAATTTGGTCTTTTGTTTAACTGTCTTTTAGCATTTTCTTCAACTTCTCTGGTAAATATAGCTCTACTTTGAGAATAACTGAGATGCCCTTGTTTCCTTTCATTCATCTCTGTTGTGACTTTTTAAACTTTAAGAGGGAACCATGGACACCATTTCCCAGTAACCTGTTTCTGTTATGCGATACCTTCATCTTTAGAGTTAGGTGAAAATGATAAAATAACTGAGTTTGTCAGGCTCTTTATTACCGTGACTGTAAATATGCTTGTGTTTATTGATTTATCTGATTATGTCTGTTATTTTATACCTGTAGCTAAATGTGGCATTGTTCAATTTGGTATTTGTGTGGTATTTCACACAAAATGGATGTTGGAGACTTGACGTAAATGGGCTCGATGGAAAATTCCTATCTCCTGTGTTCTGGCTAACCATTTGCTTTCTCTTTTTCTGTCCTTTCCAGGTTTTGGGGACATTCTCATAGACTCAGATGAGACTGTGATGGCCACCCCGAGGGGCCAGTGCTGATACGTTTCCCAGCCCCGGTCATTGTTCATCCTGACATCATTTCCAATCTCAATATCTAAATGCCACAGTGCTCTTGGGGCAAGTTGGGCTGGGAACCACTGTTGCCTTGTAAGGTAAGTTTGTGTATGTGTATTTGAGCCTGTGTATATCCCCATGAATTAATGGTGATGCCTCAGAGGTGGTGAGACAGATACATTTTAGCAGAATTGCCATTGCTGTGTTGTATGTAGCTTATGGAAGAAAGAATTTGGAGTCACTTTTTTTGGATTAAGGTTACACCCATCTAACAAGTCCAAAGTATTAGCATTAAAACTAAAAAAAAAAGAAAAAAGCAAAAGCAGGTACCTGTCTTTTTCCCCCTGTGAATTGCCCTCAGGGTCTTCTACATTTATTCCCGAGCTTTGCCATCTTTAGATGGGATTGTGTTTGAAAAAGGCAATCCCAGCTTCAAAATCCTACTTCAAAACAATAATATAGTTTGTTTCTAGTTTGGATAATCTTTTAAAAAGCAAAATAAATACAGTCAAAATAATAATCTTTCTAAATCAAAGATCATCTTTTATTTGTTGCAAAACTTTCCTGTTTAGTCTCCTGTGTTAGGGGTATTTGTGTGTGACTTGGCAAAACGCTTTTCATGGGTTTGTAAAGATTTAGCAAAAACTTTCAGAACTTTGTCTCAGTTTAATCTTAGCTCTTTTCCCCCAACCCCCCTATCCTGTCTTCAGGCTCAGCCTCCAGTAGGAAAAAAACAGGCTTGAAACCAAGCCCTCCCACTAGAATCTAATTTTAAATTTGCAATCTGTTGTCCTGTGATTTTTGCTTCAAATTTAACTTTGAAATAAATACATTTCATCCTTTCTTTTGCAGTTTTGGAGGTCTGTTTTCAAGTCATAGAAGGGTAATCATTACGTTTATTTTAATAAGTTTTTAAATACCTCGGGAGGGGTCAAAAATTTTATTAATAATAATCATAATTTATATACATCATTAGATGCCTTATGCTTGGATTTCACAGTGCCCTTATCAGCAAGAGAAACCTTGCTTTAATAGTTAACTTTTGACTTGAATATAAGTTGGGTCATCTTGCGCCCACTAATGGGCTCTAATATTTTATATTTTTGGAATACCCTTATTATAGGCAATCTGAGTGATGAGCATTTCCATTGAGAAGAGCTGTACGGAAACTTTAATTTATTTAAATGGCCAGTGTAATAACAAGTAAGGCATGGTCCCTGCCACCGGGAGATTATAATAAAATGCGAGGGGTCTACGTACAAAGCCAGACAAGTGTGTCAGTGTGCAAATAACCATGCCACAGACACGATGTGAGGAGGTCGAGCAAAGTGCCATTGGAACATAGAGAAAGAGTGATTAAATTCCAGCTCCATAGTATTTTCTTTATCTTAGGTAATTTTCTGGAGCCATCTGTTTTAAGTTTGGGTTTGGTGCTGTTTAATTGTAGCTGTCAGTGTGGTACCCCCATCCTTACTCTCTTCAATTATCCAAGAAACCTAGGAACTTAAAGCATTTATTTATTTTTTTTCTTTCCTTAAAATGAATTGCAGGTTTAGTGTAACTTTGGAAAATACAATAAACAAAGTATAATTTTGAAAATTAAAATTGCCCATAATCACTCTATCGAGGATAGTAACTTAAAAATATTTTATACATCTGTATATTCCTTCTCTCTCTCTCTCACTCTCTCTCTCTCTCTCTTTCTCTTTTTTCCTCTCCCTTTCCCTCCGTCTTCCTGTGTGTGTGGTGGCGGGGAGAGGGAGAGAGAGAAAGTAAAATATTGTTAACATTCTTAAATTTTTAATCTCCTCAAAGCCAATATCTTGGATGTGCATCTCAAATGTAAGTTTTGACTTGCTGAGAATAAGAAGAGTTTTGCTCCAGAGATGTTTGACCCTAATAGTAGAATTATCTTTTTGATGATCTACTCCTGAACAGGGCAAGCCCTGGCAGGCTGACCCACAAGGCTGGGCTTTGATCATGTGGAACATTCCTGTTCTTCAGCTAAAGGGTGGGGCATTCTGTCATCTGTTTGGAGTACTGCTTGAACTTCTGGTCTCATCTAGGGAATTAGACATCCTAAACCATAAAAATATTATTATAACCTCCTTAGATCTCAAGGTGATGAGGTTATTTCTCGTTTCCCTTGTGTCTTCTTCTTTCTCTCCCTCTTTTTTCCCTCTGACTAAAACTAGTAGAGTATTTTTCTTTGTTCTCTCTGCCCAGAGACTTTGACCATGGGTGGCTTTCTATTAACTGGAATGTTTTCTCATGCAGTACTAAGAAAACCTCACATTGGCATGATTGAAAAATTCAGCTTATGTTATAGCTTGGATCATACAGGTTTTTCCTTTCTTTTTAATTTGTGTTGTACTTCTCCACTCATGTATAATAATTGATGTTCACGGTGATCTTGCATAGATGTTGCAAGCAATTAAAATTTTCATTTATTTCAAGAGTGTTTACCTTTACTCAGAGAACACAGTTATACAAGTTGCTTTAAAAGTTTGATAATTCCAACCTCTGGGTCACCTTGGGGTTGGCATCTATTGACTGTCCTTTCCCCTGAGAACTGGTTAGATTTTCCTGGTTCTTTGGAATGCATTGTGGACATTTTGAGTATTATGTTGGGAGAATCTAGGTCCTGTGAAAATCATCTAGAGAACGTTGAATTTTCTTTTTTGCTTTTTTAGCGGGTAATCAACCTGGCTAGGTTCAGATGGCAAGTTCTGTCTGACCTCCTGTGGGTGGTGACTCTCATGTCAGTTCAGTTTTCAAAGCCTTTGCTCTGAGGCTGTAGGTTTATTCCACACAGGTGCCACTTGGGAGCTAGACTGGGAGGTGGGCTGTGGTTTATATCATAATTCAGTTCTCAAAGCCTTTGCTGTCTTGCTTTGGGTCAGTCCCAGGTATGTGCACTTGAGGGGTGAGCCTGGGACTTGTGTAGATGTACATAGCATTAGATGATTTGTTTCCTCCAGCTCTTTTTTCCTCTGAGATCCCGCTCACTCTTTGACTTGCAGGGATCATTATTCTTAGTTTCTTTGGCTAGAATGACAGGGTATGTCTCGGGAGTTTTTGCTGCCTGTGCCACAGCTGGACTGTGTGCTCACCCTCCATGCAAGGTTGGAAGAGTAAAGTAATAAAAACAAAAATGGGAAACTCACTCTTGTTAGAGTGGCTTCTTCAGGTTTTGACTCCCACCCCCAATCCATCTGCTTTTGCTTACTCTTTGGAATTCCTCGGGTGGTTGGTTTTTCCTTTGGTCCAGAGTTTTTAGTATTTATCATTGGGAGAAAGATCAGCTGTGGTGTCTTAACTTCATCTTAGCTGGTACCAACATTAGCATTTCAGTTTTGTTCATACTGTGTTAGAGACAGAAGCCCAATCCCTAGTTAATCAACTCTACTTCTCTATTTAGTCTCACTATAGACCATTGTTTTGTGTTTACTTTGTATTTCTTGATAATATTATACTAGATAATGCTCAATACATGCTTATTTTTTATTGCCTAACTTGTTGAAAAAGAGGATTCAAAAACATTTCGTGTTGAAGAATCCTCACTTTTAAACAAAAATTTCATTTAACCAGAATATTCCAGTTAGTTAAGGCTTTAACTTTTTATTTTGAAATAATTATAGAAATCGTACACAATAAGTATACCCTTAACCTAGTTTCCCCTAATGGTTGTATCGTACATAATTGCAGTAAACTACCAAAGCCAGGAATGTGACATTTTTTCCAGTGTGTGTGAATAGTTTTATATTATTTTATCACATAAGGCTTAGTAGGCTAATAAATTTATAAAAGCTGTCCCTGAGAAAGGACCACCTACCAGATGTATGTATAAACCATTCTAATGACTGTACCTTTTTTTTTTCCTTTTTTTAAAATTGAAGTATAGTTGATTTACAATGTTGTGTTAGTTTTGGGTGTACAGCACAGTGATTCAGTTATACATACATATATATATCTATTCTTTTTCACATTCTTTTCTGTTACAGGTTATTACAAAATACTGAGTATAGTTCCTTGTGCTTTACAGTTGGTCCTTGCTGGTTACCTATTTTATATATAGTAGCATATATATGTTAATCCCAAACTCGTAATTTATCCCTCCCCCCTTTCCCTTTTGGTAACTATAAGTTTGTTTTCTATGTCCGTGGGTCTGTTTCTATTTTGTAAATAAGTTCATTTGTGTCTTTTTTTTCAGATTCCTTAGTGATATCGTATGATATTTGTCTTTCTCTGTCTGATTTACTTCACTTAGTATGATAATCTCTAGGTCCATTCATGTTGCTGCAAGTGGCATTATTTCATTCTTTTTTATGGCTGAGTAATATTCCATATTGTGTATGTGTGTTTGTGTGTATAGATAGATAGATAGATAA
This sequence comes from Delphinus delphis, assembly GCF_949987515.2. Lineage (NCBI taxonomy): Eukaryota > Metazoa > Chordata > Mammalia > Artiodactyla > Delphinidae > Delphinus > Delphinus delphis. Next base: position 13,487,149 of record NC_082686.1, read on the forward strand.
AGATACATCTTCTTTATCCATTCACCTGTGAATGGACATTTAGGCTGCTTCTGTGTCTTGGCTATTGTATATAGTGCTGCCTGTACTTATTGATAAAGTTCCTTAAGGTACCTTTTAACTATTTCAATGAGTACAGTAAGCCCCTTACATACGAACGAGTTCCATTCTGAGAGCGCATTCGTAAGTCCAGTTTGTAAGTCCAACAAAGTTAGTCTAGGTACACAATTAACATAATCGGCTATATAGTAGTATTTAATTTGATGGGATTTAAAGGAAGTTTCTATGATTACTTGAAAAATTTAACTCCTCACTTAAAGAGAAAGATCATGGTGTTGGGAAGAATGGGAAAGTCACACTCCCTCTAGTGTCCTTGGTCTCTGGCCCTGAGAATCTCTTGATTTTCTGATATCATCTACTTTCAGATGACCCCTTCCCATCATGTCACTATGTCTCCTTTGCCCCCATTTTCTCTGGATCATCTCAGGCTGAGCAGTTCTGCACTGTCTACCCTGACAACGAGGAGATGTATCCTCTCGATTCCAAACCCCTTTCCTAAACTTCTGAGGGAATAGCTCCAAAAAGAGGAAGAATGTGGGAATTAAGTGACATGAGACAGGAGCAAGGCCTTAATTTGCTGCCCAGGTAATTGAAGTTTGGGGAGTGCAGTGAAGCAGGGCAAGCTGAAGCCCTCAACTCAGTTCACGGATCAGGGTGATCCCAAACCCAGTGGCCTGGAGTGAGGGACCTAGAGAACAGCACACAGACTGGAAACCGGCGTGTTGTCTAGGCACTCTGATATAGAAGAGCTGGCATATTTAAGGCCAGTGTGTGTTTTCTCTAGTTCACATTGTGCTAACATTCTCATCTGTTTTCTTTTGTAGTTGCATGAGTTTGAATTTTTACATTCTAGATTAAAGATTATTTTGTCATTCATTCATTCATTCATTCATGCAGTATTTTTCCACTGAGCACCTACTGTCTTTCAGGCAGTGTTCTAGGCACTGCAGATACAGCAATAAACAAGACAAGCAAACTTTCAGTCCTACCCCTGAGGCTTAGTTTCTAGTGGGGAAGGATAGAGAATAAAAAAGATAAGTATCTCTTTTCCTGCCCTGCAAATAGGTTCATCAGTATCATTTTTCTAGATTCTCTATATATGTGTTAATATATGATATTTGTTTTTCTCTTTCTGACCTACGTCACTCTGTATGGCAGACTCTAGGTTCATCCACATCACTGCAAGTCACCCAATTTCATTCCTTTTTATGGCTGAGTAATGTTCCATTGTATATATGTACCACACGCAGATGAAGAGAATGGACCTGTGGACACAGAGGGGGAAGGGGAGGGTTTGACAAACTGAGAGAGTAGCATTGACATATATACACTACCATGTGTAAAATAGATAGCTAGTGGGAAGCTGCTGTATAGCACAGGGAGCTCAGCTTGGTGCTCTTTGATGACCTGGAGGGGTGGGATGGAGGTGGATGGGAGGGAGGCTCAAGAGGGGATATATATATAACATACAGCTGATTCACTTTGTTGTACAGCAGAAACTAACACAACATTGTAAAGCAAATATACTCCAAAAAAAAAAAAAACGTAAGTAAGTGAAACACATTTTTTGTTACAATTATGATAAATGCTAAGGAGGGGGAAAAAATCAAAGAAGAGGGATAAGAAATGTTGAGTTCTGAGGGTTGTCCTTTTGATAGGGACGCCAGGAAAGGCCTTTCTGAGAAGGTGATATTTGAGTCAAGATCGGAACAAACTGGAAAGAGTGAGCCAGATGTAGATTTGTGAAAACTGGAGGGTTGCAGGCAGAGGATGGAGCATGAGCAAAGGCCCTGGGGCAGGCCAGGAAGCCAGACCTTAGACCATTGGAAAGAAAGTGTAAGACTTGAGGTTTGAATTCGGAGAACTGTTCCTATGTTACAGTCTTGCGCACTACTTCCTGCTTAATATCCCTCCCACTAAATACCCCCAGAAAGTGCAAGCTATTTGGGGCCACTAACATTCTACATAAGGAAATCAGTAACGAGTGTAATGAGTTAAAAAATGGTAACATTTTCCAGCTTGCAGTTGAGCACCTTCATTCTGACGCTCTGCTTTTCTGTTTCTAGCCCAGTTTTTGCATTTCAACCTGTTCTCCTCCCCCTTAATCCTTCCCCTCTTACCTAGTGACTGTGTGATGATTATGTTGGTAAAGTGCTGATGACTACTTTTTGCTTTTGTTACTAAAATGCATGAACGTTTATTGACTCATCACACATAGAACACTTGTAGTCTCTCTAGAGGCTACAGAAAAAGTGAAAGCCACTTTCTGCCCAGAGTTGCTTCCAGACTCACAGGAACAAACAAAGCCTGTGCAACTGTAAAATATAAACCAAGTTTTTTGTTTGTAATAAAAATAAATGATAAGGGTTAAGTAGGAGAGAGCAGGAAGAAATGAAGATGCTGAAAGTAGCTGGCATTTTACATTTGTGTGTGAAAAGGGTTAGGATTTTCAATTCACCCATGTTCTGGGGGTTGCCCGTGGGATGGGGGTTGTCCCTGAAAGAGGAGATTGTGTTTGTTGTATGCAGTAAGCAGTTTTAATTTTTCATGCTTATGTTATTTCAGGGTCCCCCACGTGGGCCTTCGTGGTTCTCACTGACCTTTCAGGAAAAGCTTTTAAATGAAGGGGTGTTTCAGCAGTCCCTAGAAACATTTTTCTGCTAAGTTGAGTTGCTTCAGACTTCCTGCTGACTCTGCTTAGATCATCCCCTGAGAATTTCTTCTCGGTAGGATTTAAGAGATTTGGCATTCATCTCTAAACTCTAGTTCTAAAGATAAAAATGGCTTCTTTCCTACCTTGGCTGGCTGAAAAGAATCTTGCTACTAAAAATGCTATTAATATAACAGACCCGTCAGAGCAATGCAGGGAGTGCTGTAATTCTTGAAGGTTGGGGCCATTTCCTTTAGGAAACCTCTCCTGAGGCTTTTAACTTGATTAGTTTTCTGTTGGCAGAAACAAGCCTAACCAGAAATTTGTTGTTGAGCATATGCCTGTGAATTTATATTTGCAAACTTTTGATGTGTACAGTAGAGGAGGGTACCTCCTAGCACATTTGAGGTGACAGTTTTGCCTTTCTATACCTCAGTTTCTGTCACCATCATTCTTTCCTTCTTTTAACTGTAAATCTGTGTGATTCTTAAAATGGGACTGTGGCTAACACCTGTTCTAAGCTTTTAATTACTTATTGGCAAAACATATAGATACATAGACACATCCAGTTATCTTAATGTACGCTTAAAAACAAAAATCAAGAACCCTGAGAAATTGGTCATGGCCTTTAGCATTACTTTAGATGCTTATTTATTTTACTTGCAAAAATGTAGTACATGATATTCTTAGGAATGTAGATAACACAAGTTATGCATGGACAGTGCATCTTTTCATTTTCCCTACACCAAGTTGAGTTTCTGTGTTTTTTCTTGGCTTCTTAAAGACGTCAGCCAGGGAGGCGTGAACTTATTGCTTTGAAGTATGCTTGCTACTAGTAAAAGGAAGATTCTCTTTCTTGGAAACTTCGCTCTCAGAATCATACGACGTGTGACCTGGTAGGGAATAGTCCAGTATGGGAATAGCTTCACATCTGGTGTCTGTATGAATTACCTCTGAACTCATCGGAAGATTCAATGGAGGAGGTTTTTCCCTTCCTGTTGCCACAAATTTCATTTCAGTGAAGATGTGCTTATAGGAGTTTCAGCCACCTTTGAGACTGAACAGTGGGATTATAGAGTGGTTCTGGATCAATGTGAATGTATATTATGTTTCAGGGTGTTTCAAACTGTAATGGTTACAATAAATTTGTTCCTGTTTTCCTCTGGTACCTTTCACTTTTTTGTTTATTGTATCCCTTCCCTGGCTAGAATATAAGTTTCATGAGCGTGGGGAATGTGTGTCTTTTGTTGTCTGCTGTATCTCTGGCTTCTAGAATGTGGTAGGTGCTCAGTATATATTTTCTGAATGAACGACTATGTAGATGATTGGAAGAATCAGCTCAGGGATGTGCCCAGCTACTCTATTTTTCTTCTTTCCTTTCTGGCCATTTTCATGTGTGTATCTTAAGTGTGTACCACTTAACTAGTCTAGAGAAACCTCATTGCTGAGCAAGGAGAATAAGGCTAAAGAGAGTCACACATGTTGAACTTTGAGGATTTTTCTATTTTCCACTCTGGGTAACAGTCCTCAGACCAATGAGAGAGACTGGAAAAATGTTAAGGAAGGAGTTGAATTAACCTGGGTAGCCCCAAAAGGCTGAATGATATTTAGTGATTTCATCATGTGAATTTCTGTTTGCAGGGCACTCTGTACCAGATTAATGTTCTCAGGTTGGATTTGCTCCCAGAAATAAACCCATTAGTTTAGCTGCTAAGCAGAGAGTGGGGTTCCTATTTCATTTTGCCCATCTCCCTCTCCCTATCCACTTCACAGCCCCTACCCGAACCTCCCAATCAGGGTTTTCAGAATGCTGTGGAATTAAGGTAAAAACCCTTTTCCTTCTTGAGTTCGATTTATTAGGAAGAGTTGATTGGACTTACATCTTGAGCTTTTCCATTTTTGATTGATTTTGAAGTGTAGATGGAGTCAGAATGAAACAAAACCATTGGGAGAGAGGGAGGTTATCCAATGCACCTCTGAGTTTTGCTTGGTTTTTTGAAATGTGTAATTTCAAACAGGAAGTTACTCATTTGGCAGACACCTTGGTTTGTACTTTTCAGAGTTTTTAGTTTATGGATAGGCATAGAGCTTTAAATATACACCTGTAGAGTTTAAGTAGAAGAAGACAACGGTTGCCAGCTCAATGAAAGCAGCCCTGTGCTGTGCCAGGTGGGCAGCTACCCTCCGGGCAGAGACAAGTGTAATTCTCTAATGATTTTATTTATGTTCTTATTTCATATCTCCGCAGGAGTAATCTCAGTACATGATGTTAGTTCTCACCTGCTACCACGTAAAAGTCCAAGTACCTGCCAGGTGCACATAGGTGCGCTGTTATCTGCCAAGCTGGCTGCCGTCCCTGTGTGCTGAACTCTTCCTGTTAACTGCCTATACCCATTGGATGACTCAATGATCCCCTCTTTTTTTTTTTTCTTTGCTACAGACCATAAAGCCATGGGAAACGCAGAAAGTCAAAATGTAGTGCATGAGTTTTATGGAGAAAAGCATGCGAGCCTGGGGCGCAAACACACGTCGCGCTCCCTGCGCCTGTCGCACAAGGTGCGGCGGACCAGGCACGCCTCCTCGGGGAAGGTGATCCACAGGACCTCCGAAGTGACCACCCGATCCAGCAGCACTCCCAGTATCCCCCAGTCCCTGGCTGAAAATGGCTTGGAGCCCTTCTCCCAAGAAGGCACCCTGGAGGACTTCGGGAGCCCCATTTGGGTGGACCGAGTGGATATGGGCTTGAGACCCGTGTCTTACACGGATTCTTCTGTCAGTCCCAGTGTAGGCAGCAGCATTGTCCTCGCAGCAGCCTCTGTGCAGAGCATGCCAGACTCGGAGGAGAGCCGGCTTTACGGGGATGACGCTACGTACTTGGCGGAGGGAGGCAGGAGGCAGCATCCCTATACATCCGATGGGCCCACTTTCACGGAGACGGCGAGCTTTAAGAAGAAACGCTCCAAATCTGCAGACATCTGGCGGGAGGACAGCCTGGAATTCTCACTCTCTGATCTGAGCCAAGAACATTTAACAAGCAACGAAGAGATCTTGGGTTCTGCCGAAGAGAAAGATTGCGAGGAGACTCGGGGGATGGAAGCCCCAGCGAGTCCGCGGCAGCTCAGTACCTGTCAACGTGCCAATTCACTGGGGGATTTGTATGCTCCCCAGAAAACCTCCGGGGTGACGGCAGACGGGGGGCGGAGGGGCAAATTTGCAGGCTACTGTCGGAATTTGGTGTCTGATATTCCTGATCTTGGGAACCATAAGATGCCACCAGCTGCTGCCGAAGAGGCTCTTCCGTACAGTAATTATAACACACTTCCCTGTAGGAAATCTCACTGTCTTTCTGAAGGTGCCACCAACCCACAAATGAGCCATAACAACAGCATGCAAGGCAGAAGAGCAAAAACAACTCAGGTAAAGTGACTGGAATCTGTTTCAATATTTTGGAGATGATGCATGACTTTAAGTGCATGAGTTTGCTCTCACACGATTCCCATCTTTTAGCCGGGTTTTGTTTGCCTGGTGGGTGCTGCAGCCGATGCCGTTTCTCTGGAGATGCAGCGCTCTTCTGCTTCGCCCCTCTTGCAGTTCTGTGGTGAAGGGGTGGGGATTAAGGAGTAAGCGTATATGTGTGTCGGGGATGTGATGAGAGTGGGAATAAAGCTGATGAGTTCACATTGGGAAGCTGCCTCTCCAACTCAGCTCTTCAGCGGCATCTCACTCCTTCTGAGCTTCCTTCCTAACGTGGTTCTATCCGTGGACAGATGGGGATGGTGGGGTGTGGACTCTGGGAACTTATTTCTTCAGCGCCACAGGTGGGAAGAGGTTAGTCGGCCGCTCGTTGGAGGAGGTGTTTTTGATTCAGGGCGGGCTCTGGTCATTTGTCAGCTGCTCTCAGAGGTTGGCAGGCTGACTGCCTTACCAGGAGCCATTTCAATTTCCTGTTCCTTGCAAGGCCGGCCAGCCCTCTCTCTGGAGGGAGGTGTTGCGGAAGGAATAACATGGGTGGGTTCCAGTTCTACGCTGCAGCCAGCTAGTTTTTGACCTTGGACAAACCCTGACTTCTAGTTGCTCTTCTGAACAGTGGGGTAAAGATGCTCGACTCACCTACTTCGGGGTCCAGGGCATGAAAGAGTGGGTGTGAAAACATTTTTCAAAGATTTAAAACGTATCTTACTTATGAAAGGAAGACCCGTTACCTTCATTAGTAATGGTAATTAACGTGGAGATAATAACCTGTCAAGTAATCCTGCATGCCTCCATCCTTTTCTGGTCCTGCAGTTCCCTGTAGTGGAGTTCTGGGAGGCCTGGCTTCTGTTGAGGATGGGTTGGTAGTTTGCAAGGTGGTGCTTCAGATCCGGAATCCAGATTGGGCCCATTTGCCTTGAAAGGTGTATTGGCCACCAGGGTGTCCAGCGAATACCACTGAGGTCAGCTGGAAAACGGCAGGTGTGCTCTGACCTGGCCAGCAGTGCATGGTGTTCACCTTCTGGTCTTGCTTCAGTGCAAGTCAAAGTTACTCGAGGGTTATTTTGAGGCTCAATTCTCTTGGGAAGGGTGTCTAAATATAATGGGCAGATGGGATGGTGGGGAACCTGGGGAGGAGGGCAAAGGAAATTGGCACTAGATTGTCTGTGTTCCTGCCCAAGAGCAAGTTTTTTTGTTTTGTTTTGTTTTTAAGTATTCAAAATCTCAGGTCTCTAATTTTATTTTGGAATTTTAAATCCCCGTATACAAGTCGTCTGGGGATACAGTTTTTTCTTTTTTTTTTTTTTTGTACCACTGTAGATTTCTATATTAGAATAATTGAAATTTACTATATATTCCTCTGGGTTGATATAGGTTAAAGGAGTCTGTGTTTGACCTTTTCCTCTTCTTTTTTAAAAGATATTTTAAACTGTGGTAAAAGTACACATGACATTTACCATCTTGGCATTTTTAAGTATATGGTTGAAGGGTATTAAGTACATCCAGACTGTTGTGTACCCTTCATCTTCAGAACTCTTTTCATCTCGTAGAACTGAAATTCTGTCCCCATTAAACAAAAGTTCTCTGTTTCCCCCTTTCCCGAGGCCCTGGCAACCACCGTTCTACTTTCTGTCTCAGTGAATTTGGCTCTAGAGACCTTGTAAGAGTGGAATCATGTAGTATTTGTCTTTTTGTGACAGGCTTATTTCATTTAGGTTGATATCCTCAAGGTTCACACGTTGTACCATGTGTCAGAAGCGCCCTCCTTTTTAAGGCTGAATAATATTCCACTGTATGTATATAACACTCCCCCCACAGCCCCCATTCATCCACTGAAGGACAGGTTTTGCTGATGGTGTCCAAGCCAGGTATCCTGGCTCCACGTCTTCTTGCCTGAGTAACTTTGGGCACAATTTTTTTTAATTAATCAATTTATGTATGGCTGTGTTGGGTCTTCGTCTCTGTGCGAGGGCTTTCTCTAGTTGTGGCAAGCGGGGGCCACTCTTCATCACGGTGTGCGGGCCTCTCACTATCGAGGCCTCTGTTGTTGCAGAGCACAGGCTCCAGACGCGCAGGCTCAGCAGTTGTGGCTCACGGGCCCAGTTGCTTCGCGGCATGTGGGATCTTCCCAGACCAGGGCTCGAACCCGTGTCCCCTGCATTGGCAGGCAGATTCTCAACCACTGCGCCACCAGGGAAGCCCTAGGCACAATTTTTAAGTCTCTGGAAGCCTTAATTTCTTCATCTGTCAAATGGGAATAATAATAAAGTTTCTGAGAAAATGGAATGTGAAGGCCAGCGCTTGGTACTTTAGAATCTACCCATAAGGGACAATGCGTAAGTTGATGTAATTTTCATTATTATTAATGTTGTATGAGTTGAGGACTCAAGGTAGTTTTGTGTTTATATCAAACTTTGTGTTAGAAACAAAATTATTAAAAAGGCTGATTCTGAGGTTTGAGAAGGTGAGTGTGAATGTTGCCTGTAGATGCACTCCTTGAATTTTTCTCCATTTCTCTTCTGAAGCAAGATTATGATGATAGAAACGACTGAATTACCCCGCTGTGGTTCCTCTGCCTACCCTGGCCGGGCTCTTCCTACACTGGCAACTTGACAGGTTGGGACGCAGGTGAGATAGGTGCCCTATTAAAGGGTCACCTGAAAGGCACTGCAGGCTCTGTCCTGAAGACATTGCCAGATTGGCAGTGCAGACCTGATTGGAAGAAATGGTCTCCTGGCCCTCAGCAGTTAAAAGGAACCTCACTTTTACCTGGAACGATGCTAAGTTAGCGCACATTCTGTGTAAGATTTGACGGGGTGCCAGGTGGTATTCTGGCTCCCTAGCTCCAGGTCTCCAACACTGCGGGACAGTTGGACCTCTGCTTCCCCCCACTCCCCACTGATGGGGCTGTGAGCCTTTGAGTCATGGCCACCCCCAGAAGAGGGGCAGAGCCGGTATCGCTGAAAGTTCTCATGTGTAATCGTTGTACGACATTTCCATTCTTTGGCTCGTCGCCTTCTAAAATCGTTAATGTATGAAAGTGAGATCATCTCAGCGTGGTGTCTCGTAAAGCACTGTGGTAGCTTAATGTAACGCAAAGTGCAACAGGACTAGGCATCCTAAGAAGTACATTTGGATCCCGGCTCGCTCCTTACTAAACGGTGACCTTGGGCAAGTCACTCCATCACTGGCCCCTTCTCTGACCGGGGTGAGTGACACCAGCCTCTGACAGGGCCATTAGGAGAACCAAGTGGGATTCCATGCATGGAAGCCTTTTGCAGAGTGTATAAAGTGAACGGAAGTCTTATTTTTGTATCGACTTTACGTGTTGAGTGAAGATCTTTAATGACTTGAAACAAACCCCAGAATTATTCACAACACTGTCCATCCACCCACACTTCCTAGTCTAAGTTTGGTGTGATCATCCAGCGCAATTTCTTGAGAACCCACTATGTTCCAAACAGTGTATTTTAAGAGGCAGTGGGTGTGGAGACTTCCTTGAAAAGAATTCTTTTTTTCTTTTTTTTGTGTTGGTAAAAGTTTCTGACCCAGGGGCCCTCTCCGGCAAGTTTGGATCGTAGATATTAAGGCCTCCTCATCTGCCCCGGTGATGTGGTTGAATCTGTAATCGTCTTGTCAGCAGTTTTACTCCCCAGAAAAGAGCTCCTGGCGGGCATTTCGCCAAGGTCATGGCCTCTGAGCCTGAGAGACAATAGGTTTTATCTGAACTAACATGAACAACATCTTTTTATTTGAAAATGATCAAAAATGTGTCTGCCACACACTGAGTGCTAAGAAATTATATTTGTCCAATTCAGTCTACTTGAGTATGTGTCGTGTACCTTCTGCATAAAAGTCTTATCTTGTCGGTCAGTCTGCTACTCATTTGTTGGGAGGATTTACCCAGACTACTGACAGCAGAGTTTATTTGTACTGACTTCTGTAAAATCCCAGGTAGCTTGCCCCTTGATGCAATGAATGCCTCATTGGTATTTTGGCCTGAACTTTACTCTCAGTGTCCCCATGGTTAACGGACAGAGGCAGGGGCAGCCTGGTGTCAGGCAAAGAAGAGGTTCTGGAGTCCAGCAGGTCTGAGCTTGTGAGTTTGAACCCTGTTACCTATGTAACCTAGAAGGATCTCAGTGCCTCTTGAATGAGGGTTCCACACAGGAATGAATGTAACACTCCTGGCACCATATCTTGCATGTATTAGATGCTCTGTAAATAATGGTTATGAGTTACGATGGTAAAGTTTGGTTTCATTGTGTAGAGTTCAGCTCTCCTGTGTTGCTAAGACTATCAGCGGGTGAGGGGGAGCGAGGAAACTGCCAGTCGATGGAGTGTCCTTGAGCCACGTTCTGTGCTTGAAAGGGAAGCTTTGGCTTGGAGCTGTCCTGCGTAACGCCTGAGGAGGGCTTCATTCATCCACTTGGGAGATGAAAGACTGTGAACAGCTGTGCTGAGGATGTCTCAGGGGGCCGCCACCTTGGGAGGGAGCGGGCGGCCCCCCCCAGAGCTCCTCGCGGGGACGTGGCGCTGGTGCTAAGGTTTGTGTGCTGGTCCATCTTCTGACACCCTCTTCCCTCCGTGGTATATGGAGTGGGATCGACAGAAGACAGAGCTCCTGGCCCCTGAGCACCTCTGCGGGGGTTCATTTCAGCCTGATGGCGAGTTGCCAACTCTCCCATCACTTTTCAGGGGAGGAAGTCAACCTAAGGAGATTAGGTGACAGGGTCTCACGACTGGATTGAAGTCCAGGTCTTCTGACCCACAGACCAGGGTCCTTTCTTCAGAAGCAAACCCACACCACACTGCCTCCCCATGTTCAAACAGGTTTCAGCTCACGTGCTCTCAGATTTTAACATCAAAACCCCCCAGTTCTGGTACAGAAGCCAAACAGGGTGGTGGGCTGAAAAGAAAATAGTAACTGTCCACTACCGTGGCCCGAATCAGCAGTCCCTGAGAGAGATGACCAAAGGCGACTTTATTTTTTATTTGTATGTTTTTAAATTGAAGTATAGTTGATTTACAATGTTGTGTTAACTTCTGCTGCTGTACAGCAAACTGATTCAGTTATACATATATATACCTTCTTTTTCATGTTCTTTTCCATTACGGTTTATCACAGGATATCGAATATAGTTCCCTATGCTATACAGTAGGACCTTGTTTTTTATTCATTCTATGTATAATAATTTGCATCTGCTAATCCCAACCTCCCACTCCATCTCCCCGCCACCTTCCCCTCGGCAACAAGTCTGTTCTCTACGTCTGAGTCTATTTCTGTTTCGTAGGTAAGTTCATTTGTGTCATATTTTAGATTCCATATGTAAGTGATATCGTATGGTATTGTCTTTGTCTGACTTACTTCACTTAGTATGATAATCTCTAGTTCTATGTTGCTGCAAATGGCATTATTTTTTTTATGGCTGAGTAGTATTCCATTGTATATATGTACAACATCTTCTTTATCCATTCTGTCGATGGACATTTAGGTTGTTTCCATATCTTGGCTATTGTGAATAGTGCTGCTGTGAACATAGGGGTGCATGTATCTTTTTGAATTATAGTTTTGTCTGCATATATATGCCCAGGAGTGGGATTGCTGGATCATATGGTAGCTCTGTTTGTAGTTTTTTGAGGAACTTTTATACTGTTTTCCACAGTGGCTGCACCAACTTACATTCCCACCAACTGTGTATTAGCGTTCCCTTTTCGCCACACCCTCTCCGGCTTTCGTTACTTGTAGACATTTTAATGATGGCCATTCTGACTGGTGTGAGGTGATATACCTCATCGCAGTTTTGATTTGCATTTCTCTAATAATTAGCGATGTTGAGCATCTTTTCGTGTGCCTGTTGGCCATCTGTATGTCTTTTTTGGAGACATGCCAAAGATGACTTTAGAAGGCTGTATCCCTGAGGACCTTCTTGCTTGGATAAACAAGTTAATAGGATTGGTGATTTCAGCAAGATAAAGGGTGCAGCACGATCGGAAGAAGATCTTGAGTTCCTATAAAAGTTGTGTTGATTTTTAAAATTTTGTTTCGTTTTACACTTAGTTTAAATGGTTCAGGGATAATAAATATGTTCCCTGAGCTGAGAACTGACATCAGCATCCAGAGATTCCTAACCTTTGGTCACAGATTCCTTTGCGAATCAGATGAAACATTTGGATCTTTTGGGATCAACACAAGAGACCACCCTTTTGCATATCATTTCAGGGGATCCACGGGTCCTCCAAGGTCCATCGAGAAGCTTCTGGTTAAGAACCTCAGGTTAATTATTTTCTTTAATTAACTTTTATTGGAGTATAGTTGCTTTACAATGTTGTGTTAGCTTCTACTGCACAGCAAAATGAATCACCCATATGTATACATAACACCCCCTCCCTTCTGGATTTCCCATCCGTTTAGGACAACACAGTGCATTAACTCCACTTAATGCTCTGTGGTGTCCTAAACCGGAGGGAAATCCCAAAGGGAGGGGATGCTATGTGTGTTTCCCTCAGTTGTCTATTTTATACATAGTATCAATAGTGTATATGTGTGTGTTCCCCTCAGTTGTCTATTTTATACATAGTATCAATAGTGTATATGTATCAATCCCAATCTCCCAGTTCCTCCCACCCCACTCCCTCCCCCCTTGGTACCCATACATTTGAAGACCCTTAGGTTAATTCTTCGTGAAACAAGATATTTTCATATAAAATCCATTTAAAAAAACCTCTCTTCTTTCGCGGCTCCTGTTTGATCCTTCTTTTTTGCCTTCCTTTTGATTTTTCTTTTTCTGCCACGTAAGTTAAGCAATGAGGTATTTATTTTGGAAAACAGCCCATCCATTTCAACAAGAATATCCCTCTTCTTTGCCAAGATCTTCTTTTGAGGAGTGGGAGGGTGAGAAGGTAGCTGAGACATGGCTTGTATCAGAAGTTCTCAGACTCCTTTATACTCTTAAAAAGTGTTACAGACTCCAAAGGGCTTCTGTCCATGTGGGTTATATCTATAAATATTTATCACATTAGAAAATGAAACAGAAATGTAAAAAAAAAACTTGTTAATTCATCTTAAAATAGCAGCAATAAACCATTACATGTTCACATAAATAACTTTATTTTTTAAATTTTATTTTCTAAAATTAAAAAAAAAAAGCCAGAAGAAGGGCATTGTTTTGTATTTTTGCAAATCTCTACAATTTCTGGCTTATCAGAAGACACTAGAGTCTCATATCTGCTTCTGCATTCACTCTCTTGCGACATGCTGTTTTGGTTGGACTATATGAGGAAAGCCTGGCTTCGAACAGATAGTTGGTAAAGGGAGGACCTTAGGGACCCCCTGAAATTATTTAAGGACCCCTGGTCCTCACTTGGAGAGCTGTTTATTTATGCTAATATAGTCTGGGGAGGCCCAAGCCTTTGAAAATCACATTCTTAGTTTAGTCGGTGAGGAGAGGAGCCTCTGTGTCCCTCAGTGTAAGTCGTGTCCCACAGTAACGTGCCATTGCTGGTTTCCCAGCATAACTGAGGAGGATAAAGGGCTGGGACCAGGAGCTTGGAGGCCTCCCAGCCAGCCTGCTGTGCAGCCCTGGGAGCATCTCCACGGATCCGCAGGGCAGAACTTAGGAAACGCCCACCAGCTTTTCTCTCTGTGTTGGGGCCCAGTGTGCTTTGAACTTCCTGTTGACAGAATATCTAGTTTGGGCCATAAAACAGCCCAATATGTCTTTCTCACTTTCTCTCCTTTTAAAAAGATGAAAGAAAAAACATGTAAGTGAGCTCTGGTTGTCTCCATAAAAGACGTAATAAATGCGGATGGCTGGAAGATGTGGAAGTCAAGCTTTCCAGTTGGGGCTCAGTTGTGACTTCAACTGGAGTTGAGCGTGAGTTGAGCCTGGAAATGACTACACCGTTAAATCAAACTAAAATGTGTTCCATGAGAAACGCTTTTCTTGGTTGGAGAGGAGGGTGGAAGATGAACAGCAGTTAAATTGTTCAACAGTGTTTGTGGGTTTTTTTTGGAAGTGCCTACGCCATGCCAGACACTATTCTTGGTGCCTTGGAATGCATCAAGAAGAGATCCCTGAGCTCAGGAAGTTAGTTGGGGTGAAGTGGAGGTGTGTCTGCAGCAAACAGTCAGCATAACAAGTACATGGCATGCTATGGGGAAAAGAGAGCAAGGCAACGAAGACCAGGCAGCGGGGAATGCGCGGCAATTCCGGATCAGGTGGTTGGGTCGGGCCCCGCCCCTCGGGATGGGCAGACTTGGGTAGGGATTTGGAAGGGAGATGGGAATTGGCCATTGATTTGAAAGGTGGGAGTGTGCCCTGCACCTTTGAGGAAGAACAAAGAGGCCAACGTGGCTGGAGCAGAGTTGGGCAGGGGGAGGGGAGGCGGGGGGTGGGGGTGGGTGGGAAGGGGATGCTGCAGAGAAGCGGCACGGGGATTGGAAGAGGGAAAGAGAAGGCTTCCAGCTGTGGGAAGAGGGACTTTGAGCTGAACCTTTAAGGATCAGTGTTCCTGGAATTCCTGGACGCAAGAAAAGTTGGGAGCATACGCCGGCATGAGTTCTTCAGTTTCACTGGTGGCTGCGTGCATCCAAAGGTCCAGTGCTAAGGCTGGACGTTGGTGGAGGGCCTGGATGGACAGCCTTGGGGGCCCTCACCTTGCTCCTGGGAGACGTACCCAGCCATGGCATGCAGGATGGATCGATGGGCGGAAGGTAGTTAGAACAGAGAGTCTGTGGCTGAACTAGGGATGTGGCACTAGGAAAAGAAGAAGAGGGACTAGGGATGTGATATATCCTGAGGTCCTGAGGAGGGGAAGGGTGACGACAGGGTTTGAGACAAGCACATAGAAAAACAGATGAAAGCAGAGAAGATGATTCACGGACTTAGACATAGAGCTGTCCCCAATCTGGAGTTACCTGAGGCAACATTTCAAGCATTTGCCAACTTACTTCTGAGACTCTTCTGGGCAGCAGTAAGAACTTCAGCAGTTGTAATTGAGAGAAATTTTGAGTGACTCCGTTGTAAATCATTAGAGAGGATGGGACTGAGTGCTGGAAACTTTAAAGGGCATGGAGATTTTGCCTGAGGAAGGAAAGAGGAAGGAAATAGAAACAGGGTTTTAGAAACGTCTCAAAGGGAACTGGGACCCATGTAAAGAGGCTAAGAGTGGGAGGTCAAGAGGTACAGTTTACAAACTTCGGAATCAAAAATTCAAAATGGGGGCTTCCCTGGTGGCGCAGTGGTTGAGAGTCCGCCTGCCGATGCGGGGGACGCGGGTTCGTGCCCCGGTCCGGGAGGATCCCACGTGCCGCGGAGCGGCTGGGCCCGTGAGCCATGGCCGCTGAGCCTGCGCGTCCGGAGCCTGTGCTGCGTGGCGGGAGGGGCCGCAGCAGTGAGAGGCCCGCGTACCACCCAAAAAAAAAAAAAAAAAAAAAAATCAAAATGGCACTGGCTCTTTGTGTAGAGAGAGGAAAGAAAAAAACCTTACAGTGATGGCAAATGGATGCTGCAGTATTTCTGTAAATCAAGAGTGGCAATTATTAGTAGCAGAGCCTAGCAGTTACTTACAGCATAGGAAACATCATTTTCTTAGTTTATTGTGCAGTTTTGCGAATGTGAAAATAATTCAAGGGGATTACATTGGCTCGCACCAGCCTTGGTGGGCCTGTGTATTTTTCCCATGAGACCTTGTTTTTCCCAAGTTCCTCAGCAACACCCATTCTTTCATGCTAGTGCAGGAAGCTAGTAAGCGAGGTCAGGCAGCGTCTTCTCTCCTTGGGCTGAGATGTAAGTAAGGCTGAGGATGGACATGACAGTAATTAGAGTTAACACTCTTGTGCAGGTACTGTGTGCTGGGCACCATTCTAGAAACTTGTGTTACCTCAATCTCACATCTTACAAAGTGTCTTACAAAGTAAATATTGTTGCTATTCCCATTATACAGGTGAGGAGACTGAGGCATGGATTGGTTCAAAATAACTTGCCCAGACATGACATTTGCTGCATTGAGATTACCACGGGAGGGTATACGAAGAGTATAGTAGAGTGTAGTACTGAGCGTACCAAGGAGAGAATGTTGGAAACCAAAGACAGTGCTTATGTGTGTGCATGTGTGGCGGAGGGGCGTCCTTAGATTTGGGAGATAAGATGAAGATGATAAGCCAGAGGGGGAATGTTTTAGAATTTAATGAGGCAGAAATTGTTCTAATTCAAGGCTTCTGAAGGTCAAAATCTCCTCCCCCAGGGACGTCCCTGGTGGCCCAGTGGTTAAGAATCCATACGTCCACTGCAGGGGGCGCGGGTTCTATCCCTGGTTGGGGAATTAAGATCCTGCGTGCCTCGTGGCATGGCCAAAAAAAAAAAAAAAACTCCTCTCCCCATTGAAATTCTGTGAACTCTTTTCTTCTGTATTTACCTTCTCTCTACAGGTGTATTGAAGCAAAGCTGGATTCAACGGGGAAATTAAACAAAGTGACCAACATACCAGTTTCTAACTGCATTCGACTTGTAACTACAAGTTGCCAATTGACCCTCCTGGTCCCTGACTTGTCCCAGGGCCCTTGAACTTTGTGTCTAATTAGCTCTTCAAAATTGTGTCCACACATCTTTAGCACAGCAAACCTGTCCCTCAGAGTCTTTCTGAATTCCCTGGTGGAAACAACTTGAGCCTTTGCCACAATGTGTCTTTAGCCTATGTTCATGCTGGGTGACCCTCCTCCAGTTTTCAAGGCAGTGAAAACAGGCTTTGAATTTACCTCTTGCTGCCTCCACTTTAGCACCAGAGCTCATTTCAGCATTTGCTGCCTGGCTAAAATGACAAAGAAAACTCTTGCCTGGCAGCTGTCGAATGTTTGGGGCAACAGCTGGCCACTTGTGCATCCAATGGGAAAGTGCATGCATTCATGCTGGGAGACTGCCAGTGGAATGGAAATCGGTGAGTGCTCGAAGAATCTGGCTTGGGAGGACTTGTCCAGGAAGAGCAGGATTGAAGAGCCTCTGTATTCCGTGAATGTTGTTTATAATTGGAAGCCTCTTCTGTGGAGTGGTTCTAACATGGGGAGTTTATTTTGAGCTAGTTTTAGGAAATCTTTGGCTGGATCATGCACCATGTTGGGAGTTACTTCTGTGTCTAGCTAGGGTCTTACCATTTCCCTTGATCTCCTCTGACTTTTGCTTTAAGTTTCAGTATTTGGTTAAATAATCTAGGACTGATCGTATGCTAAGACATCTAACTAGAGAAGAAGGAACATGCCTCGCATTTGCAATAAAGAGTGCTGGGCTTCCGTGGGAATTTTCCCTGGGGTTGATCATCTGGATTTCTTGCCTTTGGAAGAGTGGGGTGGTTGACAGGGGCTTTTTTTTTTTTTTTTTTTGGCGGTACGCGGGCCTCTCACTGTTGTGGCCTCTCCCGTTGTGGAGCACAGGCTCCAGACGCACAGGCTCAGCACCCGTGGCTCATGGGCCCAGCCGCTCCGCGGCATGTGGGATCCTCCTGGACCAGGGCACGAACCCGCGTCCCCTGCATCGGCAGGCGGACTCTCAACCACTGCGTCACCAGGGAAGCCCTACAGGGGCTTTTAAGTGTGGGGAGAGTCAGGTTTCTCCTGTGTGAAGTGTCCTTGAGACGGAGGTCGGTAGGAGGAGGAGCCCTTGGGAAAGGTGCACCAGGAATGTTTGCATCACAGTGATGCTGTCTTTCTTCTGAGCTGTTGGAAGCTGTATCACAGTGGTGTGCATCCTGCCATTTGAGAAGGATGGGCCTTTAGGATGCAGCCTTGGAGCGCTCTTTCAGTGTGTGAACCTCGTGCCTCTACATCAGTGTATCTGTCTTTGGTTTGTTCTAGAGATTCTGAGACCTGTTAACTTGTAATTCTCGTGTGGCACTTAGGCATCTGGAGCCCTGCTGTAGATGACTGTCTCCCACACTCAAGGTGTAGGGGGATGTGGAGTCCCGTTGACCATTCAGGTGTGGAGCAATGCCTCTGGCTGGGTGGACATCATTTCCCACAATGCTGGAGCAAGGGTTTCTGGGTATTTGGCACATCCCAAGCTTCATGACCAAATAGAGGCTGGAGCTGGGCAGCCACCGTCCGTTTCTGGACAGGCTGGGTCACATATCAGTGGGAGGATGTGTACCACTTAGCCTGCTTAACCACTGTGGAAAGCAGGTGGAGCTGGCTTGGATCACAGATCCGGGAGCATTCTCCAGTGGCTACGCTCCCAAAGTGTGCCAGCTCCGCTGGGGCCAGCAGGCCTCTTAACCTGGAGTAATCACTTCTTTGCTCGATTTAATGGTCGTCCCAGAGTTGAATACACACAGCCTGGGCCATTGCAGGGTTGCAGTGTCAGTTGGCATGAGCACGTGTTCAAGCCTGACAAAGAGGTGAGTGTCTATCGAGGCCTCAACTCTTAGTTGCAGTAGAGACATCAAGGCATTCTGTAGGAGTTCATGGTTTGTGGGCATGTAGTAGACTGTTAAGAGACACGCCTGTCCAGTGTCTGCCTCTGTTTCCCTCATCTTCTTTTTCATCTTCTCCTTCTCCTTCCGTCCACTTTTGAGTCTGAGCTCTTTGCTGGGAAACTCAAGGCATATAGATGCACAGTCACTCAGTTGTGCTGGGAAAACCTAGAAGGGGCACTGTTGAGAAACAGAAGGGAAGGCATGGAGTTGACTGTTGAGACAGGATCCAGTCAGGTGCTCCCTGCGGCTGAGCCATGGGGCCATCTTGTCCAGTGGAAAAGGTCGTTGGAGGCATGGGCTCCAACCTCCAATCTGCCACCTGCCAGACTTGTGACTTTCTGAGCCTCAGCATCTCCATGCATTCACCAAGGGGATGGTTTGGCAAGGTTCCTTCCTGTTCCAGAGCTCTGGGAATTACAAGATGCCTGGAATTAATTTCTCCTTTTTGTTCTGAAGTCTTTCTCTTATGACCTAGAAAGGATACCTGTGTAGCTGATCTTACAGAGGAGCAGCTCATCTCTTTTCATTTTTGAGGCGAGTTTATAGCTGGTTTTGTCACTTCTTCCAGAGAAGGACTGAGGCATGTGAAAATGAATCCAGATGTTGGTGAGAATCACACAAACTCCGCAACTCCTACCACCCGTGGTTATCTTGAATAATCACTGATGGCCAAATTTACTTATTAGATCAAAAGGGATATGTATGGTAAATGTCCTTGCCAGAGAGAAATGTGGGTTGGTAACAGCACTCTCCTGTTTGTATAGAGGACTTTGACCTACTAGATCTGGGTCCTTGATGACCATTGGTGGAGGGTAACAGGCAGGACAGCAGATGGCCAAGTGACAGAACCAGTAGTCACAGGGTCTGCGTCTGAGCCGCATCCATGGTTTCTTTGACACTCTTGAGTCCCTCTACATCCCAGGGACCTAAACTGCATCGCAGATGTCGTTGGTCCTTAGAAACTCGCTTAACCACTTCCTGCTACTATGTCCCTTCTTACCTCCTCCTTGTTTTTTCTTTTCTTTTTTTTTTTTACTGTTCTTTTAAAATTAATTAATTAATTTATTTATTTTTGGCTGTGTTGGGTCTTCGTTTCTGTGCGAGGGCTTTCTCTAGTTGCGGCAAGTAGAGGGCCACTCTTCATCGCGGTGCGCAGGCCTCTCACTGTTGGCGGCCTCTCTTGTTGTGGAGCACAGGCTCCAGACGCGCAGGCTCAGTAGTTGTGGCTCACGGGCCCAGTTGCTCCGCAGCATGTGGGATCTTCCCAGACCAGGGCTCGAACCCGTGTCCCCTGCATTGGCAGGCAGATTCTCAACCACTGTGCCACCAAGGAAGCCCCTCTTTTTTTTTTTTAAATTTTTTATTTTAAAGCAGCTTTAGAATTACATAAACATTGCAAAGATAGTAGAAAGGGTTCCCATATACCACACACCCAGTTAACCTTGAGCTCTTGGCCGAGGTGGTGTTTGCCAGGTTTTTCCACTGTCAAATTTCTACCCTTTGCACACTGTACTCCTTGTTGTGTGTTTTTGTGTTTTTTGAAGGTGTACAATGTGATGATTTAATATATGTATATAGTGTGAAATGATTACCAAAATCAAATTAGTTAACATATCCATCACTCACATAATTACCCCTTCCTCCCTCCCTCCCTTCCTTCCTTTATGTCTCTCTCTCTTTCTTTCTTTTGTGGTGAGAACACTTACGATCTACTTTCCTAGCAAATTTCAAGGATACAACATGGTATCATTAACTAGAGTCATCAGGCTATATATCAGATCCGCAGAACTTGTTATAATAACTAAAAGTTTGTAACCTTCACCAATGTCTCCCCATTTCTCCGGGCCCTCACCCTCTGGCAACCACCATTCTACCCTCTGGTTCTGTGAGTTTTACATTTTTACGTTCCACATAGAAGTCAATCATACAGTATTTGTCTTTCTGTGTCTCCTTTGCTTGTTTTCCTGTCTGGCTATGCCCATTTTAAGTTGCTCACTTAGGACCTATTCGTGACGCAAGTGAACTCTGAGGGCCCTAATTTAGAATTGACCAGGTGAGATGTGCGGAGACATGGGCACAGCACCTGTCTGGGCCTCGTGCAGGATGATATTAGTATGTGGCTTGTCTCGTTCTGCCTACCCTGCCACTGCCTCTCATCAAAGATTTGAACGCAAAGCATTGATTTATATGGCAATCGGAATAGCCCGTTAGTTTTTACATTTTCAAGCCATAATTAACTATTTATGAGACTAAAGGCTTAACAAGTGGTTAAGTCCCCAAACCACGTATTACTTTGCTGTCTCTTCCTATGTCAGACTCACATTCCGATTCTCTCCCTTTGAGAAAAACCAGTCTAATTTCTTATCCATGAGACTGTCGAGCTGTGCTGTCCAGTACTGCTGTCATTTTCCTCCCTTGATGACTACCATTATTCAATCATTGTTTATGGAAATGCCTTTAGCACTTCAGAGCAATTAAGATTCTGATTTAAGAACAGATCTTCCTGTCCCGGAAATGTTCAACACGCAAGCAGGCGCAGTGCTTTGGAAGTTCCAAACGTTTTTAAACTGGGAATTGATACCCGCCACCTCCTGGCAGTGCCCCAAGCTGTTCCTTGGCCCAGGGGCGGTGAGTAGCTTGCTTCGGGCTCCTAGCATCCCAGCTTTGAAAGGGCAAGGTAATTGGAGAGCCTGCATGGGAGCTGTGAGCCCCACAGACTTTTTTAGCTCAATGTGAGAAGTGAGAAGCTGCTTGTTTTCAAGAAGCAAAGCTGATGGGAGCCTGAGGACTCTTCCCTGCTCCTGGGCTGTGGGTCCTTGCTGGGTGAGTGGGTGAGGTAGCACACTAGTTTCCTTTTTAGTCACCAGATTATAGAATAGACCCCTAACTAGGCCCTTCGTTAAAAAAAAAAAAAAAGTTATCAGTAAAGACTTCGTTATCCCTTGGAACCCCCTACTTCTGGAATAACTCATCAGTCAGCAGAATACCCTAGAGCTCCAGGCAGGCTGACGAGGGTGAGGGTGCAGAGCTCACTCAGCAGGGCAGTGGGAGCATCTCAGTAGCTGATTTGCCAATTACCGGAAAGTCAGATAATTGATAAGTTTTCTGAAATCTTGCTTGCTTTCTGAAAAATGTTTCTTGAACATTCCAAATTGTTGGCATTCATACCGGGGCAGCTTCATGGTTTTCCTGAGCTGCTCTGCGGGCACGTTGGGTTTGTGCGGGTCAGGGGGGTGAGGAGTAATTGGTCCAGGAGAGGCTGGGAGCAGTGATGCCCTGTGGGTTGCCTGCAGCTACACAGCCCCTGGCTGGACCGACAGAAGCCCCTGGGTTACTTCCCTGCATGATGCATGTCTTCTTTTTTCTCCCTTTCGGCTCCCAAGGATGTTAATGCGGGCGAGGGTAGCGAGTTTGCCGACAGTGGGATCGAAGGGGCCACCACCGACACGGACCTCCTGTCCAGGCGATCCAATGCCACCAACTCCAGCTACTCACCCCCCACCGGCCGCGCCTTTGTGGGCAGCGACAGCGGCAGCAGCTCCACCGGGGACGCAGCCCGCCAGGGGGTGTACGAGAATTTCCGACGGGAGCTGGAGATGAGCACCACCAACAGTGAGAGCCTGGAGGAGGCCGGCTCGGCGCACAGCGACGAGCAGAGCAGCGGTACCCTGAGCTCCCCGGGCCAGTCCGATATCCTGCTCACGGCCGCTCAGGGCACGGTGCGTAAGGCCGGAGCCCTGGCAGTCAAGAACTTCCTGGTGCACAAGAAGAACAAGAAGGTGGAGTCGGCCACCCGGAGGAAGTGGAAGCACTACTGGGTGTCCTTGAAAGGTGAGAGAGGGAGCATCCTTCCTGCAGTGCTGGGTACATCCTGTGCTCCGTGGTGCACCTGTGCAAATGATGTTTTTCAATTACATGGAACTTCTATTTCATGCTAATTTCAAAACTTATTTTGTGGTGGTAAGAATACTTAACGTGAGATCTACCTTCTTAGCATAGTTTTGGGTGTACGTTACGGTATTGTTGACTAAGGCACGCAGTCGCACAGCACACCTAGAACATAATCATCTTATCTAGCTGCAACTTTGTCCCTTGATGAGTCACTCCCCATTTTCCTTCTCCACCAATGTTTTATTTTCTTTACTGTTTCACAGTTAAGCTATTGGAGCCTCTCGTCTAGTTTTCTCATATATACAGCTGGTTCTCCTGACAGTTTGAAAGGCTTGAGTTCTAAAAGAATATTTTTTTGGAATCATTCCAAAACAAGTGCCTCCCGAAGTGACGTTTTGGAGGGAAAAATCACTGGTTTGAAGCTTATGAAATTGTCATTTGGGGGGTAAAAACTGATGGAATATTGCTAATTTCATGGGGCTCAACCCAGTGCTTAATGGAATGTCTGAGCCATCTATGTTTGTGAAAAAGTCACTGTTTTATGGTCAGACTTTGAATATTTGAGTGTGTGTGTGTATATATAGAGATATATATCTGTATCATGTATATATATCTATATACAATGGTATATCTGTATACCATCGTCTTTCTTTTCATTAGTAAGCATAATACATTTATGTCTTGCTATTCATTATCGCTTTACACACACTTTAGAAGTATGTATATGTATTTTTGCACATCTGCATATATCTTGGTAGTGTAGAAATTGTAACACATTTGTGAGCTCTGTGTCTTAAAAAGAAAAACACTTCTCAAGACCGCTTAGAATCTTTGACACAAGATGGATTTGAAGCAGGGTTAGTACATGGCAGGATAGGTTAGACAGGTTAAGAAGCATGAAGGATGGGTCCAGGAGGAAGAAGCCTGGGCTCAGCTGGTGTGGTGCACCCATGACTCCATCTGACCCTGGATTTCACCAACTGTGGCTGGTGCAGAACAGCCAATCCTAGAGGCATGGAACAGCCTAGAGCTCTGTGCAGTGGTGTAAACCCCCCAGGGACATGCAGGGTTTGGGTGGGCCCCATTACTAATGCTGCCAGCTGTTGCTTCAGTACCTGGTGAAACAGAAAGGGAGCATGTTAATTAGACTGTAGGTCTTGCTGCATGTCACTGAGACCCACAATGACAGTGCCTCAAGCAAGACAGAAGTTTATTTTCCTTCCACCTAGCAGAGGTGGAGCGTCTGAGAGTGATGGGCTGACTCTTTGCTGTTAAGTCATCCAGAAGCCAGAATTCCTTTTGTCGTTGCTTAACTGTCCCTAGAGCATTGTGTTAGTCTGAAAGATTAGGATAGCTCACCAGCGGGTCCAGGTTCCAGCGGAAAAATGGGGGAAGTGGAGGGTGTATCCCTCTGCACTAAGGGTACAACCTGGAAATTGCCTGCATCTCTTCTGCTTCCATCGCATTGGCCAGAAATGAGTCCAGCCTAGCTGCAAGGGAGGCAGGGATGGGCCCAGCTGAGCACTGGGGTTTCTATTACTGCAGAAGAAAGGGGGTTGTGTGTTTTAGGGAACAACCAACTGTCCCATAGAGGAGTCTTTCCTCTTGACAGCCAGTGTAGGGTAGCTTCCCCTACTGCCAAGAGCCTGTGTGTCTAATGTTGCTGCATGTTTAGGGTGGGATGCTGTCTTTCTCTTCATGTCTAGCTTTTAAGACTTGCTGGGTTATTTCATCTTGTTGCTCCACTTCCAAGGATGTCTCAGGAAGAGTCAGGTTCTTTCTCATGTCCTTTTCTCATTTGAAAAGTCTACCTTAGTGGTTTCAAAGTTTGAATAGATGTGGAGTTCTGGAAGCCATAGTATCTTCTGTGGAAAAATCACAGGAATTACTGATATTAAGCTTTAAATTTTATTTTCTATACTAAATCAGATACCATAATATAGTCTATATAAAGTGTATATGAAATTTTGAACACACATGTGAAATAAGAATATTGAATTTGAGCAAATTCTATCAGTTTACACATACGCACAGCACACTTTGCTTTTAGTTTTCCATCGTGAATTGGGAAACGTGTATTTGATGTCATGGTCCTGCTTGTGAAACACAGATGTCCATTCTGTGGGAGCATTTTGGAGAACTGCTACTGTTTTTTTTCACACGGGACCTGCCTTGACTTAATTTAGAGGCACTACAGGGTCATGTCTGAGGGGCCCTGCTCTCTGCTCCTCCCCTAAATGTCCACACCACTGGACACTGCAACCTCTGTTCCCTTTAGCAGCCCATCTTATTGTTCATTTTGTTAACTAATGCTGAGTTGTTAACAACATGATTAGAAGACCACCTGCAGTCACGGTCACCTGAGATGCTTCCTGGGGTATATCCATACCTGCTGAATCTCACAGTTTGGAGGTGGGGCCCTGTATTAGTCCCTGTACTAGAGCTGCTATAACAGAGTACCACAGACTGGGTGGCTTAAACCAAAGAACTTTATTTTCTCACAGTCCTGGAGCCTAGAAATCTCAGATCAAGGTGTCATCAGGTTTGGTGTTTTCTGAGGCCTCGCTCCTGGGCTTGCAAATGGCCGTCTTCTTCTAGTATCTTCACGTCCTCCCTCTGTACCTGTCTATGTCCAAATCCTCTCTTCTTATAAGGACAGCGGTCATATTGGATTAGGGCCCACCCTTATGACCTCGTTTAATTTTAATGACCTCTGTAAAGACCTTATCTCCAAATACAGCCATATTCGGAGGCCCTGGGTTAGGACATCGGCATAGGAACTTGGGGGGATATAATTCAGCCCATGACAGGCCCAGAATTTGTGGTTTAAACAGGCTTCCCAGGTGATTCTTACACTAAATATGAGAATAACACCGTTAGTGGCGTAGAATAAAAATAATTAGGTGATTTTTTACTTGGGACGTGGAAGCGGGGGCTGTTTTGTTTCTGCTGCTCCTTTAGAGAATAAATGATCAAGGAAGGCAAGGTGTGGGTGCTCAGCTCACACACCCATTAGAGGAGGGAGGCTTCACTTTCTTGGTGACCCAGATCTGAGTGACACAGTCTGTCAGGATCCAGGCCCAGAGCACAGAGCTGCCGAGTCCTTTGCTTCTTGCTCCTGACAGGTCCCATTATACATTGACAGACCTGGGGCTTGTCCTTGCCAGTCAGAGGCGGGGCTTGCTGCTGACTTGGGCTTGGATATGGAGAAATAAAAAGCAGAGTGCCTGGGAACCGTAGGCTAGGAAATTCTCCTAAGTTTCTTTCACTTTTGACAGAATAATTAATTTTACGAAAAAAGATTTTATTTAGAATTAATCTCTGGAGTGTCTCCATCCACAACTGAAAAGCATACAGATTATGTTCAAGTGAAGATGAAGGTATATGGACCTGTTACCAGGGACCACGTGGTTCCCAGATTTGCTGCTTCTCATTAATCTTAAAATTGGAACATGTAGGGCTTCCCTGGTGGCGCAGTGGTTGGGAGTCCGCCTGCCGATGCGGGGGACGCGGGTTTGTGCCCCGGTCCGGGAGGATCCCACGTGGTGCGGAGCGGCTGGGCCCGTGAGCCATGGCCGCTGAGCCTGCATGTCTGGAGCCTGTGCTCCGCAACGGGAGGGGCCACAACAGTGAGAGCCCCGCGTACAGGAAAAAAAAAAAAAAAAATAGGAACATGTAGATAATTGAGTACAAGCTGATTTTTAACCACCCACTGTCACGGGCGATTGTAAACCAACTTTGAAAAATTATGAAAACATCAATTTGGGAAGACATAAGATGTTCAATGTGATGTGTGGATGCCCCGTATCCATCATCTATAGGCTTCAGTCTCTGTTCTCAAACTATGGTAAAGCTGTGTTGCTCTTTTTCTGTTACGGATTTGTTCTTCATTAGCGTAATATTAGTCCTAAGGATTATTTAGAGCAGGGTTTCTCAACAGAAGGCCTATTGACATTTTCTGGATAATTCTTTGTCATGTGGCCTGTCCTGGGCATTGTAGGATGTTTAGCAATATCCCTGTCCGCTACTCGCCTCCTTCTGTTCCCCACCCCCAAGTTGTGACAGCCAAAAATGTCTCCCGACTTCACCAAATGTCCCTCATTCAGCAAGATTGCCCCACCTCAGGAACCTCGGGTTTGGAGGAAAAGGGCCTCCCCTTTCCATTTCTTTTCTCTTTGTGTCTCTGAATCTATGTTAGCTTAAGACATGGAAAGAGGAGGTATAGATGATTCCGAACGTGACCTCTGTGTTCCTGTAAAAACTTGAGATCTTCAAAATAACAGGAATTATAAGAAAAACAGGGTTGGGGCAGAACACTCCGTAAGTATATAATTAAATTATATGTAAGCAACTTATTACTACAAAACCTAAAGAAATAGAAAACAAAACCCTACTAAAATTACTCTCATAACATTCCTAATTTCCAACAAGAAATATCACAGAAAACGTACAACCTTAAGAAAAAAATGTGAATATAACTTGAATGGATTAGAGGAAGAATTGAAACTCCTGAATTATGGAGACAAGGACAATAGTTATAAAACCATGAAATTCAGGAACACCGTGCAATAGACTTTTAGGCAGAGCTCACGGTCAGGCTGTACCAAGGCAAACACTGTGAAACGAGTGGGCCTCGCGTGCCTGCATGCTGCGTGCGTCTGTGCTGGGGGACCTTAAATCCAGCAGCTGTTACATGCTCCTGTGAAATATTACGGGCTGGGAAAAATCGCCTTTGCACTCATGTGACTTCCATTGATCCCCATCGTTCTACGATGTCAGTTACAAATTTGCTTTACAGAAGTTCATACTGCAGGCGAGTAGATTGTACTTGGAAGTCTTTGTGATTCACATAAACGGTGGCCCTTGCTTGTGGTAAGGAAGATGTTGAAGACGGACCAGGTGGCTTATGTTGAAGTTAAACAGTCAGAAAGCTGGGCCCAGGTTTCCCCTGAAATGATGACTTGAGAGCAAGTGCTCAGTGAGTAATTACTAATAAAGTGCGCCTCACATGTAGGCCATGACGGAGGGTATCTATTGAACCCACCTTGCCACAAATGCAGGAAAGGTTTCTATTGCTCCTGTCTCATTTAGTTTCACAGTATAATTAAGTGTGGACCAGGCCTCTGGCCTCCCCCAGGCCTTCATATGTGTGCCATGTGTTTCCTCTTCCAGGAGGAGCAAGGACATGGCTGATCTCTAGCAAAACATTTTATAGAAAAGATCTGAGACTAAAAGTCTGTCATTTCGTTCCTTATCCTGAAAGCACCTAAAGCCAGTGTTATATTTTGTTTTCTCCAAGGTGCATAGTCAAAAAACCCAATAAATTGTGTTCTCTGGTTGCATATCCTGTGAGACATATTGGGAGGGACTCCAGTGGGACAGAACTGGTGCCGGTCCTCACTCAGCAGTGCTTGCTGTTCAGGCCCAAGGAGTTGAATTTACAGCCACCACTGGCCAGAGGAGCCATCAGACCCCCGTATGCCTGTGAGGATATCTGTCACATTCTAAAACAGGAAGTAAGATCTTAAAGAACTTGAGGGCATGAATGACGAAACTGTGATTTAAGAGTCTTAACATTGTAAATCAACTATACTTCAATTAAAAAAAAAAAAAGTCTCTGTCCAAGCCCATCCAAGACTTAGTACAAGCATGGCCCCATTCTCTTTACTTCCTAGGTTTCACACTCATTTCCAGCCCTTTCCTGGTAACAGGGCACAAGCAACAGTTTCCACTACAGACTTTTTTGTTGCATGAGCACCAGATACTCACACGGACCCCCATTCTGTTTCCTCAGGATGCACACTCTTTTTCTACGAGAGCGATGGTAGGTCTGGAATAGACCACAACAGCATCCCCAAGCATGCCGTCTGGGTGGAGAACAGCATCGTGCAGGCCGTGCCTGAGCACCCCAAGAAGGACTTTGTCTTCTGCCTCAGCAATTCCCTGGGTGATGCCTTCCTTTTTCAGGTTTGTTGGGCTCCTCCTTTGCAGAGCATTTCAAATCTCTTACCAGATACCTCCGTCTCCTGCCCATGTACCTCACCCTGTTTTCCTTTGAGTGGTGGGTTCTATCTTTTGCACATTATAGGAACAAAAACGATGAATGACAAAATAAATGTCTCTACTGAGTTCCAGGAATGATTGAACTCACCCAGAGGCCTCCACAGTGAAGCCCGAGGAGGGGTGTGGGTTGAAGGATTTTTCACTGTAGTCTTGATATCATTTGTGTAGCACTTTAGAGAAAGGATCATGAATTCCTTAATTTAGACATGATTTGCACTGTCAAAATTTTTCATCATAATATGTTCTCTTCTAATATTACTCATAAAGTAAAATCATGACATCCCAGAGATGACTAGCTATACCCAACCAGTTTTTCTTCCTCATCTTTTCAGAACTTCAGAATGAAAGTTCTTGAAGTTTGATGGTTAATTGTATTAAAAAATACCAACCTGCTTATCGCTTCAGGGTTAACATTTGCTTCTATAGGGAATCCTTTGAGTTTGGTCAGTTGTGGTACACTTTTTGTGGTGTTAATTAGGCTTTCTTCATTTATTCCCACAATACAGGAATTCCTCAAGCCTTTATTCCATGCTTCCTATGTGCTATGCACAGCGATATTGAGAATACCAAGAAGATATTTTGATACAGTTTCTACACTTAAAAGTGTTCACATGTAATATGGGAGACAGACATTGGAATGAATTGATCTTTATGATGTGGTAAACCTTGACAGTGAATGGTAGAGTAGGGATGAACTGAATGAAATTGACAGTGAGGGTATTCCATGCCACAGAGAGAGTTGCAATAAAGGCATGGCAGAGAGTAATAGGTTATTTCACCATGTTTCTGGGTTTGTCCCCTATAGTTATTTCCATTTGGGCAATTAAAGTAAGGAATATAAAGTAGTAACTTTGTGAACAATCAAAAAGCATGTATTTTTTCTCTTTTAATCTATGATGTAAAACACACATAAGGAAGAGTGCACAAACATAAATTTATTGCTCAATGAAGTGTCACAAAGTAACCGCCACCCAGGCCAAGAAACAGAAGGTTCTGGCACCCTACAACCTTACATGAATCCATTCAGCTTACTGGTTGAATAGAGTGAACATGTATTATATTATCTAAGCCAGAACACTTTTGTTCATCTGGGGATGTCTTCATTTCTCCTTCATTTTTGAAGATAGTTTTGCTGGATATAGAATTCTTGATTGACAGTCTTATTTCAGTGCTTTGAAAATGTCACTCTATTGCCATCTGGCCCTCATAGATTCTAATGAGAAATCACCTGTTAATCTTAAGAGGATCCCTTTTATAGATAAGTTGCTTTGTTCTTGCTACTTTGGGGGTTTTATATTTGTCTTTAAACAGTTTGATTATGATATGTTTAAATATTGATTTCTTTCAGTTTATTATACCCGGAATTCATTGAGTTTCTCGGATGTACTGATGTATATACGTGTTTGAATCACATTTGGAAAATTTTCAGCTGTTACTTTTCCAAATAATCTTCCTGCTCATGTCTCTTCTCTCTTCTCCTTCTGGGACACCTATTATGTTTAAGTTAGTATGCTTGATTGTGTCTCATAGATCTCTGAGACTCTGTTCATCTTTCTGTATTCTGTTTTTGTTTTGTTTCTTAGACTGAATAGTCTCAGTTGACCTACTTCAAGTTCACTGATTCTTTTTTTTTTTGCCAGTTCAAATCTGCTCTTGAGCCCCTCTGTTGAATTTTTCACTTCATTTAGTCTACATTTTAACTTTAGAATTTGTATTTGGTTCTTTTTAAAAGAGAATAATTTTTATTTCACTACTGATATTCTCTAATGATTGGAGAGATTACCTTAAGTGCCCAGAAGTAATAAATGTCTTACTCTTTCCCAAGGACCTCTGTATGTACCTCTTTAACACTTAGGCAGTTAGTTTACAGCTCTGCCGTAGTCTTCACCTCTGCTTGCACAGAGCCTCAAGATCAGCCTGAGGGGTGAGCACAGGGCCTTCTCAGGGTCTTCTGAGCATGTGTACAGTTCTGTGCATGTATGTGACCTTGTAAATTCTGAGGACTATGGATATCTTACTCCCCAGCTTTTCCTAAAGTTTCTCAGTCAACTCTTTTTTGCCCCAGCTGTTACCACAACCTCAGGCAACTGTGATATTAAACAGTTGTCACTGATTGCTTTCTACAAACAGGCCTGGAGTAAAGGGTTGTGTACATGGATGAGTTCTGAGTCAAGTCCAATAGCTACAAGCCCTGTGAATGGGGATTTCTTATGCAGTATTAAACAGGTCAGATAATGACTTTTCTGAGAACGGTGTTTTGGGGGAGCTCCAAACCCATTCTGCCCCCTTCAGTGGCTGTGTTTTTTTTTTGTTTGTTTTGTTTTTTTTGCGGTACGCGGGCCTCTTACCGTTGTGGCCTCTCCCGTTGCGGAGCACAGGCTCTGGACGCGCAGGCTCAGCGGCCATGGCTCACGGGCCCAGCCGCTCCACGGCATGTGGGATCTTCCCGGACCGGGGCACGAACCCGTGTCCCCTGCATCGGCAGGCGGACTCTCAACCACTGCGCCACCAGGGAAGCCCCTTCAGTGGCTGTTTGACTGCTGGTTTTCAACATGAATGTGGAGATAGAGAGATGATGATGAGAATAGTGCATTAAGATACGCTTATACTTAATATTGTTACTGAGATTCAGCCTTTTTTTTTCCAATAAATGCACCTCAAGTCACAAGACTTAATTTCCAGAGTTCTGAAAAAGTCCATCTTGACAATTTTTGCCAGTGTTGTTATTGCTTTTATGGAGGATCATCTTTTTGAGGTTCTTATTCTCCCATTGCTTCTGATGGACTCACGAGGACACTTTAGAGACTAGACAATTTTAAGAATTATAGCAGCACTATTAACAATTACGCCAGGATAATAGGCATAAGTTTCAATAGTCCTAGGCTAACTGGGATGTATGACAACCTTTCCATGTGTACATTTGAGTTGACCCCAGTTTGTAGGGATCCTGAGCTGTATTGCTATGAGTATTCATTCTTCTATCTATGTTCAGGATACATTTGTCCACATTTCTTTTCGTACATACCTACGACTGGCATTGCTGGGTCATGGGATATATGCACACATTCAAGTCTGCTAGATACTGTCAGTTTCCAAAATTACTGAAATAATTTATGCTCCCATCAGCAGCCTAGGAGAATTCCAGTTCTTCCTCATCCTTGTCCACACGTGTTACTGTCAGATCTTTTTTAAAAAACTATTAGTGTGAAGTTGAGCACATTTTTATGGGTTTAATGACTATTTCAATATCATCTTCTGTGAAGTTTTTATTTCAGTCTCCTGCCTCTTTTTCCATTTAGTCGTCTTACTTCTCTTGATGATTCGTAGCAGTTTTTTACATATTTTGTATCTCATCTCTTTGTTGATTATATGCATTGCAGATATCCTTTTCCATTAGGTGGCTAGCCTTCTACTCTCTTCAAGTTATTCTTTGTTATACCAAAACTTTTAGATTTTAATGTAGTCTCATTTCTCTAGTCATCCCTAATGGGTAGCGCTTTGTGTATCCTATTAAAAAAATCTACATGCTCTGTCTCCTGAAAATATTCCTCTATATAACTTATAAACCATTGTGTTTCCAAATCTAGCATACCTTTTTATTAATTAATGGGATATCTTGCAAATGAGGAAATGCCTAACTACTCTAACAATAATAACATTATTATGATATCAGCAGTTATCTTTTACTGCGCCCTTATTGTATGCCACCGCCTTGAAAGTGTTTTACAATGTGAATCCCCTTAATTCTTCCGGAAATCAGTGAGTTAGATTGTGTATCCATATTTTGACTAATTGATGTGGCTTGTGTACCCCCTTCTGTGAAGCTAAGGCTTACAAAGGCTAATGATTGGATGTCAAGTCACAGTTACTGAGTGTTGGGGCTGGATTCAAACCCAGCCTCTCTTTCGCTGAAGCCCCTTATTGTCTAAGTATATTATTTATCCCAATACTGTTATTACTTAACCCTAAGAAGAACATGGGCAAGAATCAGTGATTACAGTAAAAAGTGACTTTTTCTCATTCTTAGAATTAAGCCACTCATTGGGAATATTTCAAAACTGTAACTTGATTTTGGCCATTCTTGCCTCATTATACAGGTTAGATGATAATCTCATTGATTTCAGGATACTCTCTTTTTTACCTGGACACCCATGATGTGAATTCCTTTTGAAAGGACTTTCCTGGCCATAAAATTGCTAATAGAATCTGAATACCCATTAGGTCACATTGAATAAAATTCTTCTGTGGCAACATAGGACCTTATTCATGAAAACCTCTGTGTCCTCTTGTTTCGGTGAACTTTTTATGCTACTTACATGGGATACAGCACAAAATGAACCTTTTCAGAGGAAATTACTGCTCTTTGGGATCCATGAGGGCATTTTCTACCTTCTACTTATTGTAATCCACATGACTCTGGAGGGGCTGAATTTGAAAGGAACCTGTGTGTGTAGGGGGTGAGGCTAAAGCGAGGGAGATCAAGCACGATTATGGAAATAATTTGTAGGTTATTCCAGCCCCAGGGCTCAGTTCAGTGCACACAGTTTCCAGAGCTCGTATGCTTCTGATCTGATGCTGTTATTCAGATTCGCGCATGGAAAGGAGATTCATGTTACCAGCAGAAGTAGAAAAGGGGTTTTGTGTGCCGGATGGGGGTGGGAATGGGCATGAATGTTAGAGCAGCTTATATAGAGGAAGTGCTACCCTGTCTGCAAAGGGAGGCTATAGCTCCTGCATTTAAACTATTTTAATTAGCGTTCTTCCCTCCAACTGGAAGCCAGAAATAGCACCCATCACCTACAAAGTACCGTTTCCTCTCGGCCCTCTCTTCATCCATTACGGGAGGATGTTACATACAATTCCAAAAAGCTCAGTGACTTGTATGGTAACGTATCCTAATATTAGTTTTAAATTCCTGTATTAAATGCCTTGGGAACATAGTTAGCAGGCAGAGTAAGAATGATGCCTGATTGGGTAGAAAATCATATGCAATTATATATCTAAAGAAGTGTAGAAAATATTATCTCTAAGGGGTCATTGCCTTTCCATAGAATATTTCTTATCATTAGGAATGTCACTTGTATGAGGCTACAGTATGCATATATATATATATGTATATATTTTTTTTTTTTTTGCTGATCCCAAACTCCTTATTTTTATAGCATGCATATTTTTAAAAGACCCTTTTAAAAGAAGAAGAGTATTTGTATCTTTATGTTGAGTTGGGGATTGGATGTGATAATGCAAGTCAGGTATCTGATAGCAAATGCTCAATAAATGTTATAGTTAGCATTTTAATTATAAGAAAAAGAGACTAGTTCTCCAAGTATCTTTACAGAAGTTGAGTGTGGCTTCTCTGTGAAAAGTCTAAGGCTTTGAGTTTTATCATGCTCTGGGGAATTATCTTCAAGTGCCACATCTAGTTCTGTGTGTCAGACTCGATGAAGGTCATTGGCATATGCCCTGGACAAGGGCAACCAGATTAAGAAAAAATCTGGAAATCCTCTTTCACAAGGAGCATCAAGTGGACTTGGTAGAAAAGACTTTAGAAAGGATTTAGTATCTTGGACTTGAGTAGATTAACATCCAGCCTCCCTCGTAAGGTAGGCACCATCTCTGCAAGGCCCCCGCAGCTGGTCAGCCTGGACAGCTGGACAGCTGTCCATCCCTGGGAAGCTCTCAGCTCTTTAACCATCTATTTTGTTAGTTGGCTCCAAGTTCTAGAAAGTTCTTCGCCATGTTGAGATAATACGTTCTTTCCGGTGACTTTTGCCATTTCCCTTTGCTTCCATATTCTCCCCCAGAATTTAAAGTAAGCCTTTCCTGCTTATTCTTTCTCATAACCTTCTAAATACTTGAAAACAGCTCTCATTTCCCTCCACCATGTCTCCTGTTTAGGTCTCCCTGCTTGAGGTTTCCGAGCCAGTCTCCCTGTGATTCAGTTCCTCTCCTTGACGTTCTGTCTTGTAATCGTGTTCCAGAACCTGACACCCTGTCAGGTTCCGCCCTGTGCTGCCTGCATTTCAGTTCCTGTTCCTCTCAGTTCGTCCATGATGCTGGTGTCAATTCCTTAATTTACTAGAAACCACAACAAACGGATGACTCATACCCAGCTTGGGGTCTATCCAGCCCTCAGCATCAAAGTCTTCTTCATCTTATTTTAATATATTTTTTGAAAAGTCCAAATGCAGAACTTAGATTTACCTCTTTGAAATTTTATCTTTGCGGTTTTCGTCCGTCTAATGAAATCATCTACGATCTTAATTTGATCTTCCCTGATGTTTATATCCCTCCTAACTTAGAGTTATCTACAGATATGACAGATTCAATGTTTGGTCTGTATTCTCATTGTTAAGTGTTGACTGGGTCTCTAGCTAAGTCCTGTTTTCTCATCACTGTAGATCGTTTCCCTGCCTCTCGCCAGCCACTTCAGAAATATTTACCTTTGGTTTTGGCATAAATTAGTTGTGAAGAAGGGTCACCAATGGCATGTGTGGAACTCCAGGCCAAATTTTTTAATCTCTGTAAAGAATTGGACTCAACCCAGATCATCTTGTCAGCACCATTCTGGTGGCTCAATCTCATACCATCTGGTGAAAGAAATAGCAGATATGACCCATGAGCCATATAGACTCAAGTTCAAGAGCTCCTTAGGGCATCCTATTAATGCCCCATTTGGGACAGAGGATCAGAGAGCTCCCTGAAGGGGAGAAAGTGAATGGGGTCCCTCCTGGACCCTGCCCATTCCCAGTACCAGAGGGGGCCTTTTCAGAGGATGAGGTGCCATTGGCCCTGCTCTAAGGAGAGTATTATGGGAGAGTATGGATGTTGAAGTGCAAAATGATGCACAGGGCTGGTAATTGTTTGCAGTGCATGCCCTACTATTAGCGTGTTCAGAGGTTTCTCCACATATGTTAAAAGTACAGTGCAGAGATACCATTGTGGCTGAGTTAGATTTTAGCATATAATTTGTATTCTGTTATGTATCATCCAAATAATGTTACTAACAGTATTCCTCTTCCTTTTTACAATATTTTAAATTTGTATTTAAGTCAATATGAACAGATAGCTTCATTTATTTATTTATGTACGTAATTGAAGTTTAGTTGATTTACAATGTTGTATTTGTTTCAGGTGTACGGCAAAGTGATTCAGTTTTATACATATATATATATATATATATATATATATATATATATATATATATATATTCTTTTTCAGATTCTTTTCCATTATAGTTTATTACAAGATGTCGAATGGAGTTCCCTGTGCTACACAGTAGAACCTGGTTGTTTATCTAATTTATATGTAATAGTTTGTATCTGCTAATCCCAAACTCCTAATTTATCCCCCTGCCCCCTGCTGCCTTTCCCCTTTGATAACCACGAGTTTGTTTTCTATGTCTGTGAGTCTGTTTCTGTTTTGAACACGTAGTTTTAAATAATTCAATTAACCTGAAAAGAATTGAAGTGAAATTCTCTTCCCATACTTCCTTACCCTCTCTTCCAATCATCACTCCCTTAAGCAACTGTACTCCACTCTTTTAACTGGTTGTTTTTTTTTGTTGTTTTGTTTTGTTTGTTTGCTTTTTCTTGCATTTACCCTCCTTTCTCATCAATGTGCTTATACTGTTACTGACCAGGATTCTTGGACTCCTTAATCAATAGAAATTGGTAAGAGGCCAGATGAGAGGTTCTGGCAAGGCTTTACTGGGACTGGAGCTGCAACATGAGGGAGAAAAACAAGTAACAGTTTCCCTTGCTCACTCTCTGAAGGGGGGCAAGCTTGACCCTTAAATGGGGTGAGGGTGGGGATGGATTGGTGGGTCGGGCAGGAGGGGTGTTTGCCCACCCCCTTGGTGGTGCTATGCGCAGGGATCACGCACAGTACCCTGCTTTTGCTCCTGACACCTCAAAAGTGGCAGTTGGGTTTTTGGTCTTTTTGTATCTTATTGTTCATAATTTGCTCCAGCTGCACATGTATGCAGTTATTTTTAGTCCCTTTTAGTTACTTTGTATTCTGTTGCTGGTGGAGATGTTTGTCCAGGTGCAAGTAATGCAGCAAAGGGTCCCAGCCTGTCTCCATACTATTTCTTAACTGACCTTGGACATTAACTACTGATTTTCTGTTGTGATAGATGAATATCTAGCTGTATTATACACACATTCTCCTTTCCTCATCTTCTGTATGGTTCCATGAACATTTGGGGTTAAGTCTGTAGTCCCTGTTACGCTGTTTTGATGTCACCATGCTGTATGACCATATAAACAGTATTAGCTGCTGAGCCAAATGGTGTACTATCATTTTATTTCCTTTCTTGAACAACATTTTGTTTTTTGCCCGTAGTTAATGATTATCGTTTTTTTTTCCTGTTTAATTTGCGTATTTCTGGTTACTTCACAATATTTTCTAAATCTCCAATTCATTAAATAGTTGATTAGGACTGTTTTCTTTCCCCTGGAGCCTGCCCTCCCCTGGCCCTCTATCCTCCTGCTTCAGTCTCGTCTCTCTCTAGGCCTCATGCATGACAGTCACCGTGTTAACTCATCCATGTGCTCTGGTGTCTGCCTTTTATGCTGGAGGCTTTTCGTCACATGTCTGGTGATCCTTAGCTGTCTGACCACATTTAAGCATGCGATACCAAAGAGGCGCTTGGTTCTCATCAGTGCCCGTTGTCATCTACTGGGGGCTATGACAGCATGAACAGATTGGGAGGCCTTCTGTGGAGGGGGTCCGGTTGATAATATTTGTTGGCCTTTTCTGGGGGCTACTCAGCTTTGCCATGGCCGCTCACGGGGTCAGGTTTCCGTGTATTCCTTTGTTTGCAGTAAACAGTTCCTTCTTTTTTTGTGTCTGGCTTCCTGGAGTCTGGAGCCCCTCTTATTCTTGAAAGAGTTCACCTGGGGTGGGTGAGAGGTGGGGAGGTAAGGGTGGGAGTGGTGCCCAGTTACATGACTTTCTCCAGTGGATGAGAGGAGCCCCAGGTTACAATTATGGGGTCCTATCTGTCATTCTCTTTATAGGTATTACCACTGATGGTTTAATTAAGTCTTGTATAAATAAAACTCTAAAATGTGTTAAGCAGAGAACCAATGAGAAAAAAAGACTTTTCAGGAACTCACACAGGAACTTCATTCCCACCTAGCCTCTTAAAATGAATGCATAACTTTATTCTCCTTTTTGTTTTTTTTAAAGTGGAAAAACGTTCAACCTACTTTACAATTATTCTTGTGCTTCTATAAACTCAAATTATCTGACATTTTAGTTTCCTAGATCTGGTGCCACCTCTCTTGTTTAAAATGAATTTCCCTTTTCCTGCCACTCACGTAAACCATTGATCATCTGGAATCACGAAGTATCCTCTATCCAGTTGGGTAATTGAAGCTGGATCTATTTAAATACATGATAAAGCCCTGTGCTTCATCTTAACTCTGCGCTCAAAGGGGCTCTTATGCAAAATGCACTTTTTGCTGATTCTATTCCTCTGTCAGCAAAAACTGTGCTTATTCCCTTCACTGAACTTGATACAGTATTTATGGCATCCCCAGCAGGCAGAAAGGAAGAAGCACACAATTCGCTCTCTCTGCCTGTCTGCTGCTGTTTGTTTAGTGGAAAGTGACGCATGTGGAAGAAGTTGAGACGGGACCACTTGGTGGTCTCTCCTTCCTGCCTTTTTGACCACTAGATTCTGATGGAGGGCGCTGGAGTGGACCTGGTATCCGTAATTAAACTTGCCTGGTTCGAGAAGGTGATGCAAGGTTGGCGGCTTTGAAAAGCTTTTTCTAGCATGTCAGAGTTTAAATCCTGGCGTGGCCACACTGGAGAACACTGTATCAAGTTAGTGGTCTGCTGTGATCAGCTCAGAAGTTAAGTGTTAAGCCTGCAAACGGCTAGGAACTGTTTCAAGAGTTGTCTCTCCTTAACCTGCTGCTGACAGCAGTCAGCGCCGTCTTTGCCCACCCTCTCAGTCACACGTAGCCCGTGTATGCCGCTGCCAAAGGACAGACTCTGCTGAAAAGCTCATTTAGTGAATTGTCCTTCTTAGAAATTGATTTGTCCTAATGGTAGAGAATGGCAGAGACCGCTGTTTTATTTAGGCAGGACAGTAGGAGCAAAAATTCTCTCTAATGGAGCTGCCTTCAGCCTCTGACAGGTTTTAAAAGCAGTTGGAGACTTGAGCGTCCTTAATGGTTAAAAGGCTGATGGCTAAATTTTTCATAACGTTGTGATCATACTTTTCTAAACATCTTTCTCTGTGTTATGAGACTTGGTATGTTTTTTCCCCTTCTTTTTATTTTATCTCATTAAAAAATTTTTAAGTTGTGCTAAAATATATATGACATACCATCTTAACTGTGTCCAAGTGCACAGTTCAGCGGCATTAAGTGGCGTTCACATTGTTCTGCACCCATCACCACCGTCCATCTCCAGAGCTCTTTTCATCTTGTAGAGCTGAAACTCTGTACCCATCCAACTCCCCATTTTCCTCTT
Source organism: Delphinus delphis (assembly GCF_949987515.2). NCBI lineage: Eukaryota > Metazoa > Chordata > Mammalia > Artiodactyla > Delphinidae > Delphinus > Delphinus delphis. The sequence continues at coordinate 13,526,237 of NC_082686.1, forward strand.
CCCCTAACCACTGGCAACCACCATCTTCCTTTCCCTTAAATAAATAAATTCCAGGATAGCTACACCTTTCAAAGGATGTTTAGCTTCATCAACTAGTATCGGTTTCCTTCATTTCCACCTCTGAAGTGGGAGGCAAACATAAACTCTCTGACATGAGAATGGGGTGTGTTGCCCCTGGCTGAGTTTGAGGAGAATCTCACAGGCGGAAGGAAGAAGGGGCTCTCTTTACATTAAGTGAAGAGACCAAAAAGCTGTTGTTCTGCAGAACCTATCAGCTTGTGGCTCCTCTTGGAGGGTAACAGTGTATTATACAGACTCTTATTTAAAAAACATCACTTATTTTGAAATGGAATTCTTACTTTGCTAGTGTATCAGTCAGGATGGGTTAGATTATGCTGCAGTAAGGAACAACCCTCACATCTCCATGGCTTAACATACCTTTTCATTCTGGCCCTGTGTCTGTAGGACATTGGCTATGAAGCTCTTCTCATCCTAGACACTTAGGGACCCAGGCTGACGGAAGCTCCATCTTGCCCCACAATTCCAGGACTGCAAGCAAAGGGACAAGAATTGGGTGAATCAGGCTTTTGTTAACTAGTAACACATGGTGCTTCTACTCAGATTCATTGGCCCCAGCCAAGTGGCATAGCCACACCTAACTTCACAGGGACCAGGAAAACTCCATCCCTCTGTGTCCCTAGGGAGAGCTCGAAAGGAGTGGGCAACACTAAAAGCCCCACAGCTAGGTTTTTAGAGCAATTGGTGAGAGCTGGGGGGCGGGGCTCTGGAGTGGTGTGTGTAGCATATTAAAAAAAAATTTTTTAAAGAATAGGATTGACGGAGATCAGGGTTTATAATAAATGACTGTGTCATCTCTAATTTTACTGGCTTTAGTTTCTTCATCTGTAAAATCGTCACCTGGACCCCTTCTAGATGAATATATTTATTTAAAATGTTACGTTTGTAACTTGTATTTAGCAGAGTTTGTATCAGGAGTTTTAAGCTCTTTCTAACTATTCCTCAGATATTATGTCAGGGTTGTAGGTATTTACTTTTCTTCCCCTGGGCTGGGGGTGGGGGAGGGGAGGGGAGGCAGAGATGAGTGAGGATCGTCTTGGGGGAATACATACTGACCTCTCACTGAGCACTGATGCACCAGCTGTTTTTACTGGAGACCCATCCTCTCCTCATTAGTGACATGCTACCTCTGCATGGATTCCATCTGAAACACCCCCCAATATCCTTTTCACACGGGTGAAAACACCAGCTCCCTTCACATCTAAAAGCTCCTTGTTTCCATGGAGCTGTGCATACAAAGGGGAAAAGCATATTTTGGCTCAGGGGACTAGCTGTTTATCAGATGCTGCCAGGCACTTTAGAGGACAAAGAAGTGATGCTGGAAAAGGTCATGCTGTTGGGAACTTCCATTACAACCTTGCAGTGACAATTTTTCCTGAAACATAGACTCTGAAGGGTAATATTTTTTAAGATAGTTATAGAAAAATTATGCTTAAATATTAGGGTAATATATCTTGGAAGGATCTTTTAAAAACTGTCTATTAAAGGATACCATATACACAGAAAAGTACACATCTTGATGATGTTTCACAAGCTGGGCACACCCGTGACATAACACTCAACATAACCAGCACCCAGATCCAGAAGCAGAATGTGGCCAGCACCCCGGAGACCTCCCTGTGCCTCCTTCCAGATGCTCCCCCTCTGCCCACAATTCCCATCAAACAACTCTTCTGACTTCTAACAGTGTATGTTAGTTTTTGCCTGTGTTTGTACTTTATATAAATAGAGTCTTATAGTCTGTACTCTTCCGTGTCTGGCTTCTTTTCCTCGATGTTACGTGTGTGAGATTTATCCATGTTGTAGTGGGTAGTTACTGGTCTTTCATCCTCGTTGCTGTGTAGTATGGCACTGTGTGGTTCTACACATTATTCACTCATTCTCCTGTAGACAGGTGTTGGGATAGTTTCTAGTTTTGTCCATTGCAAGTTGTACTGCTGTGAGCATTTTGGGACATATATTTTCGTGAGCACAGGAATGCATTTCTGTTGAGAATAGACCCACGAGTGCATTTCGGGGGTCACAAGGTGTGCCTATATTCCACTTTAGGAGGTAGTACCAAATAGTTTTCCAAACCAGTTAGACCAGTTTACTCTCCAGCAGCTCATAAGAACTCTGGTTGCTCCATATTTTCACCAGCACTTGGTGTTTTCTTCTTGGAAGTTTTTCTTTCAGAAAAGAATCCTTACTTGATCGTTTTCCCATCTGAACTGATTCCTTCTCTAATAAATTTTAGAAAGTGGGGGGAAGGGGGTGGTGAATAACCCCATCTGGGAAAATACCCACTGACGCGGAGGCACGGAGAGACAGCAAACGTTTTAGTTGCACCAGGCAGGAGGAAGCACGGTGGTTTTATATGTTGGGGGATCTTAAACTCTGGGTTTTTCTTGAATAACTTTAAAGTGATACACAAAGACAAAATGTAACGTAGTTACTTTCCAAGAGGAGATTAAATATTAAGAATTCGAAGTGGCGTTTTTAACTCTCAAAGAATTAAAGGAGGGAATGGGGGGTGAAATGGATAAAGGTAGTCAGTTCTAAGCTTAGTCAGTGCTAAGCTTCCAATTATAAGATGATTAAGTCCTAGGTGTGTAGTGGAAAAAAAGATGAATCTCATATACACACATTGCCTTTTTTCCTAACTTTCTCTACCTACAAGTGTTTACCTTTGACTTCCATTGTCTTTTTCTCTTCTTCTTTTCCCACGCAGTCCTCACAAAATGATTCCATTTGCTTTATCAGGTGGTACTTCTGTTGTTTCTTTAGGAGAATTTCTAGCTATTGAAGTTTTCTTTAGATACAGGCAAATATTTTGTCGTAAACATAACAACTGACAGATTGTCTAGGTTTGTCCAGTGTGTGGTGTCTCTGCTGGCAGACACCATTTGTAACATTTGATGCAGTTTCTTTTGTGGAATATGATGAGATTCAGAAATAACATAGACACCTGCAGTGGTGCCTTCACTTACATTTCAGTCATGTGGGTGGGGTCCTCTTAATAGAATTTTGTTTGCAAACCATGGCTCAAATGAGTCAGGAAACTAAGAAGATGCATCAGAGGGAAAAAAAAAACCAACACAGTGTTTTGTGCGTGAAAAATGATGCCGTCAGCTACTTTAATATTGAAGTAGCCAAATAGACCCTTTGTTCAGATGAGCTAACTTCTGAGCATTTACTAAACTTCTCTAGGTTTGAGGCAATACTCATTGATTGAGTTCCTAAAGAATTAATCATGGCACATTGTTCCACATGAGCTATTCCCCCAGCTTTTGCCTTTCAGAACACTGTGAGTCACAAGCAAGCCCACTTTGAGGTTACCTGCCCATTGGTGGGTGTTACCCAGCGTTGTCTTTAAATCCCCTTTGACCTGGTCATTCTTAGTGGCTGGGATCCTGCTGAGTGGTTGCTATTCCTAGACACTTCCCCAAGACAGTATTGCTTCTCATTCCTTGAACTACCTTCCCAGCCCTAGTTTTGTCATGGCTGCTTGGCTCTGGCAGGGGACCTGTGGATTGGGGTCACTGTGGTTCACTGGGGAAAGGTTTGTTGCATCTTCCTTGGCCAATAATATCCCTCAGCCACACTCTCACCATGGAACTGACCAGTCCTGTCTGGAAACTGACCTTTGCTTCACAGCAACCCACTTAACTGGAAACTAAGCTGTCTGTATAGGATTATCACATATACAAGTATTTTAGTGCAAACTACCGTAGCCTGGGTGGCTTAGAAACATTCTGGAGGCTGGAAGTCTGAGATCAGGGTGGAAGCATGGTTGGGTTCTGGTCAGGCCCATTCTGTGATTCATAGATGGCTGTCTCCTTGTTGTGTCCTCACACGGTAGAAGGGAGCTAGCTAGCTCTTTGGCCTCTTTCTTAGAACGGCACTAATCCCCTGTATGAAGGCTCCACCCTTATGACCTAATTACCTCCCAAAGTCCCCACCTCCTAATACCATCACACTGGGGGTTATGATTTCAATGTTTGAATTGGGGAGTGGGGGACACAAATGTTCGGTCCACTGCAACAAGTGAGTTCAGTAAGTACATTGGGTGAGCAGACATGGTGGCCTCATTCCCGTCAGCCGTTGGGGGCTGGGGGTGGGGTGGGGGGCTTGGTGTCTGACCTAAGACTAACTTCTTTTAGGTGTTCTCTGAAGGAGGAGTTCAGAAAGGTTAGCCTTCCTCATGGGCTGTCTAGACCTGCCTCCTTGACTCCCAGCCATGGCTTGTCTGGAAATGCACTGGTTTGTCTATGATAACCTAAGAGGTGGCTGTTTCTTCTTGGTCCCCATCTCCCCCATCACAGACCACCAGCCAGACGGAGCTGGAGAACTGGATCACTGCCATCCATTCTGCCTGTGCAGCCGCTGTCGCAAGGCACCATCACAAAGAAGACACGCTCCAACTGCTGAAGTCGGAAATCAAAAAACTGGAACAGAAGATTGATATGGATGAAAAGATGAAGAAAATGGGCGAAATGCAGCTGTCTTCAGTCACTGATTCAAAGAAGAAGAAAACTATATTAGATCAGGTAATTGTTCTTCCGTGTTTAGACGTGGGCAAAATCCTTAGGTCTCGAAAGTTTTTCTGCTGCCTTGGAATCGAGAAACAGTATTGGTTATCTCACTGTCAGCCTGTCATCCTGACTGCTAAATTCTTTATTGTGACTGTCAGTTTTCCTCACCCATTGTTCACAGTTGATTGTTATGAACTAAAGGGAACAATATTAAATTGAATGAAAGACAGAAATCTAATAGCAGAGCCCACCTGCTCCTACCAGTGGCATGCTGTTCTTGGGGATCTGTTGGAAAGTCTGCAATTTCATTCCCCACGTTATCAGGTTAACTTGGTGCTTAACTGTGATGGGGATTTATTCCTGACTCCTCAATAAATTTAGACTTCTAAATTTAGGGGAAAGGTAGAGTGTGTTTTAAAAATACATGTATAAATTGCTGTATTTGTGCACAAGCATATTTCATGCTGAAAAGGAAAGATTTCGTGAGATAAGAGAGGACATTTTTGCCTTCAATTTAGTTGTTTAGAAGTCAGTGATAGCCACCCAGTAACACTTTGAAACTTTGCCTAATATGTTGGGAAATAATTATGTGAATAAATACTATTTAAATAATTGACCAGCATGTGATCTTCCATGTTTCTGTCTATTCTTTCCCTCTATGACCCGGTACTGTATTTCTTTTAAACAGAGGTCAAATTTACATAACACAAAATTAACCACTTTAAAGCGTACAGTTCAGTGGCATTTAGTACATTTACAAGGTTGAGTAACCACGACCTCTGTCTGGTTGCAAAACATTGTCATCTACCTCAGAAGGAAACCCGTACCTTTTAAGCGGTTGTCCCCCTCTGCCCCGGCATTCTGTCTCTGTGGATTTACCAATTTCGGATGTTGCGTACAAATGCACTTGCATAATATGTGACGTTTTGTGTCTGACACCTTTTAGTTAGAGTAATGTTTTGGAGATAGATCCTCATTTCAGTATGTATTCTTCATTCCTTTTATGGCTGAATCTTATTCCATTGTATGTATACACCACAATTTGTGTACCCGTTCATCTGTTGATAGACGTTTGGGCTGTTTCCATTATTTGACTGTTGTGAATAGTGCTGTGGATATGTGTTTACAGTAACACTGTATTTTAAGTTGAAGTAAAAAGGTAGATATCAACCATTAATCAACGTCCACATCACAGCTAACCTCTCTGAGCCTCCACTATAAGCCAGACCCTGGTCCCACTCTTATTCTTGCATTGTCTTATTCAACCATCACATCAGCCTCAGGAGGTAGGTATTATTTTGCCATTTTGAAAAATGTGGAAATACCTTGGATATATCCTCTGGTTGGAACTATGTATTCCAGAGTCTGGGTCTACGCCATCTAGTTTTCCACTGTCCCACCCTGTACTCTCTACCACCCACCTCTTCCCAAAAGCTCTTGGCCTATTTGCCTCTGATTTTGAAATCACCTCGCTTTTCTTCTTCTCTGTCTTCCTATGAAAAGCCACCTCTTGGTAAGTCGTATAATTCTCCAGCGCTGGAAATCCTCCATTTTTTTACGTCTTCTCCCTTGGGTTTGTGGTCCAGAGCCTGGAGCTGATGGACCTATCATGGCCGCAAATGTGAAATCTATGATGGGAGGGAAGAGAGCAACTAAGGATATCTCTTCTATTTATCATACTGAATTTATGTCTATAGATGTTTGCAGAAAAGCATGTAAGCTATGGAAACAATAATACTTGACCTATTACCTAAGAAATTTAGGGTACCTGGTATTTACCCCTTAGGACTACAATTAATACTTTTATAACAGAAATTTGTACATTTGTGTGGGATAAAATTAACCTTTGTTTTCCCTCTCTCTCCCCACTCTTTTCCCATATTTTCCCCACTGTAGATCTTTGTTTGGGAGCAGAATCTTGAACAGTTCCAAATGGACCTGTTTCGCTACCGCTGTTACTTAGCCAGCCTCCAAGGTGGGGAGCTGCCCAACCCTAAAAGGCTACTTGCCTTTGCAAGCCGTCCAACGAAAGTGGCAATGGGCCGCCTTGGAATCTTTTCTGTATCATCTTTTCATGCGCTGGTGAGTAGAAGCTGATGTATTTTTGAAAAATATTCATCTTGACTGTTAATCCTGAGCCCGACTTGACAAGAGTCTCTGAAGTCGTTTTCTAGTTTACTGCTCTGTGTGGATTTCTGATATGTCCTCCCTTGGTCACGGATGCAAATCTTCACTTGAATCTATTCTGACATTTATTACTTAAGCCTCTCTTGATGGGCCCTTAATTATTGTGCAAAGAAAATATGAAAGGTATTACCTTAAGAGATCTTTGCATGTGGTGCTGTGGATAACTCATGGCATTTTTAGGCAGTGTCATGTTTTTAACCCCAATACGTACTTTTTATATTTACCTCATGGAAATGGTAAGTGGAAAGCTTGTTCTCTCATACATAAATGTGTTTTTTCTCTCTCTCACTTGCCCACGTGAAAACACGTACACCGTATATTGAACATAGATCTCTTTGGAAATCTTCCTTTTCACTTTATTTTTTACCATGGTTTTGGTGACCATAAATACCTGAGGCATTTGAAGAAGGCCATGACCTTCTGTGTTTATCAGCCCAACGTACGTAGTTGCTTGGGGAAGAGAATTTTCATCTGACCTCCAGAGGGGCAGGTTGTGTAGTTGTATGTTTGCAATCTGTAATTTCATGTACATGCTAAATTGCGAACAGCTTTATGTGCTTTGGGCCCCTTTCTTCTCAAAAATTGCTATGCGAGTAACATGGTTTTAGCCCATCCAAATCGACACCCACTTAAAATGTACCGCACCTTAGCACATTTGCTGTGAAATTAAATGTTAAGTCCTAGGTTCCAGAAACCGCCTTGAAGAACCTTAGCTGTGCTGCTCTTGGCGTGTCAGCTGTACCCTGCAATTGAATTCAGAGCTGTAATTCAGTCAGAGCCGTTTGTATTCTTTATAAATAGATTAGCGTCATCATTCAGATAATTGGGGCAGATTTACATTTTTAAAGAAGTCTTAAACAAATTTCTGGAGTTATTAAAACTGGCATCCCGATTTGTTCTACTAATTACAGCTCAGCTCTTGGTCTCCCTGGCTACCACCTCTCCATATAGCTATTAAGTTTTTTTAGTAGGCATGGATCAAAGTGCTGTGATGAATAAATCTGGCAGTTTTCAGCTTGTGGCTCTCGGTCTGTTTCTGTGAGACCTGGACACCACTTTGTAACTTAGCCAAATCTCAGTTTGCCTGCTCTGCAAAAATATTGGGATACAAATTCTCGTTTACCACACTGAGAATGTCGTAAATCGAGGGAGCATTTTTATTTAGGAAGCTTCTGATGCCCGTGATGTGGCATCAGTATTAATACTAAATCCCAAGCTATCCAGAAGGCTCTTTCCTTCTCCTGGGCTTGGTAGACTTCGGAGAAAATAATTTTGCTGTCTACCTAAAACTTCTATGACTTTATTATTTTCTTCAAAGCCATTGGAGCTAACCTCTCAGAGACGGGGAAGTAGAAGCCACTGAATTACCCTTCCATAATTTATCTCCAGACCTTCTAATTTCCCCTGTCTCAGTATCTGTGATTTGCATGTACTTTTCTTTTGATGGGCAGGCTATTAAAATCTGACCAGCAGAAGATGGGGGTGGGAGTGTTAGTAACTCTTTTAGGTTTATTTGGTCAGTGATTTTGAAGGAGAATATTTAATTCCATATGTGCCACTCTCTGTTCCTTTGTTCTTTTTTTTCTTTTTTTCTTTTTTTTTTTGCTAGCTGCAACAGTGACATGGTTCTGGGTGTGTATATGTCCTTGCAAACTTCTCTTTTCCGTGAGAGGTTTCAATCAGACAGAACAAGTTAAGCAAGCCTGTTGGGTATCTCTTCCTGTTTGTTGCTCTATCTCCTATAGAAGATCCTGGGCAGGGAATTTTTACTGTCTGATTTATTGGATACTTATTTTTTCCTTCTTTCCTTGTCATTTGACCCCAGAGAATTTTTTTCTCCTGGGGTTGAAACATTCTTCAATTTAGCCTTTGTCCAGACTTTTTTTTTTCTTCCTTCTATTAAGTGGGGAGCATGGGAGGAGGAGGTGTGAGGGCAACAGGGCTAGAGGAGGAGATTTGAGCTACACTTTAAGTACCGTTCACCAGGAGGGCTTCCCATCATGCTCAGTGATTTTTAGTAATTAACTGAAGGGTCCCCGCTGTACTCTTTGAAAGAAGGTTATCATTGTTCTTGTTTGCACAGATGAGCAGAATGATAGAGTAATCAGGTTCCGGCCACAAAGAGAGGCATTGTCTGGGCCAAGATCATTGAGAAACTCTTGAGCTCTTGTCCAGCAGTTCTTTTGCCAGCTTTTTTTCCTCTTCCTCTAAATCCCTTTGCTCATTTTGAGTCATTATTGTCTTGGGAGCAGCAGTAACTTTTGCAGTTTACAAGGCCCCCAACAGTTTAGAGTAGTTACTATAAGAACCTTAAATAAACAGTCCATTTGTTAAACAGACTAAACTAACTGGTCAGCTGGTAACTGAGAGTATTTATGGTTGCTTGCCTTTCTCTTCTGGACTGTGTTTTTCTAAAATTATACACGAAAGAGTTACTGTTTAATTGTTGTGACTGTGGTATGTAGGATATCTGCTTCTGCTTTTCCGTGTTTGTTTAATTATTCATTCAGTCAATAAATAAATGTGAGTGCCTGGCGTATGTCAGTTACTATCCTCTGATTAGGGTTATAGCAGCGAACGACTCCAGAGTTCTTGTCCTATTGGAGCCCATCTTCTTGTGGGAGAGATGATAATAAAGAAATAAACAATCAGGCAGACACAAGAAGTTCAGATATTGATGTGTGCTATCACACACACACACACACACAGGGTCAACCCTTTGTTTCCACGGGTTCTGCATCTGGGGATTCAACCAACCATGGATTGAAAATATTCAAAAAAATAAATTACAAAAAGTTCCAAAGAGCAAATCTTGAATTTGCCCAACTATTTACATAATATTTACATTGTCCTTACAACTATTTACATAGATTTACGTAGTATTAGGTATTATAAGTAACCTAGAGATGACTTGAAGTACACAGGAGATTGTTATGTAGGTCATATGTAAATGCCGTGCCGTTTTATATAAGGGACTTGCGGAGGGGAGGATTTTGGTATCTTCGGGGGTCCTGGAACCAATTCCCCATGGATACTGAGGCACAGATGTGTGTGTGTGTTTGGGTATGTGTGTGTGTCTGCCTACATGTGTGTGTATATGTATCTATGTATAAACATGAGACTGCATGTATTTTTTTTCTAGAATTTTTAGCTCTAATACCATTTATACAGTGGTTCTTAGCATCATTTTGTGGTGATAAGCTTAACTGATATTGACATAGTTAGGTGAACATCTATGTGTGTCAGCACATTATCATTTATTCCTTTTATAACCTTTGTTTACCTTTAGCTTAGAAAGTGAAGACAATAGAGAAGAGAAAATGTTTACATATTTAACATAAACACGTGCCCTTTGTTGATTTTGTTCCCTACAACACCTTGAGTGTAATAGTGGGTTAGAACTCTTTCTGGGAGCACTTTCCCACCATTGTCTCGAGTACCACATTTTCACATACCCTGATCTGGGTTTTCTTATGTGCTAAGCTGAGAAAATACAAGACCTCGCAGCTCCCTCCTCTTTTTTGTTTGGGACTAAAACTTTCCCCCTAATACCCTCGTAGAGAAACTGTTCTGATTCCTGGTTTTGATAGATGTGGGGGGTCTTTGCCAATCTACTCATGGGGCTTCCAGGGTGTTGACCCTGTCAATACTGAAAACCCCAGAAGGGTGTGCCTTGTAACCAACGTGCTGAATGCTGGGGGGGGGTCCCCTGTGTTACCCAACAGTATTCATCCCTGAGAATGCTGCCAGTTGGCAGCCGTCACACTGGGAGTTGACCGTGTGGGAATCTATGACAAGTAGGTTCCAAGATATATACCTCCAGTGACAAAGAGCAGGCGGGGAAGTTTCAAGTCTAACTCGCAGTACCTCCTGACACTCCCTCTTTTGAAAGGAGAGCCCATGGGTGGCCTATTGAGACCTCCTGGCAGAAGTTCCCTCAAGTTCCTGGGACTTTGCTTACAACCTGTAGTATAAGGCTCAAGCCTGAAGGATTGCCTGGGAAGACGATGTGGAGTCCTCAGAGATCTTGCATGTGCCTGAGTGGCGATCACAGTGGCAGATTTAGTTTGGCATGTTCCCTTCTGCAATATTGAACTATTTATCTGGGTCGCTGGCACCTTGCAAATATCTCAACAGAGTTTAGCTTCCTTTTAAAAAAAAAAAATACAATTTTTTTCCCGAAGTTAAAATTTGTTTTAATAAAAAGATGCATACCGTATTTTAAGTGAAAATGACAGAATTGCCAAATACGTTCAGTACATTCCCATTTTTGTAAAACGATTATATAGATATTTGCTTGGAAATAAGGTCTGGAAGGATATAAGCAAAAAATTAATTGTGGTAGTTTTCATGTTTCGGGAGAGGAGGAAAGTGAAGGATAATGGAAAACCCCCTCCTTTCGAGGACCATTTCTGGAAATTACAAATACAGTAAGTCCCCTACATACAAACGACTTCTGTTCCAAGAGTGCATTCGCAAGTCCAATTTGTTCGGAAGTCCAACGAAGTTAGCCTAGGTACCCAACTAACACGATTGGCTGTATAGCACTGTACAGTAATAGGTTTATAATACTTTTCACACAAATAATGCATAAAAAACAAACACAAAAAATAAAGAAAACATTTTTAATCTTACAGTACAGTACCTCGAAAAGTATAGTAGTACAGTCCAACAGCCGGCATACAGGGGCTGGCATCGAGTGAACAGGCAAGAAGAGTTACGACTGGAGGAGGGAGAGGAGGTGGGAGATGGTAGAGCTGAAGGATCCTCAGCAACAGGAGATGGAGGGCAAGCTGCAATTTTACTCACGCCTGACGTTGATGGCTCAGGTCCTGGTTCCTCGCTGGAACCAGATGCACGTTCGCATCTTTGAAAGTTTGCAACTTGAAGGTTCATATATAGGGGACTTAGTGTAACCCTTCTACTTCCCCTTGACCAGAACTTCATCACAAGCCCATGCCCTGCTACAAGGAAAATAAGTTCACTTCGGTCAGCCAGATGGTCAGCTATGTTTGGGGTTTCTCTAAGGCAGAAGGGACATTGATATTGGGGGACAGCTATCACTTGCCTAATAAGGAAAGTGATTTCATGTAATTCTGAGACAACTAAATAGAAGAGATTGGTAAATTTAGATTCAATATGGAATCACAGGAACCAAAATGTGCTGTCTTCACTATTTTTGCTGACACTCAGCCATCATTTTTTGTTAGAGCGAAGAAACAACTCTGTACCATTTGGAGAGAATCTCAAGAAAGTATGGTTAGTTTAACTTGATGCTGGAGTTCAGGGATGTGACCAGAAGGGTATCTAATTCTTGGAAACCTAGCATACATTCCATTACTATTTTACGTATTTTTACTGATGTTTTCAGACAGTGATTGAGTTTGCCAACCTTTCGTTTATATTTTGAATCTAGGAAGGGCCCTCAAAGCCCCTATATGTGTAAGTCATGGATGAAATGCTTTGGGTGGTGGGGTCAGGGTTGGCTGGCATGAGGGGGAAGGGGCTTTTGGAGGGTGGGACTTACAGGACGGCTTGGGGAACAGGTGAGTGGTCTTGACACATCTCTTGTTGATGTCCCCTCTTGCCGTTCCTCAGGTGGCCGCTCGCACTGGTGAAACTGGAGTCAGAAGACGTACTCAGGCCATGTCCAGATCTGCCAGCAAGAGGAGGAGCAGGTTTTCTTCTCTTTGGGGTCTGGACACTACCTCCAAAAAGAAGCAGGGACGCCCAAGCATCAATCAGGTAGGTTCCAGGGTGGATGAGAAAGCAAGCGTAGATTGCTCCCACGGACACCTCACTTTGGGGTGTGCATGTGTGTGCATTGTTCCTTGATTGATACTGTTATATCACATCAACTAGCTGACACAAAGAAGTTAGTTGTGCTAGATGCTTTTTTTTTTTTTTTTTTTTTTTTTTTTTTTTTTTTTGCGGTACGCGACCTCTCACTGTCCGGACGCGCAGGCTCAGCGGCCATGGCTCACGGGCCCAGCCGCTCTGCGGCATGTGGGATCTTCCTGGACCAGGGCACGAACCCATGTCCCCTGCATCGGCAGGCGGACTCTCAACCACAGCGCCACCAGGGAAGCCCCTAGATGCTTTAAATAGATAACGTATACCCATAACATTGAACTCTGCTATTAGTCTATCACCAAGCTCCAGTCTCCCACCTGCAACCTTTCCAAACCCTGGGTAATTACAGAGGTACTGAAAGTGCACTTCTTCCTGAGTTTTCAGAAGAAAAGCAGGGCCTGATGATGAAGGCAAGTGGGCACCTGAGCAGTCTTTTAAGCTGCCTCTGGCACTGGATCAAAGGCAGCCTCCAGGGGAATCTGATTGTTTCTTTGCCCTTGACTTTTGGGGGTTGACATTAAATGGGCAGTTCTTCTGCCTACTTACATCAGGAACCAGGAATCCGAGAGCGCTCACTCACCACTGTGACTCCCTTCTACTACCCAGGTGCCAGGGCTTGAAGGGGACCTACCTCAGTGCATCATGAGTGGCACCCCCTAGGGTGCTGCATCATTGGGCCTCTGTTAACCAAATGCTCTGGCCTCATTACTTTGACTTTTTTACTAGCTAAGTCCACTTTCCTGCGGGAGTTACTTCTGGGAAACTCTCCATTGTCATTGTCATCCACCTTCTTTGGCTTTGAGAAACAAGTGGCTCCAGAGCCGCTTCAGATTTTAAGAACTGGAAGAACATAGGTATTTGTCTTTCAGGAGAAGGAGAACGTCCAGTGCATGAGCCGTAGAGGCACTGAACAGTTTGAGGTCATGACTAGGATTGCCAATTTGACCTATTCACTCTGAGCCCGTAGGCAAAGTGAGAATTCCATTGACTGACTCAATAAAAAAGATCTCATCATTTATTCGACCAGTTCAGCCATTAGTTTACTTAAGAACTGACATTTAAAAAATAAATTAATCCTGAAAGCTGATGTATTACGTCCTTAGCTGACCACCACACTCATTGTTTCCACCTGGAGTGTCTGGACCATTGGTGGAACTTGCAGGGGACCAGACGAGCAGATGGGAAGAGGCTGAGCGTTCATGCAGTTTGTTCTCTGGTCTTTGGGGAGAGTAGAGCATCATCAAGTTTGCTACCTGGGGTTTTGCTTCTGTGTAAATCCGAAGAAGAAACTGTTTGGAGGAAAGTCAGTATTTCTTCAGAAAAATCGCACGAGACTTGATGCTCTTGGTTAAACCTGCAAAAGGGTGGCATTAACAATCAGCATTTCCCCCCTTGTTTCAGGAGGTGGTGGTGTCCTTTTGTGTGCATCGTTCGGCATTGCAGGTGACTCAGACGGACACTGTAAATACACGTCAGGGTTCGCAGCTGGAAGTTTGGGTTGTATTTCTCTTCTATTGAAAGCCTTAGTTCACTTGTGTGCTTCTACCTTATGGGTGCCCACTTATGTTACAGTCCATTGCTGCTGAAACATATGCCTGAATTTAAATGAATCCAAGAGAATGTTTTAACTTTTTCTTTTAATCAAAGGACCATGTAATGTCTTACAAACAATTCTTGTTATTCTCTCTTACAGTAAGAGTTTAAAAAAACCTCTTACTTAGCCGTAAGTATACCAATAGAAAGTTACTTGTTAATTTAGTACTTTGAAATGGATAAAAATTGTATGTTTCTATATATCTCATTTGCATTGGAGCAAAGACTTTTTCTTAACCATGTATATTATACCGACCGTACACAATCGGTTGAGAGCAAACCTATGAAATTTTCCCATGTGTTTAGGTTTTGACTACCTAGTGGCATTGGTACCCTGATGTGATTTTAGTCATATCTTTAAGTTAGCAGGATTCATTAAATTTCAAAGGATAGACAAGTTTCTATTTTTTTAAATAAGAAACTTTTCCTTGGTGTTATGGTAATATAATTATAAACATATGTTCTCAGGTTCTGAGGTAAAAAGTAAACTCATTATTATTGATAAATTTCTGATTAGGTATGTGATGCTGTAGCTGAAATTCTTCACTGTGAATGAATCTGGTTCATTGCATTTGCAGGTTTATTTTCTTTAAATTTAGATGAATTGTCCAGATCTAAAGCCAATTTAAAAAAATTGCCCAAGACGTGGGAAGTGATCTGATATAGATAGAGGGATGATTTTCATGGTCTTTTAGCTAGTACATTATTTTACCTACTTCAGGATTTGATGTAAGAGTATCTGAAACTTCTGTAATGTTTTCTAATAGTCAGGCCTGTTTTCATCCCCCTTCTCATGCTTCATTTGCCCTTTTGCCCAGATTTCTTCTTAAGATGATACTTTTGTGTACGCAGGTGTTCGGTGAGGGAACTGAGGCTGTAAAGAAATCCTTAGAGGGAATATTTGATGACACTGTTCCAGATGGCAAGGTAAAAACAAACACATGTTCCTTTTCCAAAAGTACCACAAATACATCAACACTACACAATGCAGCGGTTTCTTGGGATCCTAAGATTAAGTACGCTCAGTATTAAAAACTGAAATGATCGGTCCTTTAAAATTATGTAACAGGTCGAGAAGAGATGGAAAACTTGATAACAGTAAGAATATTCTCCTGCTGACGTAACATTTTCAATAACTATCATTTGAATGTTGAAGTTTCCATGTAGACTATAAGAGGAAATTGTGGGGTACTGGGTAGCAGAATATTTTATGCCATTGTTAATTCCTCTCATATACAACTTTCTTCTCAGGAGGTGAGTTCTTACTGCCCTCCCTCTCTACCCACACATGCTGCTTTTTTCCTTCAATTAATTTCAAAGAACTGTTCTGACAGTTTGTTCTTTAAAAACAAAATGCGTTTGCCTCCCAAGACAAGCGTTCGATTAAAGATGCCCAGACTTGATTCAACCTTGTGCTCGGATTTAAAAGGGTCTTTCCAACTGCTCTGATTGAAAGCCCATAAAGAATATTGATTTTTTTTTTCTAGGCCGCTTTTTTTCAGCCTCTAAATAAATGGACATTCCTTGTTTTAAAGACCCTAATGATGATACAAGCGGCCTCGTTGCTGGGGGCAGTGGGGGGATTCTGGTGTTGATAATGGGACCTTGGTATGATCCTCTGGTTCTTGGACTCAGAATCAATAGGACAGGGTTCAGCTCTCGGTGGCCATGCAGCCGAGCAATGGCTTGCCCCTCGTTCTAGATGGAGCTGAGCCTCCAAAATCAGAGTGTAGTAGGGGAGTTCTGGCTGTTGGGGGGAGGGGGGATAAGAGTGGCCGTGGACAGGCCTTCTCTCCCTTGGATACCTAAACTACTCCTGGATTATGTCATCGTGGATATAAAGGCTGCTGTCCTTGGAAATACCCATCCACAGCACTCTCTCTGAGCATCTGTCTGTTTCTGATGAAATTAAATTGCTGTTCTTATGTGCAATCCAAGCATAGATGTTTTTGATGTTCATGTAGTCATTTCTGAAGTTAGCTAATTCATCTTGCATACCATTATTAGTGCACTTTTAATTTTCCCCAGGCACACAGATCCTGGAAGCTGCAGAAGTTGTTCCACTGGATTTCTGTGTCGCTTTTTTGTTTTTCCAAGATACCCCTTTATCCTCCTCCTTGGCTGGAATGCCTTGTTCTCAAAGAGCAGGTTAGATGCAAAACTTGGGCTGATGTAGTGCTAAGGGCAGTTATTTTAGGTGGCATGTAAGGACAGAATGGGAAGATTCCAATGATAGTTAATGGGATTTGGGCAAGTTGATTGCGTTCTGACAGTTCCTTCCCTGGGGTTCAGTTTATCTATGAAAGCCACACCATTCAAAGGCAGAGCTGAAATTGTCTTCTCAATTGAATTGAGTTTAGTAGCCTTTACAAAAATCTTTTCCCCATTCTGGGATCTGTTCTTTTTACATATGGAAGTTGTTATGTTACTACTTCTCAGCCTTCGTTTGGAAACTTGTTTCTTCTTATAATTTGCTGATAGTGCCAAGTGTTCAGTAATCTGTAGATATGTATTTACCAATCCGTGGCCTGGATGTAAACCACATATTGAGCATCAGTATTATTTTTCCATTGCTAAAATCTAATGGAATGATTTCTCTGCTTATTTCAGAGAGATTAGGCTCCTAATATTTCATCAATCTGTGGAGTGTTTTTAGCTTTAGCTGTTTAGCTGACTTAGATATAACCCAGCTGCTGAAGGGTATACATAGGACACGGCTCCTCCCACCCTTAGAAACTTGGTGCTACTCCCTGATGTAGAGGATGGAGTGATGGCAACAGCCTAAGAAGGCCAGAAAGCTGGTCTTTGAAGTTCTCTAAGCCTCATCTGGGAAATGAGGCTGTCTCTCTCCCAGAGTTACATCAGATGTCGAATGTGAGCACACAAACGATGCTGCTTGTCAGTAGGTAATGCCAGAACATCATCTTTTCTTTAAAAATTTCTTTGCAGCCTCATGGTTGCCTTTGAAACATATAGCTCACATGGTAGATAGGCTTTGCTGGAGGAATCTCAGTTCTAAATTTAAATGGTTTGTGGAAGAAATCGTGGCAATAAAGCCGAACCGAACGGATAGCCCATTTCTTTCTTCTTTCTTTTTTTTTTTCCATTTCTTTCTTTCTTCCAATTTTGAAACCCACTCAATCATGCAATGCCCACCCGTGGTTGCCGTGGATCAGGTGCGAGGTCTGTCTCTCTTCTGAGACATCTTTCCTACCTCCAGGAAGCTCCTTTCTCTATAATTTCTTCTTTTCTCGGAGGAGCTCTCTGTCCTTCACCACTGCCGCCACTTCTGCCCTGGGCCCTTTTCATTGGAGTGGGTAATTCCTGTGTGCCATCTGGGAATCTAGATCTTGAGAGACTAACTTGCTGCTCTGCTAACTTTATTTCTTATCGTAGAGGGAGAAAGAAATGGTCTTACCCAGCGTCCACCAGCACAACCCTGACTGTGACATTTGGGTCCACGAGTATTTCACTCCGTCCTGGTTCTGTCTGCCAAATAATAAGCCAGTTCTGACAGCCGTCCGGCCAGGGGACACAGCCCGGGACACCCTGGAGCTGATCTGCAAGGTATGAGGCTACTTGGGGTTGCTTTCTTGAGAAGAACAGAATGCAGCGGAGGAATCCATGAACACTCAGAAGCGTGTGGCAGGGGAGGGTACTTTCAAGAACATCTCCATTTCATTTCAGAGCAGCTTTGGATTTCTTTGTGATAATATGCCTAATAAGTGGAAGTGAATTCTTCAGCGCTGGGAGGAGAGGGATTCTTTTAAGTAGCCTCTTTCAACATGTGTACTCGATAGATTTGTGATAAGCATCTTCCATGCTCATTGCACAAGGTTTAGAGAATTCAGGTAAAGGACAAAGCAGAAAATTAAGGCACCCTTACTTTACAATTCAGAGATCACCTCAGTGAACATTTTGGCATCACATTATGTGCACTATTTGTAACCTGTTCTTTTGACAGTAACTCATACACGGGCATCTTTAGGGTAGGGAAAAACTGAAATAATAAATATAAATTTGACCTCCATGATGAGAAATTCCTCTTCCTAGGAACACACAATTAGCCTCTTTTGTTTTTTAGAGACAAATGATTGAGCTCACTTCCTCTGTTTTTACCTTACGCTGTAGAAACTTCTTGATCTTTTTCAAGGTAATCCCTGTTTCTTTTTTTTTTTTTTTTCTCCCTCCCTGAAGGACAGGTGGATGAATTGGATTGCCTTGAGTGAGGGAAGGGAAAGAGGAAAGAAAGGAGCTTTCCTAACATGCCTGCTTTTCTTTTACATAATTAATAGCATTAATAGTCTTATTTAGTAGTCATATCAAGTCTGGGCAAGAACGATACGTCCCCATTGTACAGATGGAGAAGGCCAGGCTCAGAGAGCCTTAGTTCCTTGCCTGAGTTCACATCACAGTCATAATCACTTGCAAAGGAGGTTTTGAATCCATATCTGGCTGTTCCAAACTTAGATGTATCCCTTTGTGCCAAGTGGATGGTCACAAGAACTGTCAGGAGTCAGGAAGGATGGTCCGTAAGGGGTGGAAGAATCTAGAATATATTCTTAGGAGAGTGAAATGGTCTTCTCTGAGGCCACTAAAGGGAAAGTGGAAACCTTTTCTGTCATCATTTTATCCTAGAAGAAGCTGGATGAATACAGTGGTATTTTTGGACCTCCTCATTCAACACAGTGGTTTATAAATGTGGAATAACTTTCACTACCTCAGTTCTATAATTCTGCAATCAGCAATTTTTGTACTTAAAAAAATAAATCACTAGGGCTTTGATAAAGGAAAAATATGGCTTCATATGAAGGGGAAATGGAACACTCTGGCTCAGATAAGCCTGTTGGATCGTCTTCTGTGGAGGAAAAGTAGAAGGACCATTTGTTTCAGGACAAAGCTACAATCAGCTCCCACATGGGTGTTAAAAATAAATGATGCACTCTTGCATGCTTTGACTCCTTCAAGTACACGAATTCTAGCTTTTTAAAGATAATGGTATTTCTGTTCACATTTTTCATTTTAATTACTTAACAAAATTGGTCTATTGAGGATTTCTGCATTCTTTTATTTATAGATTAGCACGATTCTTTAGAGACCCATTAATATTCTGCAGAGCTGTGGGAAGTATTCTCAGAACTGCAGCTGAAGGTGTCAGAAGTAGGACTCTGGGCTTTTTGTATAAGCCAGACTCTGGAGGGTCCTTCCAAGGAGTTGCCTTGCTTTGGAGCCTCCTGTGTACATTGGCTTTAGACTCCATCAGATATCAGAGGGTAGGTCAGAGTTCAGCAATAAACATTGATTGGTGGAAAATTGAACAGTGACTGGGGAAAAGAGTGATTTTAGGTACTTCTCAAGCTTTTGCTTAGATAGAAACTAAGGGAATCAGGGAGGAATAATACTGTCGTGGCCACTTAGAGACCATCTTTAGATAATGAGTTAGACCAGTTCCCCTGTAAAGGGTTTATTTCTGTCACTTGACAGGGTTTTTAATGGCATCATGACGACACACATGCCTTTCTCTAACAAGAGAAGGTCATCCCACTCAGTTTTTCTTGAATCCTCAGGTTTTTTCCCCCAAAACATAGAAGAAAATAAGGTGTGGAACAAGCTTACATCTCTTGAGTTTAAAAACAGAAAAATTTTGTGTGCACTTTAAGAAACTGATGGTCTCCAGAAAAGCACCTGTGTAGGATAAATAATATAGTGTGCTTGGAGCCAGGCACCTTCTAAAGCTTGCTGCTTCGGAAAACACTTCATTGTAATTAGTGGAGCCGATTTTATTCTTCAGAGGGAAAGAGATAATGGGGAAAACAGTGCCACATGTTATTAATGATCTGATTAATGTTGAGTGATTTTTTTTTTCTCTTGGAGGAGGGACTGAAAACAACGGTGATTGTCAGAATGTCTGTCTTTTATTTCTTTATTGTCGTTCTCAACTTTGGTGATGGGTGCTTTCTCTAATATTTAATAATCAATCTTTTTCTTCTGTCTCTTGCATTCAGCCATTCTCTTTCCTATTCTGTCTGATCCACATCATTTCACATCAGTTTGTCATCTGCCATCCGAGCACCAGTCAAGTTCTGGTACAGTAACTGTTTCAAGATCTACATTTCATGTGCAATTCATGTTATGAGTGTTATGAAAGTGATAGTTGCTAAATATAGCAGGTAACCGTGTTAGCCTGTGGGTTGTGGACATGTTCTGATCATTGCAATTACTAAAATAATTGCAAAGAAATTCATTTATTCATACTTGTTATTATTCACGTGTGACCATTGGTATTTATTTCATGGCTTCACTCTGTAGACCTATGGCCTTGGATATTCTAATAACCATGGACATTAAAAACAATAAAAATCACCTCGAAGGGGAGGATAAGTCTCTTTGGAAATTCTGCAGTAGCACTTTGTGTGTGTGTGTGTGTGTGTGTGCGCATGTGTGTGTGCGTGCGTGCGTGCACGTGTGGATCTCTGGATGTCCTAACTGCATGCGTTTATGTTTCCTGAAGAAGTTTGATTGAAATGGAAGAATATGAGGAGACATGGAAGAACAAAACATTGGTGGATTTCAAGATCGTGTTATTCTCTGTTTTAATGGACTCAAACTATTTGTTGAAAAGACCTACATTATGTTTTGTTGTTTCATCCTTTGAAGGAGTCATAGGAAGATGAAAAATTTTTAAAACATGCCAACTAAACAAATAATATTTGTCTTATGGTATGATTTGGGACTGCATTGTCTCAAAATGAATCAAATGCTTTCTACGTAACTTAATGAACACTGGAAAACAAATTTGGACCATTGAAGTTGTTTTCCCAGCTGAATTTCTCTTACGTTGTAATTGAACATTTTACAAGTGTAAAGCAGGCCAAATCGTTAGAATTACTATCTTAAAATATTCATTAATATTTGGAATTTTTTCTTGCACATAGATGTATTGTGAACATGGTAAGTTGTTAAACCTGCCTTGATACTGACTTGTAAATATTGGAGGAGCATGAAATTCTTGAGAGTTCTGATAATCTGATTTAGTTAATTCATTACGATTTTCCCTTTATGTTAGACCAGCCATGACTAATGGGGGCTCATAATTGAGAAACATTTACCAAAATGATAAGACACATGGGTATGTTGATCCAAAGTCCCATTTTTAAGGTAACTATTTACTGACCAAACCACGGGCTCTTGGGTTACAAATAAGATCATTATAATTGTTATGTTGGTTACATGTGCTCATTTTTATTTTTCGAAGTTATCAAGACATTATTGTAACTTAAGGAAGTTTGAAAAATACGGTGGTGGAGGGGAAGACGGCCAGAGCCACCCTTATTCCTGTTGCTCTGTTCTCTTTGCTTTGTTAAACACTTCAAGGTGTCGGCCGTTATTTGGCGTTCTCTGTGTATCTGTATAAATGTTTTCAGCGTGGTAGCATTTAAGGAATGATGTCTCCATCAGGACCACCTTAAGACGTGGCACCAAACATCTCTCTTTCACACTGAGGTTTCGGGAGCCCGAAGCTTCTTAGGTGAGGTGGCTGTTATGGTCTGGTTTCCAGAAGACTGTCTAAGTGGCAGCCCCATTGGGAGTGTCTACAAAGTGTTGATTAATGATGACGATAAAGTTTCCGGGTGGATTTGTTCCTGTTGACCAAGACGCCATGAAGTTTCATTTCTCTTTCCCTCCCACCTCAGTTGGAAACAGATGGTGAACCAAAATATTTTGCTTCTAATTAAAGATTTCAGTGGGGATCTAGGTCAGTGGGAAGCATTTGCAGCTTTTATCTCTGTGAGGGAAACTTCTCTTGCTTATCGTAGCACCCTGAGTATTATTAATTTGTTGTTTGTCTCAGCGGCTCTTTGACAAGCAGTAGGTAGCACACTTTGAAACTTCCCTGCTTTTGCTTCCCTGGCTTACCCACCCACCCTGGTTATTTGACATCAATGATCTGGGTCTGGCAGACACTGAGCGTTTGATTTTCAGTACCGACAGCGGAAACCCGAAAGCCAGGTGCAAGGAAGGTGCTGCCTCAGTGGTGCCTGTGTTCGGACGGTGGGCTTCAGACTATCACGTTACTCAGAAAAGGATACACGTTGGAGGTTCCCGAGAATCACTATAGAAAACTTCTTTATCATTCTGCTAGGTGTTTAGAACAAACTCACTTCTACTTTCCATAGCCATGCTTTTCTCTAGTGCAGGATCCCTGTCTTGCATGTGTGTTTAATTACGAGGCAAAGTCATCACTGTCGCCAGCTCCCATGTTCTGCAGGCCCCTTCCCACACTCCTGAAGACTGCTTCACGCGGTATCTGGCACACTTCAGAATTAGTTAGGTGTAATTGAATGACTATTATTGGAATAATTATTAGAATGTTCTTAGCTTGGCTTTAAAATTTGGGGCCGGGGGGAAGAAGGTAAACAGAAAGAGCATTAAACCAGTGAAAAATTAACTTCGCTTATTTTGAAATAATTCTCATCAGTTGAGCTTTTGGTGTGAAGAGATTTTATATTGATGAAAAATTTCAAATTTACAAAGAGTAGGCAATAATGTAATAAACTTCTGTGTCACCATCACCAAGGTTCTATAATATCAAATTATGTTTCTCCATTGACTAACTCACTCCCACCCCCTGCTCTGAATGATTTTGGAAGCAGATTCCAGACATCATATCTTTACTAGTACTTCAGGATAAATCTCTAAAAGATAAGGATGCTTTAAAAAAAGACTTGATGGAAACATTTTCTCTCTAGCAATACATTTTCATGTAACTTGCATGTAACTTTTGAAGAGCATTTTTTTCTTTTTTCCTCTGCATCTTCTTGAATGTGAATTGAGGATGTTAGTTATAAAACCATGTTTCCACTGTTGCCTTTTCCACAAAGTTAATTCACGAATGACTTTCTAGATGGAAAAAAGTCATTTGACCCATCCTGAGCAGTGGAGAAGGCCTGGAAATTTCAATCCTTAACTGCTTCAGAATTGTTTTCTTTGGGCAAGTCATTCATTGTGTTTCCAAAGTTGGACACATGCCTGTCTTCGCTGCCCCCGGAGGGAGTCTCACTCGGGGTGTATATAAATAAGACTGAAATCCAAATGCCTTGTCTATACACCAACTCACTTGCAAATGAACTGTGAACAACTGTCCCAGTGTCCCCATGTGGTTAAAAAAATAAGTTTGCCTGGGCACAGATTTCTTCTGTCACTGTAAATCCTTCCTTGCCTTTCTTGTCACTTTTCTTCTCCAATCACCTTTGTATGTTGGAAATTATGTTTAAAGGCCTTTTGGGTCTGATAGGTTTTCTTGCAAACCCAGTGTTAAAGAGCGTAATGGATGAGATAAGCAGAAGTGAAGATGTGACTTTTTTGTTTCCATTGATCATAAGATACCCGTGGGATATTATTAATATATTCAATGAAAATGAAAGTTTGGTTTTGGGTGGAAACCTTTTAAGAAGTATAGAAATTTTACACCTCCCTTCAGTAGCAAATCACCATTATTCTCAGGAATAGATGACAGTACATCAGTGGAAAACTAATTATGTCTATTTACTATTGAAAAGACATTTTCTCTTCTCCTCTTTTTTTTTTGTTTTGGTCCCAGGCACATAGACTGGATCATTCTGCTCATTACCTGCGCCTGAAATTTCTAATAGAAAACAAAATGCAACACTACGTGCCAAAGCCCGAGGAGGACATTTATGAGCTGGTAATGTTTATGTCTGTTGTCCAAGTACATTCTGTAGGAGATTATTTTTAAATTATATGTGTGCTCATGCTAATTGTGGTTGGTGGAGTGGAACAAATTCTAAAATAAATGAGCCTTATTCAGCGCTCTTAAGTTTGTGGAGATGGCCTTACATATCACAATATTTTTGCAGAGTGAAAATGCCACCTTAGTTTATGTGGGGAACGATGCTGTGCTATCATGAAAAAGTGAAATCCAGAACTGACTCTCAGATAGAATTTTAGTTATTATGCCTAGCTTTCGTTGTAGCTTTGACAGGCTTATGTTTTAAATGGGTGACTCAAAGGTGAGCTGGCTGTTGTCAGATAAAAAGTACTAACTCCAATTTTGTATGACTTCTCCCTGCATGTTGAAATTGATGGGTCAAATCCTGTTGGGTGAAAAAGCTGCCATCTAATTATGTGTCCTGGCCTTTTGGAATTGTATTTATTATATAGATTCTTGGGCACACTTATGTGGGTTTGAGTTTCATTATGGGACTTGGGTTCTGAACTGTATCTGGATTTTTATATTGACTCTGTTGCTTACTAATTATGTGGTCTTGGCAAAAAAAAAAAAAATGAGGTGATAATACTTTCTAGGATTTCGCAAAGATTAGAGATAACGGTTCACATAGTAGATGCTCAATAAATGGTTGTCATGGTAACATGGCAAAATAATGACAAGTTCCTTTTTCGTTAGCCAAAGGGTGCTTTTTTCAGTTCCAGGAAAGAAACATTTTGGGAGCAAGGCCCCCTCTCTTGGAGTTTGTTCTTCTTTCTCTGCACTTAGTCATTCCTCTGGGGGCCACCGAGCTTCTTGCCATGGATCTGTGAATGATAACAGTATGACTTCAGACAGGCTTTCACCACAGAAAACAGAACTGAAAATTGAAACCCGAATAGTCTCTTTTTGAAAAGGGGAAGCGTGATTTAAAATTTAGTATATTTAGTAGGGAATTTTGTTTCTAATCAATTTTTTTTGAGGTTTACTTTCTCTGCAATAAAGCATCAATTTTGAGCACACAATTTCATGAGTTTTGGCAAATGTATACAGACAGTGGTGTTTCCAGCATTACAGTCATAATTTAGAACTGCGGTCCCCAACCTTTTTGGCACCAGGGACAATTGTTTCGTGGAAGACAGTTTTTCCACAGACCGGGGGGTGGGGGGTGGTTTGGGGATGATTCAAGCGCATTACATTTATTGTGCACTTTATTATTATTACATTGTAGTATATAATGAAATAATTATACAACTCACCATAATGCAGCATCAGTGGGAGCCCTGAACTTGTTTTCCTGCAACTAGATGGTCCTATCTGGGGGTGATGGGAGACAGTGACACCTGAAGTGTGTTGCTTATGTCTAGTCTACTCCGTAAGATGCAGCTTAATTGTCACTTGTCAGTCACTGATAGGGTTTTGATATGAGTCTGCAAGCAATTGATTTATTATGGTCTCTGGAGTCAAACCTCTCTGCTAATGATAATCTGTATTTGCAGCCGCTCCCCAGTGCTAGCATCACCACCTCGGCTCCACCTCAGATCATCAGGCATTAGATTCTCATAAGGAGCGTGCAACCTAGACCCCTCGCATGTGCAATTCACAGTAGGGTTCACGCTCCTATGAGGATCTAATGCCACCGCGGACCTGACAGGAGGCAGAGTTCAGGCGGCAATGCGAGTGATGGGGAGCGGCTCTAAATACAGATGAAGCTTTGCTTGCTCGCCTGCTGTTCACCTCCTGCTGTGTGGCCCGGTTCCTAACAGGCTCCTGTTCCGTGGCCCGGGGGTTGGGGACCTCTGATTTAGAACACTTCTGTCATCTTAAAAACTTCCCTCATGTCCCTCTAGGTGTTTTCAATGAAATACAAGAGAGGGTGTGCTTTTATACACTCTTATCATGTCACGAAATAGAAGAACGAAATAACCATTTTCAACCATCGCTTAAATCACTAAGTTTAACACAGAGGAGGGTACTTTTAACAGTGGCTGATTTATTTTTTTCTCTGGCATGGGGAAAGCCCTGACTTTGTGCTCCGTGAGTAGAGGAGAGAAAGCCCTTTTTCATACTTAAGAAAGGAAAGTGCTTTGCCGGTAACACTGGAACAGCTATTAGGCCATATATTTTGCATTTCAGAGTTAATGAATCTTTTGTGTCGTAAATGACAGGGGTCATGCCTAAGCAACTTCCATGTCCTTCATATCTTACACACAGTACATGCTTAAGACATACCTTATGAAATTATATTGACTCTTTTATTATTTTTAAGTTTTGGCCATTTTGCGGTCTCATCCAGTATAGGAGACTAAGGTGTGCCACACTTACTCTGTATCTACACTGCTATATATATATATTATAATTACAATTATTTAAAAAAAGAATCCAAAATACAGAGAGATTATGGTATTCTTTCTTGCCCTGTTACAGAAGGTCTCCAGCTCTGAGATTCCTGAGGAAGTAAACAGTACTCACTTTACTGTTCAGATTGTGAGTGAGTATTGCTCACGGGCACCTCTGTCTTTACCAAGATTTTAAACTCTTTTGTTCTTAGGATATCTTTGGCAGCCTGGTAAAGCCTCTAGGTCCCATATCAGAATAATGTTTTCAATTGCATGAAATATATAGAATACATAGGATTACCTATGGCCTAATTGTGTTGAAATAGTCATCAAAACTATTTTTAAAATTATAGATAATATACGTGCTTACTTATTAGCTCATTAAATAACAAGACCCAGCGTAGGTCTAACACCTGCCACTGTTTTGAAGTAGTGATGAGCATAACTGGTATTTTGAGATCCTGGCAGCAACTAGAATATGGTATAAAAATACTGTGATTTCTGTTTCTGACAAGGTCGCAGGCATTGCTCGTATTGCCGTGTTTGTTGCCTCCATTCATTTATAATTGAAGGAAATGCTAAGTCTCAGTTACAGGTTAGGGAATATAAAAATTTCAGGCTTTTTCACTATCCCAGTTCACAGACCCCTTGAATTCTATCCATACATCCATGGTTTCCAATCCGTGCTTTCGGCCATTAAGCTGGTATGAAATGTCATTCCAGGGCAGGGGGTTTCTGAACACACAGTGTTCTTGGATGCCTTTTGAGATTTTACAGGTATTGGATTTATTGTCCCTTACTGAACAAGTATCGGGCCACTTATGGCTAATTGGTTTCCATAACCCACCCCCATTTTATTTTATTTTATTTTATTTTTAATTTATTTTGTTTTTGCAGTATGCGTGCCTCTCACTGTTGTGGCCTCTCCCGTTGCGGAGCACGGGCTCCGGACGCGCAGGCTCAGCTGCCATGGCTCACGGGCCCAGCCGCTCCGCGGCATGTGGGATCCTCCCGGACCGGGGCATGAACCCGTGTCCCCCGCATCGGCAGGCGGACTCTCAACCACTGCGCCACCAGGGAAGCCCCTCCATTTTATTCTTGATGGACTAGGGAAGCTCACACATGTTCGAAGTCCTGTCCTGAAAAATGACTCCTTCATAGATGACTGTCCCAAAACATTTTATTCTCTGCTACTGTTTTGTCAAGTATTCTTGAGTAGTAAGGTCAGTAGTTATTAGCGGAAGTGTGTACTACATTTTAAAAATCTTTTTGGAGGGTCTGGTGCATGTATTTGGTGGGGCTGGGGATTCTTTTGCTTATGAAAGACCATGAATAGTTAGTTTTCTACTTATCTGCTTTGCTAATATAAGTAATACCCGTTTGGCTACTTTTTCATGATCAGTTGGTTATTGGGTCCAATCTGTAGAATGATAATGAATATGGAGGCACTGGGTTTTTTGAAAACCCACATTAAATATGTTTTTCTTAAAGTGACAGGTGGGAATAAAGAGTTTGCAGAAACACTGATTGATTGATTGATTCATTCATCCCGCAAATATTTATTTAGTGTTTATTGTGTTCCTGGCACCATGCTAGCTGTTCTAGGCACTGAGATACACAGAAAAATCTCTACTCTTCGTGGAAAATACATTCACGTTTGTGGATACAGATATAAAAACATGTAAATGTTTTTAACAAAGACAAGTAAATGTGTAATATTTCCCGGGATGTCAAAAGCGGGGAAAGAAAACGTTAGGACAAGCAGATAGAGAAAGATAGACATCTAAAAGCGATTGCGCTGCTCCTTTAGGTGTGATGTTTGAACAGCGTGGTGAGTGAGGTGAGAAGGTGAGTCATAGAGGTATTTTGGAGGAAAGTGTTCTAGGCTCAGGAAACAAAGCTGGGTAAGGCCTGGCAAGGGGAGGGGGGTGATAGTAGAGGTAGTTTACTCATGTTTGAGGAGGATCAGTGAGGAGGGTAAGTGAGGGAGTGGTAGGGAGAGGGAAGGCGGGGTGGGGAGGGGTTTGGATGCACAAGGAGGGAGGATGCAGAAGAGTGACCAGGAGGGCTTGTAGGGCCCAGGTGAGAAGGGAAATCCCCAGAGAGGAAGGGCATTATTTGACTCCTGTCTTAATAGGCTCGCTGTGGCTACTGTGTGGCCCATGAACCTTAGGGCCTTAGGGAAAGAGCTGGGAGAGCAGGCAGGAGGCTAGTGAGCTGTTGTTCAGGCCATGGGTGATGGTCGCTTGGACCAGGCACGCCAAGGAGACCTGGTAGGAAATGAATGTGATTTCGTGATAATTCAAGCGCCAGGGTAATCAGATTGTTTCTTAACGTCTGATGGTGTTTAATCTGCTTTTTGAAAAGAGGGAAAACATGCAGCATCACTGATTTAATAAAAATAAAGGGGTCTTCCCTGGTGGCGCAGTGGTTAAGAATCCACCTGCCAATGCAGGGGACACGGGTTCGAGCCCTGGTCCGGGAAAGATCCCACATGCCGCGGAGCAACTAAGCCCGGGCACCACAACTACTGAGCCTGTGCTCTAGAGCCCGTGAGCCACGACTACTGAGCCCCCCACGCGCCTAGAGCCCCTGCTCTGCAACAGGGGAAGCCACCGCAACAAGAAGCCCGCACACCGCAGCAAAGAGTGGCCCCCTCTCGCCGCAACTAGTGAAAGCCTGCGTGCAGCAATGAAGACCCAACACAGCCATAAATAAATTTAATAAATAAATGCAATGTGTGTGATACTTCTTTGCGAAAGATACATTTAAAGCTACGAAATTTCTGGTTTCAGATATTATGACTGCATCGAAAATATATTTTAAAGTGCAGCTCCTTCTTGAAATTTTACAGGTTTTAGAGATTTTTACCAAACCCAATTTTAGTCCAGCCAGCCTAAGGACAGTGGTCAAGGGCCCTGTCTATATTATACTAAGTTATTGTCTGAAACTGGTAAAAAACACAAAGACTTTCACCCCAATTACAAAGAAGAGAGGAGGTAATATTATAAACAAATAGCAAAGCTTATTTACAAAGCTAAATTCCCACGGGATCTATGGACAACCATTTGGAATTTTCCAGAGATGATTAGAACAAACGGTGATATACTGCCACCTAGGGGGAGAGTTTGGCTCTCAAGGAAATTGAAAAAACTAAGGTTCAAAGTAAGTCGAAGTGAATACATTTCATAACATTTTATTGAGCATTCCATGACATTACAAAATAATCATGAAATTGATTATATTTGGTATGTATAGTTTTGGTGACTGTAATTTTCTGAACTAAAGATCAGTAGATCTAATAGAACTGATTTCCTCTAACTTCAGAATGCATTGGTTTGAAACTTCTTCTGAAGTATAAAAAGAAAACCACATAAAGTTATGCCCTCAACATGAAGTTACGCATTTGGTGGAAGTGGCATTAAATTAGGGAGTTCTAGAGGATCTAGGCCGTTGGGTCGATGTTCCCAGCCCCTGCCCCACCCCTTGGCTTTCTAGTATTACAGCAGCCCGTTTTCCAGACTCCCGAATCCTAAATATTCTGCTCACTTCTCCCACCTGTCAACTGCCCTAAGAAAGTGAAGAGAAAGAAACCTGCACTTTTTTCATACTTGTCTGAACAAAATTATTTCTGGACAAATGACTGAGATGGGGGCAAGTTTAAATAATCACCGAGACTTCTCTTTAATGCTAAAGGACAGTTCTCTGTTATTGACTTTGGCTCAAAATAGATTTTCATTTTGAAATTAAATGACAAATTTTAAGTTCTATATGAGCGTTTGACACGTCAATATGTTTTGGAATTTCTATCATAAAGTTTGGAAGTGGTCTTTGGCTTACTTACTGAAGAAGTAAGGTTTGGTACCCTTTACTGTGGTACCCCTGAGTCCCACTAGGAAACAGTCTGGGAGGCATTATAGTGTAATGGGGAGAACTTCAGGGCTGGAGCAAGTGAGACCTGGGTTCAAATCCCAGCTCTGCCCAGGCTGGCCTTTTGACCTTAGGAAAGTACTTTCTCTGTAGCCTTTTTCTCGTCATTTGTAAAATGGGGATCACATTTGTCTCATAGAGAGCATGTGAGGGGCAGGAACACATGGTAAAACTTTCATAAGTTACTGTCCATGATGATGCTAGGTCCAGACATCTAAGCATGAAGTATAAATTAAATTAATTGAAATAAAGTTTCTCTGTGAACTGCCAGTTTCTCTTATTTTTTTTCCCATGTTTTCTTGGGTTTCTGAGAGAGGTGATTGATTTATGTACTTCAGTTTTTTCAGTAATT
Organism: Delphinus delphis; assembly: GCF_949987515.2. Classification (NCBI taxonomy): domain Eukaryota; kingdom Metazoa; phylum Chordata; class Mammalia; order Artiodactyla; family Delphinidae; genus Delphinus; species Delphinus delphis. The sequence goes on from NC_082686.1 coordinate 13,556,810, forward strand.
TGGTATAATCTAATGGCTAAAAGAGAATATTGTCATTTACATAATCTGTCATCTGTTTTAATGCTATAATTTTTCTCTGCATATTTGTACTCTGGTGGACTTTTTGAGCCAAAATGGTATATGAACAGAAGAGAATGGAAGCACAGAGATTTCTCCTATTCCTACGGATCCCATATCAAGATCTTTATAACCTCTTCTTGATGTTAATAATTTTTTCCCCAGTACTGAAGATTTTCGATTACCTTAGCATTCTTTTTCAGATGTGTGATAGATAATAGGGTGGGAAGAGACATTACAGAGTGATGTCAAGGAATTATTTAGAAACTGGAACTAGAGCTAAATCTGGGAATGTGAGTTATAAGTTTCCACTTTGAGTCTTAATGGGGTCAGTTCAAGAAAGATACTAGGATGTGATGAGAATTGGATTTCAAATTCTGAAAAAATAGATTTACAAATTGATGACTATTTCTAAGTTATTTTTAATGAAGTCTTAATTAGGCTTCTCTTTGTCATTTTCAGCTGTACAAAGAAATTGAAATTTGTCCAAAAGTCACTCAGAACATCCAGATTGAGAAGTCAGATACAGCCGGTGATAATTATGGTATGTTTCCTTTTCTTTGATCTTTGGTGTTCTTCACTTTAAAACAATTCCTGTGTAAACATGCACTTATTTACAATTCCATAAAATGCCTTTGGGGCCTATTTAAAACAGATAGCCCATCTGGCTTCTGTGCTCTGCGGAGCAGCCAAAGTAAGGGGAAAAAGATATTTACCCTGGGTATGACGAAGGTTTTAGCTTTACATTTCTTAACTTTAATCATCGGGGTTCGCCTGTCATAGAAAAGAAATGGATCCATTGGGAGGAGATTATTTTATCTTATGATATACCCTAGTAATGAAGAAATTATCCTTTCGCACCTCTGTCCCCCAAATATATGTATTATTCTCCTTTCCCTCACAAATGATGTTAAAGGAACTTGTTTTGGTGGGAGTTGGGGTCCCCAAGACCACCTCTGGGTTTTTTGGTTCACTAAGAGGACCCGCTGGACTCAGCTTATTCATGACCACGGTTTATTCCAGCAAAACTATACAAAAGAGCATCAGTAAAAGGGAGAAGGACGTGGGGTGAAGAGCGCAGAAACCAGGTACAAGCTTCCAGAGTCCTCCCCAGTCACACAGAAGTCCATAATTCCCCCAGCCACAAGCTGTGACAATGCGTGTGAACTGTGGTCTGGTAGGAAGTTTGTTAGTGACTCAGTGCCCAGGAATTTTATTGAGAGGCTGGTCAGGGAGGCACCCTCTGCCTAGCATAGACCCAAATTCCAGCCTCCCAGGAGGAAAGCAGGTGTTCAGCACAAACCACATTGTTTGTACAGATTTTAGACACAATGAGCTACATTAGGGTGTTGGGAACCCTCCCAAAATCCAAGTTCCCAGATACCAGCCAGGATCCAAACTGAGAAGCAGGCCTTTCAGAGAATAGCCGTCAGGCTTGCTATGTTAAGGCTTTCCTATGGTCTACCTTCTGGTATAGTTAAGTATGTAATCCTTTCCATAGATTTAAGACTAGTCGTCTTAGCATTACACTTTATGACTTGGATAGTAGTGAAGTTGGTGCTCGAGTGAAATACGTAGGGAAACCCATATGCCATATCAGGGCTAGATCAGTCAGGAGGGCGAGGTTAGCTGAGGCAATGACAGTCACCAAAGCCCAGCGGCTCCAAACAGTGACATTCTTTCTCCTGTTCACCATGCATCCTCTGTGGGTTGGCTGGGACCCTTTCTGTATGTTATCCTCACTCTAGGACCCAGGCCTGCGGCACCTGCCACCTGGGACATTGTCTGTCTCTTGGCAAAGGAGAAAGAGGGGAGGTGGTGATCTGGGTGCCGGCTCACTCCCAATTCACTTGTCAAAGCACGTGACTGGAGGGGGGGATGGGTAGGTGGCAGAAGAGTAGTCCTACTATGTACTGGAAAAGAGGAGAACTAGAAGGTCTGGTGGAAAGACCTAAAGGTCACTGCACATGCTTGCTTACTGCGTATTTCTCTCTGAATTAACTTATTAGGCTTTTTCACATTTGAAAGCCTTCAAACCCTTTACCGGGCAGCAGCATCTTCAGTATTCCTGCCGAAGCCTCTCCTGCAGGCAGCCAGTCCACCTCTCAGAGCACTCACTGGAGTGCTTTGGCCTAATGAAGAGAACCGAATTTCCAACCCCTGGCCACTTGCGTTACACCCTCACGCTGTTTACTTCTTGACCTTAAAACTAAAGACAGCATTAAAGCCAGAGGACGGTTTTTGATGGCAAGGGATCAATGTGTCTGAAGGCTTATTATGCAGCAGAAGCATGACCTCAGTAATTAAAGCAGTAATTGGTAGCAGTGCTACAAATGAGCATCTGGGTCCTCCAAACTGAATTGTACCATATCCCTTACTCTTTTGTCTTTGGTTTAGTTACTTTCTCTAAGGGGAAAATGTAGCAAGAAGCAAGAGAGGGCTGAATTTCACAGCTCTTGGAATCCAATGCCAAGGTGGACTGGTTTTGGGGACTTCCCTGGCAGTCTAGTGGTTAAGACTGCGCTTCCACTGCAGGGGGCGTGGGTTCCATCCCTGGTTGGGGAACTAAGGTCCCATGTGCCGTACAGCGCAGCCAAAGAAAAAAAAAAGAGGGTTTGGTTTGGTTTGGGGACTCAGGAATAGAAACTGGGCATAGAACCGCTGTATTTTTTATACTTTTTTTTATTAAAGTGGCTGAAGTACTCACAGAACCTGTTCAGATTTCCACGCTGAAGCTGTTACAGGGCATCAGACATCAACCCAGAGGGTACTGTTGGCCGTGCTGCTCACATGACCTGACATAAAGAAGCAGGGGTTTGGGGGTTTTGTTTTCATTCCGGATCTGTCTTGGAGCACCCCTGCTTTTGTAAACTACAAAATCCCTTGCTTAGCGGTTGTGGCAGTGTCAGACGATGAGGTTCGCAGTGCTCAGTCTTGCTTTCTGTCCTTACATCGCTGTCAGTTGCAGCCTATCTGTAGTGGTTCCTGGACTTCACCTTGGAAGGCCACCATGCATGGCTAATAACCTTGGGTAAAATCATTTATTCTCAGTGCCCAGTTCGATGTTGGCAGAAGGCGTTCCCACAAGCAGCTAAAGAGTCCCCGAGTCCTAAGAAGACCTGGTTGTCTCTGACCTCAGAATCTACCGAGGATTCTAAGTTCAGCCCACCTCTCTCTGACATTAGCACCTTAGTGCAGCTTCTATACATCAATTTCAGTATCTGTAAGTTCCTAGCACACATCAGCACACATACAAGATCTAACTATAAACCAGATGCTGCTTTCTATTGTAGAACGCTTTAGGGAGGAAATTATGACTTAATAATTCCACTGACTAAACAAATGGAAAGATTTAACACTTGCCTAATTTCTCTCTCTTGCCCCTCCCTCTACCTCAGCCCTCAGGACTCTCTCAGACTTGTTGTTGAAGTTGGTTCAAATAGTTTTGTAATAGACTAAGCATGATCCCCTAGGCCGCCTCGAAGTGGATGAATGCATCGTTTCAGCAACTGAGTATTCCTTCTTCTCTGGGGACTGCTTAGACTATTAGACTTTTGGTCTTGCGTCCCCTCTATGTCAGAGGTGTCTGCACTTTTCTCACTTTCTCTCTTTCACGGTATCCTGGACTCTGGTTCTGAGTACTTCTATTTTGTTTACTTTGTTGTCCTGATTTTTCTTTGGTCATGAATTTCAGTATGCGGAAACTTCTGGTTATTTAACAGATGAGTCTGTCTTCTTCGTTTCTTCACTCAGTTTTAATCACTTCCTTCGTTCTCAAGATCATATGCTATTCATGGTGCCTCCTGGTCTTTGTAATTCTAAGCCTTCTGATGGGTATCGGATATATTGGGTTTATATTGAATAACTCTCTCTGTCTTCTGTTGGCAGTCATTTGGACCGCATTACATTTGTCTGCTGGGAATTAGATTGTTGCTATCCTATTTAAAAGAAAAAACTATTCTGACGTGGGCGGCTGACATCAAAAAGTCTACAAATAACAAATTTTGGCAAGGATGTGGAGAAAAGGGAACCTTTCTACACCGTTGGTGGGAATGTAAATTAGTGCAGCCTCTATGGAAAACAGTATAGAGGGTCCTTAAAAAACTAAAAATAGAACTACCATATGATCCAGCAATCCCACTCCTGGATATATATCCGGAAAAAACAAAAACGAATTCCAAAAGATACATGCACCCCAAAGTTCATAGCAGCACTATTTACAATAGCCTGCACATGGATACAGTGGAATATTATTCAGCCAAAGAAAAGAATGGAATATTGCCATTGGTAGCAATATGGATGTGCCCAGAGAACATTATTTCACAGCTTTAGTGAAATAAGTCAGACAGAGAAAGACGAATACTGTATGATATCACTTACATATGGAATCTAAAAAATAACACAAATGAGTACATATTTGTTACTGTAGGAGATGGTTACAATCCCCACCTTCCCTCCATTGTGCAAATTATTGGCATCTTGAAATGGAGGCTGCTCCTTGGGACTCTTGACACCCTTCATGGTAAGGAAGGAAGGTAGCAAATGAATACCCATCTCCACTGACTTTGGTTTAAGGTGACTTGCAGTAGGCTGTCAACACATCACCTCTCCTGACAATGTGTTCCTTTTATTTTTAATAGAATAAAATTTGAATTAAAAAATTTGGTCTCAGAACTTTATAAAATGGTAGGAGTTTAGAAAGGAAATGCCTGTATTTTAATGAATTCTCTTCATCCTCTCCCTGTTGTAGTCCTTGATTCTTATCTATTCTAACAGATAAAGGAAAAAGAAAATCTCCGCTGCGATGCAGATAAATGCACCTGTGTTAAGGCTAATGTCATTTAAGTGGCTCGTGTCTAAAATTATTTTTATTTCAGTGGGACTTCTTGAAGAGTAATCTGAAAGTTAGAAGTTGCTGTAAGAATGGAATTTAAAATAAGAGAATAAAATAAAGACTTTGGAAAGTCCTCAGGGGGTGGGCTCGTATAGTTCCCTATCCGAGGGAGTTTCGGTACCCTAGTGGGTGATGGCATCTGGCAGTTTTGCCTACGTGTGGGTATCTATTTCCTGGTCCTGTGAATGATACAAGAAAAACATGTGTTCATTATGACATGAACTGAGAAGTCTCAGTGAGTCCCTGGGCCCCAGTCTTTTAATTAATTATTCTATTTTGTCGTTAGTTGCCTGTTTGTTTTTTTAAACCACTCTTTTTTTCCTTTGCCTAAGCCTTATTTTTCTCCCAGAGCTGAAATCATTCGTGTCATATCTTTACAATTGTATTAATTTCCATTGCCCTTTTAAGATTATCTACCGAAGTATTTTATCCTGAGGGAAAGTCGGTGTTGGTTGTGGACATTCCATTGATTGATCAGAAAGAGTTTTACGTGAGACTGTCTAGAAACAGACGTGACCAAGTCTTGCAGCCATAGGATTGGGAGCACTTAGAACCTCAGGGCCTTGTTCTGCCTTATTTTCCGAAGGATGTAACAAAACCCAAGATTAATTAACTAATGGGCTTTGAGCTCTGGAAGCCTAGACAGGTATAAGATAATCTTATGATCAGACACTAGGAGAATGTGCAGTCCATCAGTTTCAATATGAAGAAGGATTTCTAAAGTTTGTTGCTACTTCTCCCTGTTTGCAGAATTTTACTAATTAAAGCAGTGTCCACACAGCAATATATATGGAGGAACACACAGCATACAGTTGTTCTGTTGTGACATGTCCTAGGACATAGATTTGCTGAAAAAAGTCAAGGGGACCCAGATGAGATAAGCTGATTGTTTCTGTTTTGTGCTATGGAGGGAACTGTGAAAAAAAAAAAGGCAAAACTATGGCATTTATTAGCAAGCAGGGTAAAACAAAATCATTTTCTTCCGTTTGAGTTGATACGTAGGTTGTATGAAGATAGATGTACCTGGTAATATTAATTTTTACAGTGACTTCTTTTAGAGTGATCTAAACATACATTTTTCTGCTTTGTGAAACAATACAAACAAGGAAAAACTATAACCCCAAGCAATGAACATACCTAGTTCACAGCAGATTCTTCTTATTGTTCGCTCAACACTCAGAGGGTGTGAGCCTTACCTGGCTGTCCCTGTGTTTCCTAGGCTTTTCACTTTCTTCTGTGGAAGAAGATGGTGTTCGAAGGCTCTACGTGAATAGCGTAAAGGAAACTGGCTTAGCTTCCAAGAAAGGTAAGTTATTAAGTGTCTTGTCTTGACTTGTTTGTCTTCAGTTCCCTTTTGCGTTTCTCTAGTTGGCGGATGAGAAGGATATGCCCAAAGGGTTCACCCCTGAAGAGTATTTAAATGTTGTCTCATCGAAAACTCTTCCAGGGAATATGAGTATTATTTCCATCAGCTCAATTGTGCAAGGAATGTTGCCTTCTTGGATTTGAAATCGGATTTTGAGCCCATCTCCATGGGGTTGATGGGAAATTCCCTTCTACTCAGAAGTGGTTGTCCTTCCCTACCATCTGGGATGGAATGGAGGTCCCAGGGATCTTCTTGAAGCAGATTATTTGGGAAGACCCCTCCGTGCTTTGGTCTGCACTGGTTGAAGCTGACATGGGCCCTTGCCTGAGCGTGCAAAGCTCCATCATGTTCTTTTGCTGCCATTCGTAGAGGAATCTTTGTAGAAGTTGAGAACCTAGGGGTTCAGGATCCTGACTTCCTGCCCTCCTTCGAGAGCTCTTCCCTGCTACACCCTGCCTGTGGCCCATAGTGTTGTCTGTCTAGGCTACTTGTGGAACCCCAGCTCTCCATACTTCTTCTACTCTGAGAGAATCATTTCAACCTACGTTAGTTTCCTAGGGCTGCAGGAGCAAATGGTCACAAACTGGGTGATTCAAATCAATAGAATGTATTCTCACACAGAGGCCTTTCAAACTTCCGGCCTCCTGATGTATTCTCATCAGGAGGCCGGAAGTTTGAAATCAAGGTATTGGCAGGGTTGTTTCTTTCTGGAGCCTCTGCAGGAAGAATCTGTTTCATGGTTCTTTCTGGATTCTGCTGGCTGCTAGTAGCCCATGGCGTCCCTGGCTTGTAGCTGCATCACTCTGATTTCTGCCTCTGTCCTCACATGGCCCTCTTTCCCATGTGTCTCTCCATCTTTACATGGCCTTCTTACAAGAACACCAGTCATTGGATTTAGGACCCACCCTACTCTGGTATGACTTCGTCCTGACTTAATTACATCTGCAAAGACCCTCTCTCCAAATAACGTCACGTTCTGGGTGGACATGACTTTTGGGGGGAACCTGGGCAGGTAGGTAGGGCTTAAAATCCACCTTCATTTCATTCTTCTTGCTATGGAATTTTTAGGTTCATCCAGGCAGTGGCAAAATAATGCCCATTGAATATGAAAGTCCAACATGTCTTGGTCAGTTACACTTGGATGTGATACCTGTATCTGTTCTGCTAGAGGACAGTGGAGCAGCTGGGAGAGGATCGAATGCCTGCCTACCTTTCCCACCTCCTCCCGTGTTCTGGGGCAGCTTAGTTCTGCGTGTTCATGGCTTACAAGCTCCCTGTGCAGCGTACTTTGCCCTGTGCTGTCAGCACTGGAGAAGTGCTACCCGCAGACTTGGCTCTGCACAGAGATGGCAGAGGTGTGCCCAATCAGAAACAAAGTGCAAGTAATTTATCCACTGCTAACGGCCATGGACAAGGATTTTCCTTCATTTTCCTTCCATATTTTCGAGGCCAAAGGCAGTCCAGAGGCCAGAGTTTGACGCATTCAAAGCGTATCTCAGCTAAGAGCAGAGGTGACGGGGTTTATTCCCCTTTAAACCCCAATCTGATTTTTATCTCTTTCAGCACGAATGTGCCGGTTGGCGTGCGGGGGTGGGGAAATACGCTGCCCTGGTTTTTAGTCACATCCTGTTTTAGTCCTTTGAATCCAGGAACACTGGTGTTAGATAACAACAAACGGTCGTCTGCTGCAACTCCCTTGCCCCATATAACACTGTTCTCTGCGGATGCAAGAGTGGTGCCCATTTGTCCACCTAGGTCGCAAACTATTCCCAGTATCCCACCTGCAGAGGGCTGTGTCGGGAGAGATATTTGATGTTAAACGTAACCGCTATGCGAAGACCTCCCAATAACGGAGAGTTCCCTGTGGACCATACGGCCTCTTTGTGGGCGTCTCTGATTATAAAACATCCTTCTCCCTCAGCTTCCGTTCACTGTTTGCCTCCTCGTTTATAGCCAGCCATTGGTGTTCATGATGTGCTTCATGTTAAAACTGCTAAGTCTTTTCCACATTTGACACTTCCAGATCTTTCAACAAGTCATTAGAATGTAGAATACAACTCTGGTCATTGCCCTCTGGACACTCTCCAGATGCTAGTTCTGCTAGAGGACGGTCCAGGTTTTAGTGTTTCTGAAAATGACCAGAATGTGGTGCCAGCAAGGAGCATCTGGTAGCACGCAGCCTAATGAGATCTGAATATTCTGTTTGCATTAATCGAACCTACACTTGATTTATTTTTCTTAGCCACCTTGGGCTTTTGGCCTGTGATGGGCTGATGGGTAATCCCCATATTCCTGCTTTCTCTTGCCTACCTTTTGCTCTGTGTCGGATCTCATGTTGGCTGTACTTGTAGAACTGACTTTTGGAACCAAACTGTGTTTACACTTATCTGTGTTCATCTTGGGCCTGTTTGGCGCATTGCTCTGCTCTTGGAATCATCTGAGGTTGGGATCAGGCATCTTCTTTGCTGTCATCTAAGTGTCTTCCAGATGGCTCCACAGGACACAGAGAAAGCTCTGTGCTGTATTTTTCTACACAGATAGATTAGATGCTTCACAAATTTTACCGTGGGTGGGTGGTGGGGGTCATTTTTGAGTAGGCTCAAAAATTCCAAAAAACAGTTTTCCTCTTTGTTCTACCAAATATTAATAATGAGAGTTAATGTCTTGAATATCTTCCACATGCCAAGTGCTGTGCAAAGAGTTTTATATGGATTATTTTGTTGAATCTCATTTAATCCATGCCCCTCTTTACGTATGAGGAAACTGAGGCTGGGAGAGATTCAGGAACATGCCCACGGGCACAGAGCTGTTACACAGTGGGGTTGTGACAGAAGGACCCCAACAAGGTACTTCATTGCCCACCACTGCTGGGCCCCCTGCTCTCACTTATTAATACTGAGACTAGCTCACTCAGGTAGGCCCTGTATTAATTTCCTAGGGTTGCCATAACAAACTACCACATATTGGGTGGCTTAAGAAACAGAACTGGATAAAACTAAAAGCTGGTTCTTTGAGAAGATAAACAGAATTGATAAACCATTAGCCAGACTCATCAAGAAAAAAAGGGAGAAGACTCAAATCAATAGAATTAGAAATGAAAAAGAAGTAACAACTGACACTGCAGAAATTCAAAGGATCATGAGAGACTGCTATAAGCAACTATATGCCAGTAAAATGGACAACCTGGAAGAAATGGACAAATTCTTAGAAAAGCACAACCTTCCAAGAATGAACCAGGAAGAAATAGAAAATATAAACAGACCAATCACAAGCACTGAAATTGAGAATGTGATTAAAAATCTTCCGACAAACAAAAGCCCAGGACCAGGTGGCTTCACAGGCAAATTATGTCAAACATTTAGAGAAGAGCGAACACTTATCCTTCTCAAACTCTTCCAAAATATAACAGAGGGAGGAGCACTCCCCAACTCATTCTACGAGGCCATCATCACCCTGATACCAAAACCAGACAAAGATGTCACAAAGAAAGAAAACCACAGGCCAATATCACTGATGAACATAGATGCAAAAATCCTCAACAAAATACTAGCAGACAGAATCCAACAGCACATTAAAAGGATCATACACCATGATCAAGTGGAGTTTATCCCAGGAATGCAAGGATTCTTCAATATACACAAATCAGTCAGTGTGATACACCATATTAACAAATTGAAGGAGAAAAACCATACGATCATCTCAATAGATTCAGACAAAGCTTTTGACAAAATTCAACACCCATTTATGATAAAAACTCTCCAGAAAGTAGGCATAGAGGGAACTTACCTCAACATAATAAAGGCTGTACATGAGCCAGCATCATTCTCAATGGTGAAAAACTGAAACCATTTCCTCTAAGATCAGGAAGAAGACAAGGTTATCTACTCTCACCACTGTTATTCAACATAGTTTTGGAAGTTTTAGCCACAGCAATCAGAGAAGAAAAAGAAATAAAGGGAATCCAAATCCGAAAAGAAGAAGTAAAGCTGTCACTGTTTGCAGATGACATGATACTATACATAGAGAATCCTAAAGATGCTACCAGAAAACGACTAGAGCTAATCAATGAATTTGGTAAAGTAGCAGGATATAAAATTAATGCACAGAAATCTCTTGCAATCCTATACACTAATGATGAAAAATCTGAAAGAGCAATTAAGGAAACATTCCCATTTACCACTGCAACAAGAAGAATAAAATACCTAGGAATAAACCTACCTAAGGAGACAAAAGATCTGTAGGCAGAAAACTATAAGACACTGATGAAAGAAATTAAAGATGATACAAACAGATGGAGAGATATACCATGTTCTTGGATTGGAAGAATCAACATTGTGAAAATGACTCTACTACCCAAAGCAATCTACAGATTCAGTGCAATCCCTATCAAACTACGAATGGCATTTTTCACAGAACCAGAACAAAAATTTTCACAATTTGTATGGAAACACAAAAGACCCTGAATGGCCAAAGCAACCTTGAGAAAGAAAAACGGAGCTGGAGGAATCAGGCTCCCAGACTTCGGACTCTACTACAAAGCTACAGTAAACAAGACAGTATGGTACAGGCACAGAAACAGAAATATAGATCAATGGAACACGATAGAAAGCCCAGAGATAAACCCACGCACATATGGTCACCTTATCTTTGATAAAGGAGGCAAGAATATACAGTGGAGAAAGGACAGCCTCTTCAATAAGTGGTGCTGGGAAAACTGGACAGTTACCTGTAAAAGAACGAAATTAGAACACTCCTTAACACCATACACAAAAATAAACTCAAAATGGATTAAAGACCTAAATGTAAGGCCAGACACTATCAAACTCTTAGAGGAAAACATAGGCAGAACACTCTATGACATACATCACAGCAGGATCCTTTTTGACCCACCTCCTAGAGAAATGGAAATAAAAACAAAAATAAACAAATGGGACCTAATGAAACTTCAAAGCTTTTGCACAGCAAAGGAAAGCATAAACAAGACGAAAAGGCAACCCTCAGAATGGGAGAAAATATTTGCAAATAAAGCAGCAGACAAAAGATTAATCTCCAAAATATGCAAGCAGCTCATGCAACTCAATATCAAAAAAAAAAAAAAACCAAACAACCCAATCCAAAAATGACCAGAAGACTTAAACAGACATTTCTCCAGAGAAGATACAGAGATTACCAACAAACACATGAAAGGATGCTCAACATCACTAATCATTAGAGAAATGCAAATCAAAACTACAATGAGGTATCACCTCACACCAGTCAGAATGGCCATCATCAAAAAATCTACACACAGTAAATGCTGGAGAAGGTGTGGAGAAAAGGGAACCCTCTTGCACTTATGGTGGGAATGTAAATTGATACAGCCACTATGGAGAACAGTATGGAGGTTCCTTCAAAAACTAAAAATAGAACTACCATAGAACCCAGCAATCCCACTACTGGGCATATACCCTGAGAAAACCATAATTCAAAAAGAGTCATGTACCACAGTGTTCACTGCAGCTCTATTTACAATAGCCAGGACATGGAAGCAACCTAAGTGTCTATTGACAGATGAATGGATAAAGAAGATGTGACACATGTATACAATGAAATATTACTCAGCCATAAAAAGAAAGGAAATTGAGTTATTTGTAGTGAGGTAGATGGACCTAGAGTCTGTCATACAGAGTGAAGTAAGTCTGAAAGAGAAAAACAAATACCGTATGCTAACACATATATATGGAATCTAAAAACAAAACCAAAACCAAAATGGCTCTGAGGAACCTAGGAGCAGGACAGGCAGAAAGATGCAGACGTAGAGAATGGACTTGAGGACACGGGGAGGGGGAAGTGTAAGCTGGCACGAAGTGAGAGAGTGGCACGGACATATATACACCACCAAACGTAAAATAGATAGCTAGTGGGAAGCAGCTGCATAGCACAGGGAGATCAGCTCAGTGCTTTGTGACCACCTAGAGGGGTGGGATAGGGAGGGTGGGAGGGAGATGAAAGAGGAAGGGGATATGGGGATATATGTATACATATAGCTGATTCACTTTGTTATAAAGCAGAAATTAACACACCATTGTAAAGCAATTATACTCCAATAAAGATGTTAGAAAAAAAAAAAAACCCAGAACTTTATTCTCCCACAGTTCTGGAGGACAGAGTCTGAAACCAACGTGTGTGCAGGGCTGTGGTCCCTGGGAGGTTCAAGGGGAGAATCCTTTCTCGCTTCTTCTTTCATCTGGAGGCTCCAGGTGTGGCCGCATCGCTCCAATCTCATCCTCCATCTTCACATAACATTCTCCTCTTTTCTCTGTGTCTTTCTTTTGTGTGTCTCTTACAAGGACACTTTTCAGTGGGTTCAGGACCCATCAGATAATCCAGCATGATTTTATCTCAAGATCTTTTACTGAATTACAGCTGCAAAGATCCTGTTTCCCAATAAGCTCGCATTCCCAGGTTTTGGGACATGGACATATCTTTTTAGGGGCCACCCTTCAACCCACTACACATTGTTATTCAGCCAGTCACAGCAACCTAGAAATTCTTTTTTTAAAAATTATTTTATTTTTATTTATTTAGTTTTTGGCCGAGTGGCTTGCGGGATCTTAGTTCCCTGACCAGGGATTGAACCTGGACCCTAGGCAGTGAGAGCCCAGAGTCCTAACCACTGGACCACCAGGGGATTCCCGCAAACCTAAAAATTCTTTTAAAAAAACAAAAAACTTGCAGATGGTTTTAGTTTTTAAGTCGTTTTTTCTTTTTCTCCTTATTTTACCTCCTCTAATATCTAACGAAAAGAATTGTTTCCAAGAGAACACTTAAAAACCAATAACTGCCTTTCACATGTGGAAATTTTGTGTTTTCAAGTCAAATGCTGTGATGCCAAAATCTTTCACCTAAAAAATGGAATGGTTAGTCTCCCAGAATTCTGCCTCTGACGTGGAGGAAAACCTTCTCATTTCTCCCCCATTGCCTCCTCACCTGCGATGTTTCTTGGAGTATTTTATGATAGAAAATTGATTTCAAGTATTTTGGAAACCTGAGTAAAGCTGGCCGATAGGTGTGACCCGGTGAAGTTGGGAAGTGAGAACTTCTCTGCGGAATTATTTTTCTGTGGAATCAGAGTGAGAACTGCGGGTGTGCCTGAGGGACTGTGTGGCTTTGCGTTTGGCAGTTCATCCTTTGTCTCTGCCCTTCAGTCACTCCCTTTTTCAAGTTAGTTTTTCCACAAACAAACTTAGAAAATAAGAAATATTCTTAGAAAATAAGAATCAGACTCCTTTCTTCTTCTTAACTGAAGGGAAATCTTATTTCCTCTCCTGTTCTTCCCTAATCTCTCCCTCTCTCAAACTGCTGGAATGTTCTTGTAATGTCAGGGGGACCTGCCCAGGGTCAGTCACAAGTTCTTGTTCTCCTAGGCTGAGCTGGTTCACGGCTGCTCCTTTGGGTCCCAAGCTTCGGCAGCTCCCCAGCATGCTTTGCAAAAGTAGCAGAACCTTTGGGGACCTTCAAAAGGCCATTCACCCCTAGGTCCTGATGTAGTTTCAAATAAAAGGTGGGGGAGGGGAAAATATGATTGCATTTGGTTCCATAAACTATCATCTCTCAATGTGTTTGGAATAAGATGACCTTCAGTGGTTGTAGCCGAGGAGATGCCTGCATTTTGATTCCGTAGAAATGATTCATAGACTTGAGCTGGCTGTGCACACGTGTCCACCGTAGCACAAGAAGGCATAGAAATGGCTGCAGTTGGGGAGCCTTTCCGTCTTTTCCCCTCAAAGTGCCAGGACGATAGCCAGAATTAGCATTTGCGAGGAGCAATTGGCAGATGCTTAGAGCACATAGATTCAAGAAGGAATAAATTTGTTTAGCTGGTGTATTCAGGACGGGATGGGTGTGCTGTGACATCCCAGTCTAGAACCTTCCAGACCCAAAGACCACGTGATCACCTGATGATCCCCTTTGCGCACTACAGCCTGTTTGCAGCAACACCTATAACAGGAGAGCTCGGTGTGCCCTTTCGAAACAGGGCGTCTAAGATGCTGTGATCTGATTTGACGCTGCAGCTGCTTTTATGCGTGTGTGACATTAAACATTTTCCGTCTCGCGTTGGCAGGCCTGAAAGCGGGAGATGAGATTCTTGAGATCAATAATCGTGCTGCGGGCACCCTGAATGCCTCCGTGCTCAAAGATTTCCTCGCGCAGCTGTCCCTGGGCCTCCTGGTGAGGACCTACCCGGAGCTGGAGGGAGAAGCAGAGCTGCTGGGGAGCCCGCCCCTCCGGCTGGACGGCCCCGCCGACCTCAGCGAGAACCCTCTCGCCTTTCTCACCAGCAACACAGGTATGGCTGTGCACCGGGCTGCCCCTCGGAGGCTGCCCACGCGGCTTGCGTATTTCTGTGGATTTCCTGCATCTGGTAGGTCAGCTAAGATGTGTAAGATGAGCAGATTACTGAGCTTCCTGTCGAAATTTCAAAGGGGCCAGGAGCTCCTGTGCCGGTGGAACTGCTGTTTGGCTGCAATGGAAATCTTTGTCGTGCTGCTCTTGTTGGTCATTTGGGAGAAAGATACATGGGTGGAGGCCACTGTCTCTTGGCTGTGGACGAGAGTTGGAGACACAGAAGTGCCAGGAATCACTTAAGATGCTGGGGCTCTTGGTGCTCTCTTCCCTGCCGTCCGTGGCACCATCCCCCAAATCACCCAGCCCTGCTTTTCCTTCTGTGGAAGAGGAAGATGTGGGGTGAGATGGCCAGAGTGGAAATATGCCCAGAACTGGTGTTTGGTCAACTTTTCTCTTGGGCCCTTGTGACCTAGAGTCTGGACAAGAGCCCATCGGTGGAACCCCCTGCCCTGCCCCATCTGCCACTTCTCCTGTTTACACGTTTCTTCCCACTCCATCTGGCAACTTTATACTCATTCAGAAAGGGACAGCTTGAATGCTGCCTGCCCCGGGGAGCCTTCCTGGCACCCCACCAAGCTCCTCAGGACCCTGCGAAGACATCTTTCACGTGGGCCCTGCTCCTCTTATGCTCTTCTTACTTGCTTGCATCTCTCTCCTGAGTTTGTTTCCTGGTACGAGGCTTAGGTTTTCTTCCCCTTGCTACACAGGCGCCCGTTCTTGTTCAGTGGGAGAATCAGGGAGCAAGCCCATAGGGGAACAGATTACTGCTGTCACTTATCTCACCATGACCTGGTTCTAGAGTTGGGGTTGATCTGGTAAGCTGGAGTTTGGGATTTATTTTCTCTTTAACACTCGGCTTAGAAGAAGTCTTCATTTTCCACTTCTGAGTGTAGGTACTCTGAGTATTCTTATTTTTCGAAGTCCCTTCTGAAGCTTGGCTTGGTAAGAATAAATCACAGGCGGACGCCTTGTGACAGTTCATCCTTTTATTGGGTGGTTCCCTAGGAGAATCTGACAAGTTGAGGCTCGAGAGAATCAATCACACTTAGTTACTGTTGACTTCTGACTCATTTTGTCGTTGTAGTACCCACACGCCAATCACATCTTTAGAAAAGGACCCCAGGGAGCTGGGTACCCTTTAAAAAAATTTTTTTTTAATTTTTTATTGAAGTACAATTGAATTACAATGTTGTGTTAATTACTGTTGTACAGCAAAGTGACTCAGTGATACATATATATATATACATTATTTTTCATATTCTTTCCTCTTATGGTTTATCACAGGATATTGACTATAGAACCTTGTTGTTTATCCATTCTATATATAATAGCTTACGTCTGCTAACCCCAAACTCCCACTCCACCCCTCCCCCGCCTCCCTTCCCCTTGGCAACAACCAGTCTGTTCTGTATGTCCCTGATTTTGTTTCTGTTTCACACATAGGTCCATTTGTGTCATATTTTAGATTCCACATATAAGTGATATCGTATGGTATTTGTCTTTATCTAACTAGGGAGCTGTGTACCCTTAATGATAGGGAATGGATACCATGAAGGTTGTTCTTTTATGTGACCACAAGATGGCAGGCTCAATCCCGTAAAACTCCGTTCACAGTGGTTTCTGTAAAATGACTGAGTAAGGCGTGTTGTGTTAGATTAGGTTACTGAAAGGACTTTATAAGGTCTGGATGTACATACTACGAACAACAGTGTGTACTCAACCTTTTTTGGATGTTTTTTCCTGTCTGAGCCCTTCCTGTGGGTTATGGATATAAAGTAGGTGTTGGCAAACTAAGACCCCCTGGCCAAATCCAGACTATGGCCTGTTTCTGTGAATAAAGTTTTATTAGAACACAGTCACGCCCATTCATTGATGTTTTGTCTCTGGCTGCTTTCCCATCGCAATGGCAGAGTTGAGTAGTTATGACTGGGACTCATGGTCTGCAAGGCTGAAAATATTTACTATCTGGCCCTTTACAGACCCCTGATATAAAGTGTGATTGCTCATGATTTGTTCCTTTAAACCCAATCATAGTTTTGATATATTTCTTTCTTTTGAAAAAAGATTTGTGTGTGTGTGCGTGCGTTTGCACATGCACACAGTTTGCCAAGTTTTAAAACCTTTTATTAAATTTTTTTTTAATTTAAAAATGTGTTTGTACATAGGTGTCTGGGGAATATTTGAGTATATTTTGTATCTATAGCCCTATCCTGTCAGCAGCTGACCTTACATCCTCCTTCAGACCAGACACCTTTGTAATCTGCATGCTACATCCACTGAACCTACTGTTGTTTAAACCACATTAAAACTTTCATTTTGGAATCATCCGTAGAAGATTTAGTTATTTGTTTCCAGATCATAACTTGGAACTGACATTTCTTAAGTATTTGCTCTGTCCCAGACATTAATCTGGATGTGGAAAGTTATAATGATGACTATGACATGATTCTGTCCTCATACTTAACATTTTAGTGTAGTCCTTTGTTTTTTAATTGCTTCACCTTTTAATATTTTGTAGGGATCAGAAATCCTTCAGAGCCAAGTGTGTGTGGTCAAGTTAGGTAATCTACGTGGTTCAAGAATACAGCATGAAAGTAAAGTCACAGTGTGGGTTTTCTGGAAAGTTTCTAAGTTGGTTTCAACATTAATAAGTTCCAGAAGAATTCTCAGATGCTCTCAGTCGTGGCGGCCCCATCGGACTGCCTGGAGGCAAGCAGTCACTCAGGCTCCCCACCTGGGTCTCAGCGTGTCTGCCTCCTGGTTACTGCCATTTCCTAGTCCCTATTTACCAGTGCAGGATAAAAGAGGGGGCAAGTAAACAGGATAAAACAACCTGAAAGATGGTTCCATAGTGAGGCAGAGTTTATGAAGCAGTGTGCACAGACAGCTGCAGTGACGATAGAAAACAACTGAGAAAGTGTGTACAATGGGCAGGCTGGACTATAGCCTTCATCTAAATATAGAAGTAACTAAAAATAAGAAGCCTCCTGAGTGACGGATTTGAGGTTTGACGCAGGGACCATCTTAGGGTGGTTATAGTGGATGTGAGGCAGCCTTGATGGAAAGCCTGGCCGGGTCCACAGGCACCCTGGCTGGTGCCCGTCTGTAGGAGGCTGGGTCTGTGGATTGCCCCATTTTACGAGTCCAAGTATGCAGACGTGGCCTTGATGCTGCCCTGATAATTCTGATTGAAATATGTGATTAGCTTTCAGGGCTGGATTATTTCTGAAGCCTCTTTTATGGAGAGGTTTGTTTCCTCCAGGTAGAAGTATCACTACCTAGTGGCTAAGAGTGGGCTCTGGAACCAGGTTCCTTGGGAATGCGTCCTATTTTTATGTTTATTAGCTTCATGACTCTGAACAGATTACGCTTAATCTCTCTGTGCCCTGTGTCCTTGTGCATAAAATGGGGATCGTACCACACCACTGTCGAACGCGGTTGTTGTGAGGAATGACTGAGTGATGAAAGTGAGGTGTTTAGAATATGTTCTAAGAGGTACTCAAATGTTATGCATTCAAAGCACAGTCTCTTGTGGGGATGGGAAGATTCTCTAGCTAGTAACCAGAGGCTGCTTGGTTTTGATCTCCTCACTGCCCTCTCTTCCACTTCAATCTGCGCCAGGTGGATTGTCTGATAACTAAGTTTATGAAGTATACTTAAGGTAGTTTCCTTCCCCAGGTAGAAAGAAGTAGATTCTGCAGTCTGGAAGGCTGAGACCCCTGGGCCCCTTTTCAGAGATCAGGATTCCCTTGGTCTGAGGTCGGGGCTGTGTTTGCACGTGTTAGATGGTTGCTTAAAAATCCTCAGGTGATTCTAACGTGCAGCTAAGATTGGAGGCTACTCCCTTAGGTCACCGACTATTCTTGGTTAGTGATCCTCTTTTTTTCATCTGGGTGGAATGGTAAGATGATTGGAATCTTACGGTCCCATGCAGACCATCTACAGGGGTGTTTGTGGATAACATTCTGTGGTCTGCTTCATGGAGATTTCTGTAATGACAACCTGGTAGGTAAACTCCTGCATCCTCCTCTTCCTCGGTATAGGAGGGACACATGGTGACTGGATTGCCGTGTTGGCTTGGAAAGCCAGGGACTGGAGAATAGATTCCATCCTAAGTGTTCTCTCAATAAGACTCAGTTTCCATTCTTGGCCATTGGCCATCCACGTGTCCTTGCTGAAATCTTCCTGGGGCTATTCTTCATCATTTTTCTTGTTCTTTTTTTTTTTTTTTTTTCCAACAGTTGTTTAGGGACAGACTGGTAAGAAAATGGGGGAAGAGGATCCAGGCAAAAAGCTAGTTCCTTCAGTGGCTATTACTTTAGAAAGAGCCTGAAGTGAAGGGGAAGCTGGCGTAGGAAGTTGCAAAACTCTGTTTCTGTGAGCTTTCCAAAAAGCCTCTGTAATGTTCCTGTGTGATTTATTTTGAATACTGATCTCATCTGGTGCTACTGACAATTGGGGCCAGATAATTCTTTGTTGTGGGAGGCTGTCCTGTGCCTTCACGTTAGCAGTATTCCTACAAACAACTCTCAGCTAGTCGTTTTTAACCCCCTCCCCCCAAGTTGTGTCAAAAATAATCTTCAGACATTGCTAAATGTCCCCACAGGGGCAAAGTCTCCAGTTGAAAGCACTGGCCTGGTTGATTAGAATGTATATACCTACACTCCCCAGCTAGGGAACTGTTACAGTGAACGTCAATATAGGAAAGCAGGGCTTCCCTGGTGGTGCAGTGGTTGAGAGTCCGCCTGCCGATGCAGGGGACACGGGTTCATGCCCCGGTCCGGGAAGATCCCACATGCCGCGGAGCGGCTGGGCCCGTGAGCCATGGCCGCTGAGCCTGCGCATCCGGAGCCTGTGCTCTGCAATGGGAGAGGCCACAGCAGTGAGAGGACCGTGTACCGCAAAAAAAAAAAAAAAAAAAAAAAAAATATATATATATATATATAGGAAAGCAAATCTAGATCTAAAATTATTTTAAAAATAAGTTTCAGAAAAGCAAAAGCCCCCAATTTTATGCAAGTTATAAAAATCATAATTCAAGGGGCAAACATGGTATCTTTCCGAGGCTTCAAAATGTCTGTTTGTCTCTCTCACTTTAAGTTCTGTCCTTAAGGCTCACATTCATTTGACTTTAGCACTGGTTTCTACCTGTTAAAGACAATTAGGGCCAGCCTTGGGTTTGGAGAGTCAGCCCCCTTGATCTTACTCTGTCTGATGCTGAGTGAAAGATGGCAATCCACAGTGAGCACAGATAGCCCTCCTGCAGGAAGTAGATTAAGCACCCTTTGCTGTAACAGGAAAGGCTTCTGTGACAGCCAGGAGAGCCAAGGCATCTTGGTCAGAGCAAGGAGTCGTTAAGCACTCAGCAGCCTTTGATTTGCCAGGCAGTGCTTGCTTCCCTGCAGTGCCTGTGAAATGCAAGGTTCTATTTTGGGCTGATGTTCCGTGCGGATTGTCTGGTGCTCCATTCTGCAAACAGAAGACAACCAGACAGCAGGAGGGGCAGCCAAGAAAGAGGAACTGCACAGATTTACCTTCCTACAAACAGATATGGTCCCATTCTCCAGATTCACTGAAGTCTCACAGATACCAGTAGCACATGGCCTTCTAGTTGTTTGTCGATAAAATGTGGAGCCATGTGCGTTTTGTAAACTGTCTGTGTGCGATGCTTATCGTCACACAGCACATGGCCCGCTTCTGTGGGCCCTGCTAGGGAAACCCTAACACCTAGTCCTGATTTCCAGCTGCATTTGATTAATGACACCCGTTGAGTCCTGTGTGTGGAAAAAAATGTCGGTTCAGAGATTAAGAGCCTCCATTTGTATCATTTTAAAGAACGTTAGTGGATTATATATTATTTGAGTTTCACAACAAGTTCATAGGATTGGGAAGGACTATATCTACAGTTTTTATGGATTAAAAAAATGTTCTCTGGAGAGAAACAGACACTGGGGTTTTGTGAAATTTGGTTGGAAAGAAGTTATTATTTGTCTCCCAAGTTAAAATTGTAGTGTTTTTCCTTTTTTTTTTTCATAGTGTATATTTAGCTCTCCCCAGTTTTTTTTTCCTTTATAAATTGTTTTGGTTTTGTTTTCTTAGCTTGGGGGAGGGGCAGGTGTTTATGCTGATCTTATATGAGTGTATCTATGGAATTCTTATTCTTATATGACAGTAAAATGGCTGAAAAGCAAAATAAAATCATCGCTTAATGATGAGATTCCAGCTAAATGTCTTTATTGGCCGCGTCTAACCTTTTCTTACTCCCTTCCCCTCAGTCGTTTTTTTTCACTCAGTAACCAGTTATGATTGGTTCCTCTTCGGAAATGTTTGAATTGGAGAATCTGCTAGTTTAACTTACATTGTTCATGTATCTCATAAGGCAAAGATTTTTTTCCTTCCTCCATTAAATTCTTGGTGAATGTGTCTCATCCAAGTAAATCAAAGATAAATCAAAATGTAAGCTTACGTTCACGTGTTTGCACTGCCCCTGACCTCATTGCTGTCTATCCGGCTAATGGTGAGTGGGACGTGCCAGCAGCAAAGGTTTCCTCTGTCACAAAACCATCACATTATGATGTGAAAATAATTTGAAGAAGCAGAGAAGTGATCACACCTGTTCACAACAATGAATGTTATTTATGGCCGCTTTTGAGATAGTCTATAGGTCCTGTCCTGCTGGGCCTCAGCCCTGCCCTGTACTGCCTCATTCTCTGAGACTGTCCACCCACTGTTCATCTTTTTTTTTTTTTTAATTGGGGTAGAACTGACATATAACATTATATTAGTTTCAGGTGTACAACATCACGATTTGATATTTGTATACATTGCAAAATGATCACCACATGTCTAGTTAACATCCATCACCACACGTAGTTACAATTTTTTTTCTTGTGATGAGAACTTTTGAGATCTACTTTCTTAGCAAATCTCAAATATACAACATAGCGTTATTAACTATAGTCGTCATGCTGTACATGACATCCCCAGGACTTATGCATTATAGCTGTAAATTTATACCTTTTGACCCATTTCACCCACCTGCCCCCCAACCCCCTACCTCTGACAACCCCCAGTCTGTTCTCTGTATCTGTGAGGGTTTTTTTGTTTGTTTTTGTTTTGCTTGTTTTGTTTTAGATTCCGCACATAAGTGAGATCATACAGTATTTGCTTTTCTCTGACTGGCTTATTTCCCTTAAGCATAATGCCCTCAAGGTCCATCCATGTTTTTGCAAAGAGTAGATTTCCTTCCTTTTTATGGCTGAATAATTCTCCACTGTATACCCCTGCTCATCCTTTGTCTCTTTAGTTTTGGCTCTGCTTCCTCTCTGTGCTGCCACGCGTTAACTGGCGCCTCTTTTATGCCAGGTGGTGATGTGCTAAGTGCTGGGCATAGAGTGAAGTGGGACAGGAAGTTCCCTGCTTTGATTACTTCCTCAACCACCTCTCAGCCTTGTCTTCAGCTTTCTGGAGCTGTCTGCATGTGTACTGGTAATTAAATGGGGACAGCTACCTCCACCACAAAGGGAATAATCCCTTCAGGGTCTGCTCTTAGAGGAAGGTTTCTTGTGGTAAAGGAAGAGTAGGAAGTCTCAAATCTGTGTTTGTATAAGCCTCTTCAGCTGGAAGGTGTTCAGAGAAGGCCTTGAAGTGTGAGAGCAAAAACAGGACTTTTTCCTGGTTTGGATTCCCTGTTCCTGCCATGCCAGAGTCTCTCTTCAGCATTCTTAAAGGGCACCACTGTCAATTCCTGCCTCCCTGGCTCTCTTAGATGACTAAGTTCCCCCTAACCACGTGTTGGCTATCTACTACTATGTAACAAACCACCCAAAACAACCATTTAATTTGCTCACTGTGCTCAGCAGTTTGGGCCGGGCTCAGCTGGACGGTTGTTCTGCTCTCCTTGCCTCAGTCACTCTTGTGACTTTGTCATCTGGGCTTGACTGGGGCTGGTTTAAGATGGCCTTACTCACATATTTGGTGATTGGTGGGCTGGACCCCTCTTTCCTTGAGGTCTCTCATCCTCAATAAACTAGCTTGGGGGTTTCATTGTATGGTGGGTCCAGGGTTCCTGGGGGACCAGACAAGAACCTGCAAAGCCACTTGTAGCCTTAGCTCAGAAGGCTTCATATTATCACCACTTATGTCACATTCTGTTGGCCCAAGCAAGTCACAAACCAGGCCAACCCAAATTCATGGGGTGGGGTCATTGACACAAAGATCCGTGCTTAAAGGGATGGGAGGAATCATCACTGTCATCTTTGCCAATTGTCTACCACAACTGCATTGCCTTTTCTCTTTCTCTCCTATTTTATTAATTTTTATCTTCAGAAGCATAGCTAACAGGGTAAAAAAAGAATATATACTGTAGAATCAGATAGACCCACAGTTATTGATTCATAGGACTTCTTTTATATTCTAGATATTAATATTTTTTGCCAGTTATATGTGTTGAAGATAACTTTTCTCAGTCTATAATGTATCTTGTTGCCTTTATGGTGCCTTTTGACAAAGAAAAGTTTTTAATTTTAGTAAAATCTGATTTTCTATCTCATAGGATTTGTGCTTTTTATATCCTGTTTAAGAAATCCTTCTCTCTCCCCTGGGCAACAAACGTTTTCTTCTATATTTCCTTCTGAAAGATTTATAGTTTGGACTGTTCACTTTCTGGTTTATACCTCCCTGGTAC
Organism: Delphinus delphis; assembly: GCF_949987515.2. Taxonomy (NCBI): domain Eukaryota; kingdom Metazoa; phylum Chordata; class Mammalia; order Artiodactyla; family Delphinidae; genus Delphinus; species Delphinus delphis. Next base: position 13,580,201 of record NC_082686.1, read on the forward strand.
TGATTCTTATGAATGATGTGAGTTAGGGTTCAGCTTTTTATTTTCCCATGTGGGTAATCTGCTGTCCTAGCCACATTATCAAATGTTCCATTCTTTTCCCCTGGATCTGCAGTGACACATCTGCTGTACATCACACTTCCATACACGGGTGGGGCTGTTTCTGGGACTCTCTGTTCTGTTAGCCTGTCTTCTTGCTAATTCTGCACTGCCTTATATTATTGTAACTTTAAATACATTTTGATATCTGGTAGGGAAAGTATCCCAGTCTTGTTTTTCTTCTCTAAAACTGTCTTTGGTATTACTAGCCTTTTGTTCTTTCATAACAAATTTAGTTCCAAAAATAATGCTGCCAGTGTGGTCTGTCTGAATTCGGATTCTTTGGCATTTGTTGAGATTTGTGTTATGGCCTCATATGTGGGCTCTTTGCATAAACTGCTAGTCCTTGTGAATAGGGTTTAAAATTCATGGATCAAGCATAATAATTCTTGATGTTTACATCTTCTATAGTCTGACTAAATCTATTTTGTGTGGCATTTGGAGAGCGTTCTTTACGTTTGCCTAATATATTTCCCATCCCTATACTTTCAGTCTTCTGTGTCTTTTTGTTTAGGTCTATTTCTTGCCTATAGGCATATAGGTGGGGCTTTGTATGACATTATTCTGGTTTTTATCTAAACATGAAGTTTAAATATTGAGTTTAGTCTACATTACATTTATTTAGAAGATCCATGTATTTTGTCTCATTTCTATCATTGTATTTTGCTGTCTTGATCTTGTTTGTTCTTCCTGCCCTTTCCTGTACTCTCTTTTGGCTGAATTTCTAAACTCCACTTTCCCCTTTCAACTTATACAGTCTAATTCTTTTCTTTTAGTGGTTGCCCTTAAAATTTTAACATGATTTCTAACAAAACAAGACCAAATTCTTTTTACTTCTCACTTGAAGCATAAAAGGACCATGAAATGGTTTAAATACAATCACCCACCATTGCTTTATAGTTTCATCTTATATGTTTTACCTCCAGATGCCTTTTTGGATGTGTGTGGAGTGTTGTTTTATACACTACGACTTGCCCGTGTGAATATCAGCTCTCTATTTATCTCTCTGGTAACCTCGTATACCAGATTATACATGTGTGCATGTGTGTATATGTGTTTTCCCACCCAAAGTACATCCTTTAGAGAATTTTTTTTAGCAAGGTTCTGTATTAGTAAACTTGCTCACTCTTTGTCAAATGATTTTTATTATATTTTTCTTCTTGAATACTATTTTAGCTTGAAATACAATTGTGTTGATAGTTTGAGCATTTGAGAATTTCTGTGCTCTAGTGAGATAATGTCTTCAGATAGGCCTTCCTAGCTTCTTTCTTCAACTCTTATCCTTATCCATTGAGTGTTTAATTTCAGTGATTATAGTTCTTATTTCTAAAAAATTTACTAATTTACCTGGTCTTTTCTGAAAGTCTCTCTTTTCTTGTCCCCTGCCCCCTTTTTTTTTAAAGCCTACTCGTTTGACAATCTCTATCTGATAATTGCGGTATTATTCCTTGGGAGTCCTGTTGTAGCTGTTGCTTCTCCCTCATGGGGACTTGCTTCTCCTGTGTTTATAATAATGGATTATAGGTTCTTGTTTGACCCAGCTTATGTGTGTCTGACCATTAATATGATCCCATCATTAAGGATGAATCCCTCTAGAGCAGACTTGTTTTGGCTTCTGCCAGATGCCCTTGGAATACAAATTTAGAACAACTTTATGGCAATTTTTCATCTTGAGGATCACGGACTGAATTCCTGTATTGAAGTCCTAACCCCTGATGTGAGGGTTATTAGGAGTTGGGGGCCGTTGGGAGGTAATTAAGTTTAGACGAAGTTATGAGCTGGATTAGTGTCCTTGTAAGAAGAGGAAGAGAGACCAGGGTTCACCCCCTCTCTCCTTGCACACACAAAGAGCAGTCATGTAGGTGCCCAGTGAGGTGGTGGCCATCTGCAAGCCAGGGAAAGGGCCTCACCAAGGAAAGAATCTGCTGGCACCCTGATTTTTGATTTCCAACCTCCAGAACGGAGAGAAATAAATGTCTGTTGTTTAAGCGACCCAGTCTGCAGTCCTAGTTACAGCAGCCTGAGCAGACTAAGACATTGGAGTCCCCAGAATGTAGGACATAGTGTAAATTTGAATCTCAAACACCCGTGCAGCCAGCCTGTGGTTGTCACCTCCAAGAAGAAACCCTTCTTCCTCCATCCCCACTCATCCCAGAGTATGGGCAGAGTTAAATCAGCTTCCTTTTTCCTTCTTTTTTTTTTTTTTTCTCTTTTGCCAGTGAGTACTTTTGAAAAAAAATCTTTGTGAGTCTTTTTGGGGTAAAAGTGTAGCCCTTCAAAGGAACCATATGAATGTGGGAGATTTGATTCTAACTCTCCAGTTTGTACTGACCCAACAGTTGTTTTCTGTCTCACGGCTTCACAGTTGACACCAAAGGCTCCAGGGCTGTGGTTCCCAAGCTGAGATGGTTCTGCTGTTGGGCTCTGTAGGGGTGTGTGTTTGATTGTCACAGTGGCTGCGGAGTGCTCAAGGTACTTAGAACCCAGGAGCCCGGTGGGGGGGGCTAGTGCCCTGTGTACCTGCCGTGTGTACAGTTTTCCTCCTAAACGTTTTCCCCTCCTGACACCAACAGGTTCCCGCTCCCTTTGGGAAACACTGCTCTAGGGTTTGGAGTTTGGGGACTGATGGATTACTCAGCACAGCCATGGCTTTGGGACTGGCCCACCCCTCCTGCTTCCTTTGTCTTCTTCATTTTGGGCTCTGGGGATTTCTTGGAGCTCAGCTTTATGTTTAAAAAGGATTTGGGGAGACTTCCCTGGTGGTCCAGTGGTTAAGACTCTGTGCTTCCACTGCAGAGGGCACGGGTTCAGTCCCTGGTCAGAGAACTATCCGCATGCTGCATGGTGCAGCCAAAAAAATAATAATAATGGGGCTTCCCTGGTGGCGCAGTGGTTGAGAGTCCGCCTGCCGGTGGGGGGGACACGGGTTCGTGCCCCGGTCCGGGAGGATCCCGCGTGCCGCGGAGCGGCTGGGCCCGTGGGCCAAGGCCGCTGGGCTTGCGCGTCCAGAGCCTGTGCTCCGCAGCGGGAGAGGCCACAGCAGTGAGAGGCCCGCGTACCGCAAAAACAAAAACAAAAACAACAACAACAAAAAATAATAATGAAAAAAATATAAAAAGAATTTTGTTCTATTTTATTGATACTTAGAATTTCTAAGTGTTTTGTAGAATTAGGGTTTTTTTGCTTCCTTTTTAGGATACCTGACCCACAGTATTGTTAACAATGAAAATCCTTTCATTCCTTTTCCCACTATTTTGTGAGCAACCTCTAGAGCCCAGGCATTATGATAAACAGTGGAGATATGCAGGGTCACAGTGTTTGGCTGTACCATCTGGAGGTCGCCATTATGCAGATTACAGCGTGAAGGTGACCTTGTGTACAGCCTCGCCACCCTGCTTAGTGCTGAGGGAGCGTGGTTCCTGCCATCTCAGAGCTTAACGCTGTTCAAATCTTCCCCTTCTTTCTAGCCCCAGAATCTAGGTCATTGCCCCCATTTAAAGTATTCAATCACTCTTTTTTCCTCTGGTGGTGACGGTGTGACATTGTTGATATCCACCAAGTTAAGTGGGCCTCTCTCTTGGATGGCTCCCACCATGTTATTGAGTGAGCAAGTAATTAAAAGAAGTGCAAGAAAATCGTAGAGCCAGAACTCTGCGACTAGGTGCGGGGAGGCGAGGGGGTTCGGACAGAAACTTACAAACCATAGAAGGTGGGCATTCGCTTCATTGGTGCTTCATTCCAGAGGATGCAGCCTTGGAGCAAGGTTTGCTCAGGGATTGGCTTCTTTCCTTAGTTTCCCAACCAACCTAGAATTTGATCAGAAAGTCATGCTAAACAGCTTGTGACTGTAACCGTGTCATTGGAATAAGGCAGCCTCTTTGCAGACTGACGCTTTCATCCAAAGAGTCAGAAAGTGGCTCCTCTTCTCTTCTCTTTTTTCCCTTCTCTTCTTCTCCTCTTTCTTCCCTTCTCTCTCATCGGGTGAGAGTGATGATGCTGTAGTCCCTGACCCAGTGCCTGACATATTCTAAGATAATGGTCATCAAACCACTGTCTTATCAGACTAGCTAGAGGTTTGTAAATATGCTAGAGACTTGTTATTCCAAGTGTGGACCATGGACCTCTTGATTGATAACATCTTGGAGCTTGTAAGAAATGCAGAATCATAGGTACAACCATATACCTACTGAATCTGAATCTGCATAACATGAACCCCCAGGCAGTTCAGATGCTCTTTAAATCTGAGAATCCCCCCAGAGGAAAGAGATCTTAATGTTCTCTTCTCCACTGCAGGGGGCTACCATAGCCAACCACTGTAGTAGGGACTTGGTAATATAGGAAAGAAAGTTGCCTGTACTTTTGCATACATAGACTATGGTGGGAAGAGTGGGTGAAGTTTGCCAGGTAATCTATATGAAAGTTATTATTTTTTTAGTGTTCTTCTCAGAATGGTTTATTCAGTTATTTTAGCAATGAAGTAATTGATCCAGCAATTAATTTGATTATAAATCAATAAAATAATTTAATTTTATTTAAATTTTATTTCATAGATAGATGGATAGTAAATTATTGTCTTAGTCAGCTGGGGCTGCTGTGACAGAATACCACAGACTGGGTGTCTTAAACAACAGATATTTATTTCTCACAGTTTTGGAGGCTGGGAAGTTCAAGATCTGGGTTCCTGCTGAGGGCTCTCTTCTGGCTTGCAGACAGCTGCATTTTCTCTGTGTCCTTACATGAGAGGAGGGGAGCTCTGGTGGAGGCCCATCCTCAAGACCTCATCTAAACCTACTTAGCTCCCAAAGGCCTCATCTCCACATACAGTCTCATTGGGGATTAGGGCTTCAGCATATGAAATTGAGGGGGGACATAAATATTCAGTCCACAGCAATGATTGTATATTATAAAATATGTATTATAAATAATAAAAATATACTATGTTATAAAATAATAATAATAGTGGTAACAATAAAAACAACAAAAAGTGACATTTATTGAACCAAGATCATGGAGCACATACCTGGAGCGTCTAACAATATATGTACACGTCATGAGCTTGACCCCACACTCCCTTGCACTGGCATGGCTTATAGCAATGACTGTACGTGCTGACCCATGTGTTCTTCTGACTTGACCTTGCAGGGCACAGCCTCTGCAGCCAGCAGGGCAGTAGTCCTGAGAGTGCTCCGGAGGAGACCGAAGGGCCAGACTTGGAATCCTCAGATGAGACTGATCACAGCAGCAAGGTGAGAGATTTCCATTTGCACATCCCATGTCTTGAACCACCAAAGAATCACAGCTGACACGTCACCTCTGCAGCTGTATGTGGTTAGAAGGCCCCTCCACGGGACCAAAGTGTTTTTACTTCTGAGATGTCACTAAATAGGATATGAAATCCAAATTATAGTCTTGAGAACAAACCCATACGTGAGAATATAGGGCAGAGCTCACTCTTAATGAATTAAAGTCTCATTTCATCCTGTTTCCTTCTTATGCTTCCATATATGTATGACAAAACAGCATCTAAAATGTGTACAATTGGGTCCGTTATACTTTCTTGCTACTCATGGTTTCTATAACAGACTCCCTTTGCATTATCTCTGTTTAGCTCTTGTGAAAGGTGAGCACCTTTTTTTTTCATTAAAGGGAAAGAAACAATCTTTTTGTTTAATCCAAATACAGTGATTCTTACCCGGTTGAGCACTGTGACAAAGCTCTTATCCTGACCCTTTGGTGCAACTGCGAATTTGTTTTCCATAATTCATCATGCTTTTATTCCACTTCCTAAAGAGTTCTCTGTGTCAATAACCTCTTCTCATCACAGTCTCCAGAGTATAACAATTTGAAAACTCTGTTACCTGTATCTGAAAGACCCCTCCCCAGTAAAAACAGTGATACGTGATTATGTCCGTATTTATTCGTCTTCTGTTTTCAGAATGTCGTTGACATATTTATGTTGGTCCCCCTGTCTGTCTCCTATTCTTTTGCTTGACCTTGACCAGTCCCTTAACCTGAGCAAATCATGTAACTTTAAATTATACCTTTGTTTTTCTCATCTACAATATCAGGTGATTCTTGCCTTTGTCCAGTAATTGGATGACTGGCTGGGTCAAAAATATAACTGATATTGATAATGGAAATATACTCTTCAAATCCGAATGATTATTTCAAAAACCTACATTTCTCTGTGTATACTTTTCTGCCTCTTTTTGTCTTTATATATCTTTGTAGGACTTTCTTGAGTGCATATGTTAGACTATCTTCAGCATTGCTTTTATCCATATGTTTCTCTTTTGCCATCATAGGATCATCACTCTCAGTGTCTAAGTTGAGCACAGTATAAAATTTAATATTTTAAAGTAATTTTAATGTTTATAAATTTAATATTTGTAGACTGAAAGGGCTTTATGTTGTTGGTTATTAATTAAAAAGCCAGTAAACGGAAACATGCATGTTTCATTTAAAGGCAAAAAAACAAACAAAAGCTGTTTAAAGTTACTTGTTATTTTTGTGGCCTTTTACCTACTTTTTCGGGGAGGTGGGGGAGGGTGAGTGGCCCTCAAAAGAAACAGATATTTCCGTGTGAGGTAAGATATTTTGAAAGCTATTTATTAAATGGTTCTATTATTAAACTAAAAATGTTAATTCTCAGTTTCTAATTTGATTTGGGAGTACAGTTATTTTTCCTGTATCTAAGACATTTATTTCTGAATACTTTTTAACTTGGATCATTTTTACCTCACTATAATAGCTGTGTTCCACTCCCTTTGTGGATTTTGAGAGATTGTTTCCATTTTAAATATAGTGAGTCATGAAGTCCCAAACAGGGTCCTCTATAATATGGGGTTCTGGCAGCAGAGAGGAAGGAAGAGGCCCCAGGGTTTTGTTGACTCATCCCAGGTGCCTCTCTGATTTCATGGTTCTTTCTCCTGAGAACAAGACCCTGAAACGTGCCTGGAACAGCCAGGGTCAAGTATAGGAGCAGGCGATGAGGTTCCTGGATTTCACTGTAGAAATGCGCGGTAGGCTCTCATAAAGGAGAATATCTTTGAAGTTATTGACAAGTTTGGGTAATGATCTGAGTATTTTTAAAGATCATAAGGTGGACTCATTGACACCATAGGTTCACAGTCCTTTTTTTATAGACTGGATGTACGGAGCACTGTGTGATTCTGTACCTGAAAATACTCCTGGTGTTGGTTTGATTCAGATTTTATCTTCTTTATTTGAATGATTTTGTTATTAGTAATAAATGAGAGCTAATACTTAGGTAGTGTCTTGTATATATTAGATATTAACCTCTCATTCTCACAATACCACTGAGAGATAGACACTGCTATTCCCCCTATTTTATAGGTGGCAATATTGGAACAGAGAGGTTAAGCCACTTACTGAAGGTCACACAGCTCTGAGATGACAAAACGAGGCTCTCTGTTGTTAACTGCTTTGCTGAAATGACCTTCTGGCCAGATTGTTAAGGTCTGGTATTAAATACCAGGTTTCAAAAAAGGAAGGAAGGAATTAATTAGTGATAGTATAAGCCAGTTTAGATATACAGTTGAACCTTGAACAACACGCGGTTGAATTGTGAGGGTCCACTTATATGTGGATTTTTTTCCAATAGTAAATAGTATTACCAATCTGCAGTGGGTTGAATCTACGGATACGGAACCGTGGATGCGGACGAACCACGTGGATACGGAAGAACTACGTATATGGGGGTAGGGGGGAGTATAAGTTATACGTGGATTTTTGACTGCAAGGATATTCGGCACCTCTAACCCCCGAGTTGTTTAAGAGGCAACTGTATACTCATTAGCCACTTAAATATTTTTCTAATGCTTAAGCTTCGTGAAATATTTTTCTAACGCTTAAGCTTCGTGTCTTTTTTCATGATTTAAAGTAAGAGCAAGTGTATATCTTAAGTTTCTTGATTAAGGATCAATATTTTTTGATGCGGCTCCTATATCAGTGTGTCATTTTTCTTGAGGATAAACCAAACATTTGTAGTTAAGCTGTAAGCTGCCTAAAAGTGGAAGGATGATTTAGCCTTAATGTGAATGCACCAGGCTGGGTGTAGAATGTAAAAACTAGATAAATAGATAAACAAACAAATGAATAAATGAAATGAAACAGGACATCATTTTTTATCTGCCTGAATACGTGAGGGCTGTCGATTTTTTTTGTTTATTTCTTTAATATTTTTGCTGCTCTTCCTAAATGAATCATTTTGTGAAACAGTGGGCAGGATAAAGAGAATGCACGTTAGAGTTTTGTGTGTTGTTACAAATTTTTTTTAGAGGGCAGTTTTTGCGGCACGTGGTCTTCGGGGGTTGAGCAAGTAGGTAATTGTGAGTTTGTTGCTGAGCCGTGGTGACACGGGACTGTCACATCCACGGGGCTGGAGTGTGGGACTTCCACACCGCAGGGACAGTCTGGCGGCCTTTCTCTTTATAAGCCGCGTCCTTCCTCTTATGACTGTGGGTGACAACCTCAGAGGACCTCCTCACCACCCCCCCCACCCACTTGTTTCCCTGCTTCTAATTGAAAACTCTTGTCTCTGGAAACGAATGCTAATTAGCTCCGGGCAGTCCTATCATGCATTCCAGACCCCCTGGCAGCTGTGATTTTGTTTTCCACTTAGCCAATGTATGAGAATCATTTTCAGAGCATTTCCAATTGGAAAGCCTTCTTTTTTCTTTTCAATCCAAATTGTTGTTGTCTTGGAAGTGTTTGGTTTTTGTAACAAAGCATTCGGGGGACATTGTGAAAATATGAACTGTTAAAAAATGTTTTGGTTTTTAGTGTCTGCTCTCAACTCTGTGAGGGGTGTCTTCAAAGTTTGAGCCGGGCGGGTTTAATATTCCTGTGCAGTGCAGGATGCAGGCCAATCAGCTGATCTCAGTCTGCAGGGTAGAGACGCTCACATCCCCGGGAGGCGTTTTTTTTTTTTTTTTTTTTGCATTGTTTTCTTGCCTCCTGGCTCTCCCTTTCTGGAACTTCTGCTGTTTAGCCAGGTGAAAACAAAGCATAAATTCTGGTTTATCGGTTAGCCTTTGACTCCCTCCCAGAGGGCACTGACGGGCAGAGGGGGCTGCTGTCGGGTCGCGCTGTCGCTGTCCTTGCTCTGTAGAGATGCAGCCGTAGGTCTTCATGGCACAGCCGGCATGGGCTGTCTGCATGGGAGGATGCTCTCTCAGGAGCCAGAAGGCATTTGGTGCTCTCCGAGTATTTTAAGAAACTTCTGTTTCTTTGTGGAACGTGTCAGGAGGTAGAATTATCATGAGAATACCTTCCCGATGATGTCTGCTTTGTGGAAAATAAAGCGCAAGCCCAGGATTGAAAACAGTGGCAAGTCCGGTGATTCTGTATATCGGACGCTTCACCTGGTGAGCACTGTTTGAATTCTATCTTGCTAGCCTTTGTGTATGTTACGACTTTCTAGCTGATTTGTTTCCCAGTTCAAATGATGGTGATATGCTTGTCCCATGTCTCCATATTGCAGCCTTCTGCCCTTTAGATCCCCTTGTGGATAGAGAATATACATTTTAACATGGGAGTGGGGGGCATCAGTAGTTGGAGTGAAGTCGAGTTTGCCAAGAATCTTTACACATATCTGTTTTTTCATTTCTAAATGACAGAAAGGTGGGTTGTTATTATTATTTTTAAAATTAATCGTCACTTGAATGTTTCCCTTTTTCTTTTGGGTGTTGAGATTTTGAACATGTTTGTGTTACATGTGTGATAAGTCTCCCCATCTCCACCTCCAAACGGGTAGCCTAAGTATTCAGCAAGCATTTCTGGAAGAAGAATGTTCAACTTGCCTCCTACAAAGTTTTAAGTGCTTTTGACTTTATTTCTGGTTACTTATGAAGCAGGTGGATTTACATGTGTTGGCCCAGGGAATGTATTAATGATTTAATGTCAACTGACCTATATTGTGTATGCCAATTCCTATGGTAACTGTTGCCTCTTTAATAAGAAAAATTTTTAGTGGGTTAAGGGGGAGGAATAATTTAAAATCAAGTTAAACCATTTAATAGTTAAATATTAATATCAGAGTCTGTTGACTATTAGATTTCGTGTCACTTAATGAAATTGAACTTGGACAGTGAGTACACGTGATTTACTCAAGCAAGCCTTTATCCTTATGGAATGTTTCTTCTTCAAAGTTTGTTCAAAAGGAGACCAAAAAGATGCCAGAGAACTATAGGGGTTATCATTGTATATGAGGGTCTCTGAAATTATGGAATATGTTACTTTGGTGTTTGTTTCCCAAAAAAGCTTAAATAAAGGCTATAAGATTTCAGGCCACTCTGGCCCCTTTTAAATCTGTGGGAAGTGTTAAATCGGTCAGACTCAAAGGACAGTTTTAGAACTCTGAACTCATCCCGAGATAGAAATTGCCTTTAGTGGTTGCATAACAGGAAGAGCTTTAACAGCTGGGTAGCTTGGGTTGGTAGTGTGTACTTGAAAGCCTACCCCCCTCTTTTTGTACTTTCTTTTCATCTTCCACAGGAAGAAAGTGATATTATAAACATTGAACTTCATGCAGACCTCAGTAAACGAGCCCATTTCCTCCTTCAGTTGTCATGTTCATTTCTGTACGTTGGGTGGGTAACTCTTCATCCTGACAGTAGAACAGCTCTGCTACCCTTTAACAGTTTTAACTGGCAGCTCTGAAATGCCCATAAGCGCTTTTTGTGTCCATGGTGACTGATGGCAGTCCTCAAACGGGGAGAGGTTTGGACTTGGAGAAACTGTGTCTGTCTTCTTCCTTCCAGCAATCCTTTGCTACTTGTACCGATTCCAGGAAACTTGGCTTTTAGGAGCTATGTTGAGGACCTCTCATGACAGCTCTCTTTCTGGGCTACGGTGCTTGATGTGCAAATGACCAGAATGCCATGTATCACTCAGTGGGAGAGTGAGGAAAGCACCGCACTCAGCTCCTTCTACATCCTATATCCTGGCCAAGCTACATGGAGAAGCTCCTAATGGGTTTTTTTTAATTAATTTTTATTGGAGCATAGTTGCTTTACAATATTGTGTTCGTTTCTACCGTACAGCAAAGTGAATCAGCTATACGAATCCATATATCCCCTCTTTTTTGGATTTCCTTCCCATTAAGGTCACCACGGAGCATTGAGTAGCGTTCCCTGAGCTATACAGTATGTTCTCATTAGTTATCTATTTTATACATAGTATCAATAGTGTATTATGTCAATTCCAATCTCCCAGTTCATCTCCCCCCGCCGACCCCAGGTCCTAATAGGTTTTGATGCAGACAAGTTTGGCCACAGTATGGGGGCAGGGGGACTTAAAAACTGGGCCACAACATGTAAAATCTCTAGGTTAGAGGTATTCTAAAGGCGACCTGCATTTCATTTTTTGGGGGGGTAATATTTTAGTAAAACAAAATTCTCACACTTGATGATATCCTTTGAAGTTGTTTCCAAGCAAAAATTTCATTAAAAGCCTTATAAGTAACACCCCTTGACGATATATACAATATAACTTGTTATTCTGTCTTTTTGTTTGTTTATTTATTTTATTAAATTTATTTATTATTTATTTAGATAACATGGAATTGACAGTAAAAAGATTATGTCCATATTGACCCAGTTCCTTGATAAACCTGAGAGTTTATAACTTGAATCAGAGAAGGGGCTTGCCAGTGGAGAAACTGCTTCCCCCCCACCCCCCGATAAATCTATCTTAGCTTAGGAAGGCTGTGTCTTATAAGGAAGGGATGCCTAAGGCTCTGAACTCTCAGAAGAGGACTCAAGGATATTTTTAGGTATCCCCTGGGATGCTAAAGGTATTTCCTAATATAATCCGGGAGGGGTGTGCCAGGAAGAAGGTGGGGAGCCTGGCTGTTTGACGGGGGGTTGGGTAGGAGATGGCTAGGTGTAGAGCACTAGAGCCCTGGCCCTCATCTCACTAACCTGAGCTTTCCCTGAGTTTTTCCCTGAGCTTAAAACTCAGAATACTGAACCTTAGAGGTGGTGGACTTGACATAGGCAAAGTCAGGAACCCTACTCACACTCTTAAAAATGGAAACCTTAAAGTATTTATCGTGAAACGGAGGGAACGAAAACCCAGAAACTCCATGTCATGCCTTTCATTATTCAAGCCAGATATTGCTGAGAATGGCAACAAGTCAGCGTGGTGCAAATTGGGAGCACAAAGGGAAATGTCTTTTGAATTTCCTGCCTTTGATATGTCAGAGTCCCAAGGTTATAACTTGCCTTTTTCTTAAAGTGTGGGACATCCTTGGTGTAATCTGTGAGGACATTGGAGTTCTCATGGCAACTTGTCTAAATGATAAAACTGCAGAAAGGTCTCCTGTGTCTCTGATGGGAATATGGGAATGGATTTAGGTATCATGAGTAACAGCTATGTTATTAATTTGTATGTAAATGACAGGCAGCTGTGGTTATTGTTGGGACATTTAGAAAAGCATTGTGTAAGCGAAGGTGCCAGTTATACATTTGTTGTTTTGACGAGTGACAAATCAAAGTGACAGAGGAGAGTTTGGGATTAGCTGGAGGGCAGGGCACTTAAGCTGTCAGCTGTTATCACACTGTCTTTCCTTGGGATTTTCATTTGGTGAGGCACAACCCCACTTCCATGATGTCTGTGTTATAATGCAGTTGCCTTTTACAATTATCATGAGATCATCTAAAAGGCGTGTGGACGTTTTTGTTAAAATGGACCTACTTGTTCCTTTTTAATTATTAGGACAAAGCCATATTTAACTGTTTATATCGAATGATGACACTGAGTTTGTAAAACCCTAACATAACTAAATCAAACTGTTTATTTCTACTGAAACAGGCTGTGATTAAAAAAAGGAGTTTTGCTTTTTTAACAGCCTTATTGGGTTATAAGTCACATGCTTTACAGTTCAGCCCATTTGGGTGAGTTTTTCATCAGTCACCAAAGGGAGAGTTCTTTGTGGAGATAGTCAGTGTCTGACACACTGATTCCGTAGGGAACATTTAACAGTGCCACTGACAGGTAACTAATACATCCCGGCATATAAGACCAGGATCTGCGCTAGCAATAAATAAGCTGTGTAACCATAAGAAAATTGGATCAATAATTATGTGGATTTGGGTCCTGGCTCTGCTCTTTCCTGTCATGACATTGCTGCTAATGCATCCTTGTTAGGTTCTGATTTCCCATGTCCTTGTCCTGTCTTTATTCCGGGCTTCCTTCCCTTTGGGCTATGCTAATGAGGGAAAGGCAATATGCTAATGAGGAGAAGGCATGCTAATGTTAGCTACCTTCCTCTGTGTTTAAGAATTACCCCCATGGGATACACTTGGTTTGGTTCCTCTGCCTACCACGAAATGCCAGCCTTGACTTTCAGCTCTTGGCACCAACAGTTGTTTTCGGAAGGATGGTCTTCTCAGGATGTTCACTTTCAAGAGTGAGCAGGTGGGATACCCACCTACTCGCTCCTGAAAGTAATCCTTTATCTGCGCAGGTCTGTATTGGAAATACTTTGTGCCTAGGGGTGAATTGGACAATAGAAACAGGGAAGAGCAGTCCAAGAAGATATGCAAGGAGATATGCATGAGATATTTGCAGAGTGGTACATTCGAACAAATACTAATAAATTAATAAACTAGATGTTGTGCTACAAAATAGCCTTTGGAGTAATACCATAGAGAGCTTTAAAAAAATGCTAACACTTGCACATCCCGTCCTAGAGATTCGGATCGAATTGATCTGGATGGTGCACTGGGCACTGGGAGGTTTAAAAACTCCCCAGGTAATTCCTACATGCAACCAGGGTGGGGAATTACTGATTCCACAGGATTTTCAGTGGTCCATCTTCAACCCTTGCTTTGAAGAACTGTTTTGCATAACTTGAAAAGTTGGAATTTTAGAATTCTAGATTCCCAAACTTCCACCTGAATCATCCTGGACAGAGATTGGGTGGGGAGTGAGCTCTCCTATTGAGGTCTTTTTCAGGGGTCAATGCCCCTTAGTTTTAGATGGAGGAGGGGGGAGGTGGTGGGTGCTGGTGGTGGTGGAATCTTTCTGCCTTGGAGAAGTTGGAGAGACAGAAACTTAAAAAATATATATATATATATATATATGTATATGTATATGTATATATGTATATATATATATATATCCGTTGTTATCTAGAGAGTTGCCTCCGTGTCAACTTTTAATAGAGACAGAAGACTCTGCTTATAAAATCATCTTCCAGCTTTGCAAAGTAAATATGTATAGTGCAGTGAACTGAGAGTCTGATAATGAATTACCCTTGTATTTTGGGTGAAATGCACTTGTCCGTATCTTCCTCTCCTCATTGGAGAGCTTCTTGCAGAGTAATTAAGGACACAGGCTTTGAGCCATGCTGCCTGGTTCAGATCCGAGCTGTGCAATCTTGGATGAGTTACTTAACCTCTCCTGGCCTCTGTTGTCTCGACTGTAAAATAGGAATGATAATAGCCCTCACTTACCAAGTGGGAGGATTAAATGAATCAGACCAGTGCCTGGCATGCAGTGATCATTCAGTATATGTCAGCAGTTGTTATTATGGTTGTTATGAGCATTCAGTGAGCTCTCAGATGTGTGGAGCAATTTGGGGAAACGAGAGATGTGATTCATGTGTGGCAGTTCATTAACCAGGAAGAACATCTTTAGGAGGGACAGATGTCAGACAAGTCTCTCTAGTGAGGGATAACTTCGTCTGTCTTGCCTTTTCATCTGTGCTCTGAAGAGCACGGAACAGGTGGCCGCATTTTGCCGCAGTCTGCACGAGATGAACTCCTCTGACCCGAGCCCATCCCCCCAGGACTCTGCCGGGCCTCAGCTGGCCACCATGAGACAGCTCACGGACGCCGATAAGCTGCGCAAGGTCATCTGTGAGCTCCTGGAGACGGAGCGCACCTATGTGAAAGTACGTCTTCTCCTGCCCTGCATCCTTCCTTCCGTCCTTCGGAAGGATGCAGGCTCTGTGTTGATACTGATGTTGACTAACAGCAAAGCCAGATCACCGTCTTGAAGGGTATCTTGGTCTCTCTATGGAATTTGGCCTTGATTCTGAATGTTACGATCTCCTTTTGTGTTTTAGGGAAGCATATCTATTCTTATAGCACTTCGTTGATATAAATAACTGATTGATTGACTCAGAAAGGAGATGATGGTGGATGTTAAGTGAACCTTCTGACCTTTCTAAATATGTTGTTGAGCTCATACTAAAATTGAATTCGTTTTTGACAAATTCAACTAGTAGTATCTTCACAATCTACTTTGAGTCTAGGCAGAAAGATATCAGGTCTGTTTTGTGTTATCATTTGTTCTGACATTTAGTTATATTCCTGAAACTATATCATTTGTTCCTATATAATTTATAATACATACAACTATTGTTTAAAAATGATTAAAGAAGACAATTTAAAAGTGATAAAAACTTTATTTAAAACTTTATTCATGAAGTGGACAGTCTCCTTTTGTAGAACTGTAAAATGGGACAGAAGGCAAGAAGCTTTCATAGGGTAAAGAATAAAGAACAAGGAAGAGACAAGTAGATAATACTTGATTGGCCGGGGCCACGTAGTCAACCTTGGTTGGGGTGAGAAGGCCCAGAGTTGGCCTGGCATTTGGAAATTGGCTGAGTGGATATACTACGTTCTGGTCAAGTGGTGTATTGACAGGCACACAAAAATGATCTAAATTTGGGTTTGCTGACCCGACACCCCAGGCAGAAATGGCTCCATCTTGGGCCTGGAAAGTTATTTCAACACTATATAATTTATAATATATTCCTATAACTATATAATTCATCTAATTATGATAATTGTATAATGATATACTCCTCTAACTGTATAATTTAGTTATGTTTAGTTCCATGTTACAATAGTATGATCTGTTTTAGTCTTTAAGTCAGAGGTCAGCAAGTTATGGTCCTTGGGCCAAATCCAGCTCTCTGCCTGTTTTTACAAATAAAGTTTTATTGGAACACAGCCACACACATTCACTTATGTATTATTTATGCCGCTTTCCTGTACAGCAGCAGAGTTAAATAGTTGCAACAGAGACCATATGGCCTGCAAAGTCTGAAATATCTTGAGAAAAGTTTGGCTCACTTCTGCCTCAATGGACCTCAGTGACGTAAAGACTGAAATGTTAGCATTTGGGACATAATTTTTTTTTCTTTAGATTCTTTATAGACTTTTAGATGTGCTAATCACATATTCTTTCAACCCTTAGGACTTAAACTGTCTCATGGAGAGATACCTAAAACCTCTTCAAAAAGAAACTTTTCTCACCCAAGATGAGGTATGGTGGCAATTGTCTGAACTTCGTGAGGGTCACACTATAGCTTGACTTGGTGAAGAGGAAGGACTGGGGAGTACACACAATACTGAAAGCATTTTGAATTCATTTAATTGTAATAAATAGATCAAATTATTGCCTGCGGAGCTCTTGGTGTGCACTTGGAGAGGAAGGAGGGAGCTGCCCCACCTTCTGGTGGTGGGAGCATTACCGTAATTTATAAATATGGGTAGAAAAACTTTGAAATCAGAAGCAAATAAAGGTTCTGCACACTAATGAAATACGGGGTTGATGAAATTCTTTTGCATTTTCCAGCTTGATGTGCTCTTTGGAAATTTAACTGAAATGGTAGAGTTTCAAGTAGAATTCCTTAAAACTCTAGAAGATGGAGTGAGATTGGTACCTGATCTGGAAAAGCTTGAGAAAGTTGATCAATTTAAGGTAAGTCTCATCCTCAAATAGTGTAAAGCTTCCTCTTAATGTCAAGGGTGGGCTATCCTATAGGTCAAGTCGAATCTCCTAATAACACATCGCAGGAGGCATTGTTGCCGTGGTCTTGAGTCTTCACTGAACTGCCAGTGGAGTCATTTCCTAAAGGGAGTCTGAGAGGGGAACGCACTGCATCTTGCTTTTCTGGCTGAGGTAGAACCAGTGCCACTGACTTGCATTAAACTGGTGTATCTGCTGCCTTCTGCTTTGGAAGATGTGCCTACCCTTTGTTCTGTTTATGTAGGGACCTTTAATACTTGCTATTAACAAATTAGACTAGCACTCTTGGTTTTCCAATAAACAAATTAACTTATCTTGTTCTGGGAAACTGGTTAATGGAAGTGCTTATCAATTATCTAGGAGGAAGACAATCTTCCAGCACACAATGTCCTTGTAGCCTTTTTTTTTTTAATTTATTTATTTTTTAATTTATTTTATTTTTGGCTGCGTTGGGTCTTCGTTGCTGTGCGTGGGCTTTTCTCTAGTTGCAGCGAGCGGGGGCTACTCTTCACTGCAGTGCACAGGCTTCTCATTGCGGTGGCTTCTCTTGTTGCGGAGCACAGGCTCTAGGCGCGCAGGCTTCAGTAGTTGCGGTGCACTGGCTCAGTAGTGGCTCCCGGGCTCTAGGGCGCAGGCTCAGTAGTTGCGGCGCACGGGCTTAGTTACTCCATGGCATGTGGGATCTTCCCAGACCAGGGCTTGAGCCCGTGTCCCCTGCATTGACAGGAGGATTCTTAACCACTACACCACCAGGGAAGCCATGTCCTTGTAGCCTTAGTGAGGATTTATGACTAGTACCTCAGTGAGGATGCTGACAGCTTGTCTCCTTCTCCTTGGTTGGCTTTCCCTTATTGCAGAAATTTCCTGTGCTGTGTTTCTGATTGACAAGCGTTCACTGATTTGTGCACAATGGTGTTGGCTTACATGTCACCCTCATGTACTTTTAAAAAACAGATTAATTGAGGTACAATTGATAGACAATACGCTACATATATTTAAAGTGTACAGTTTGATGAATTTTGACATACATGTACACCTGTGAAACCATCACTTCAATCAGGATAATGAACATAATATCACCCCTAATTGTTGTTCCTGCTCTTTCGTGATTCCTCTCTCCTTCCTCTTTACGGCTGCCTCTTAGCCACGGGCAACTATGTCTGCTTTCTGTGACTACAGATTAGTTAGCATTCTGGAATTTTATATAAATGGAAACGTATAGCATGTACACTTTTTTATGTGGTATCGCTTACTGTGTAATTATATTGAGTTCCATCCCTGTTGTTACATATACCCATGATTATTTTTTATTGCTGAGTAGTGTTCCATTGTGTGGATGCACTGCACTTTGTGATCCTTTCCCCTTTCTTGGGCATTTGGGTTTTTTCCAGTTTTTGGTGATTACACGTAAAGCTGCTGTGAACATTTATGTACAAGTTTTAGTATGAATATATGCTTCCATTTCTCTTGGGTAAATACCTAGGAATGGAATGGTTAGGTCATATGGTAAGTGTATGTTTAACGTTTTAAGAAACAGTGGAACTATTTTCCAAACCGGTTCCAGTGTACAGTCCCACCAGCTGTTCGTCCTCATTCTTACAACAAGGTCGGGTCACTCTTGAATTTTAGCCATTTTAGCAGGTAGGTGGTGGCACTTCATTGTGGCTTTAATTTTAGTTTCTCTAATGACATGACTATGAGTATCTTTCTATGTGCTAATTTGCTTTCAATATATCCTCTTTGGTGAAGTGTCTTTTCAAATCATTTGCCCATTTATTATATTGGATTGTTTTCTTATTGTTGAGTTTTGAGAGTTCTTTGGAAATTTTGTGTATGAGCCCTTTACCGATATATGATTTGTAAATATTTTCTCCTTGTCATACAGTATCTCCCAAAGAGAAGTTTTTTTTTTTAAGTTGATTTCTTTTTTTTTAATTGAGTAGAGTTGATTTACAATGTTATGTTAGTTTCAGGTGTATAGCAGAGTGATTCAGTTACACACATACATACGTATACGTCTGTTCTTTTTCAGAGTCTTTTCCCTTATAGGGTTATTACAAAATATTGAGTATAGTTCCCTGTGCTATACAATAGGTCCTTGTTGGTTATATATTTTATATATGGTAGTATGCATATGTTAATCCCAACCTCCTAATTTATCCCTCCCCTGAGAAGTTTTTATTTTTTAATGAAATCCAAGTTTTCAAATTTTTTCTCTTTTGGGTCATACTTTTGCTGTCTTATCTATGAACTCTTTGCCTAAACCAGGGTCATAAAGATTTTCTCCTAAAAGTTTCATAATTTGGGGATTTATATTTAGGTCTCTGATCTGGTGTGAATCAAAGTCAATTTTTTTGCATATGAATATTTAATGTTTCTAGCACTATTTTTTGAAATGACTATCCTTCAGTCCTTTTCCACTGAATTGCTTTTGTGCTTGTGTTGAACTTGGGTTCAGTTGTCCATATAGGTGGGAACCCTCATACACTTTGACTCTCTTCTAACACTTGCAGAAACCTGGCTGTGTAATGTTAGTATGTATACAGGTTTGTAGGATGAGATGAAGACTACCCCTTCGATATATTTTTGTGTGTCATCTCTTTACAGTCCCTCTGCAACAGGAGTCATTTAGAATGCACACACATATTCATACACATAAGCATATGGACATATATTCATGTATAGTTCTCTATTTTTATTTGGATGTAATTTTAGACTTACAGAAAGGTTGCAAGGATAGTATAAAGAATTCCCAGATAGCCTTCTCCCAGCCTTCTTCCAAATGTTAACACATTTGCTTTATCCTTTCTCTCCCTACCTATTTCCTTTATGTGTGTGTGTGTGTGTGTGTGTGTGTGTGTGTGTGTGTGTGTGTTTCTCTGTATATAGAATATCATTGTTTTCTCTGAACCATTTAAGTGTAAGTTGCAGGCATAATATCCCTTTAACCCTAACTACTGCATATAGTTCATTTTTTGTGTGTTCAGAAATTGCTTGTGTTAGTTCGTTTTTCTTCTCTTCAGGGTAGTTGGTCATACTGTCCATTTGAAGTACAGTGTGGTTCATTGATAAATTAATTAATAGGATATTAGAACACCGTGATAAGGGCCAGTAGTTTGTCAGTTAATCAAAAAGTTGCTTAATGTGGAACATAATAAAAATGCGGACAGACCGGAAAACATTTGGTTTTAATCTAAAATATCTAACATTCATTCTATTCATGTAGCAGGCTTTTGCTGTGAGTCCAGTTCTTTGCGTTTAGAGTCAGTTGATCACTTCAGGAGAGTTTAGTTATCAGAACGGTGATATGAACATAACTGTGTTGTGAGCAGAGTTCTTCTAGGGAGGGGTTGGTGCGTGATCCTTTTAGCAAGTTTACTCTAAGCAGTCAGTGCTGTAAATTCCATTTAAGTGGAACTTTCTTCCCCGACCTTCATTTCACTAATTTAGTGCCTCATCTGACCCTCTCCATTCCATCTGTCAGACATGACAACTGGTGCACATTCAATAGTCTTGGCCCCGGGGCTGCTCTCTGGCACTTCTGAGTTGGCTTCTGGACAGTCAGCGTTCACTCTTAAACCTGTTGCTGTTGGTTTCCGCCATTGCTGCTTCATTTAAATCCTGATTATATATTTGTCAAAAATATAAACACTTGTTAAAATATTCAAATTGTGTTGCCTAAGACAGTATTAGAAAAAAAAATTGGTCCTGAGGTCAAATAAGTTTTGATAAAATTTCCCCTTGGAAGTTTGCAGTGTCCGTCAGCCAGTGAGAGGCTCTGGGAAGTCCTGCAGAAGAGAAACACAGGGGAAATGCAGCCTTTGTGTAGAAACCCCTCATGTTTGTGCACACTTTGTGCTCTGAGATCATTTTTTAAGGCTGGAAGAAGAAATGAATACCTTAATGTTCTGTCTGTGTTTGCTGTATGGTATGTGCCTAGTAAATATAAAGTTAAATGAATGGCTTGATATGGCTAAAGTAAGACGTTACAATCGAGCTTTTTCTTCTATATTTTTTCTCATTTGATTGTTGAATATAGCTCAAAGGATGACTATACCTACAGAGTCAGACTGCCCCTCCCAAAACCCTCTCGGTCAAGGGGGTGAGGTTTGGGAGGGATGGGGCTTGAGAAGTAAAGGAGGAAAAATACAACATGTAGGAAAATAATTTAGGCCTCTAATTACCAGTTATGTGTGGTTCATAATAAACCTTTTTTGTTTTTAATATTCTATCAGATTTCTCTACATTGTTCATTCAATAAAGTGCACTTTGTGGAACCCAATTTATCACTCAAATCCAAAACACACATACATGGAGTCTAAAAAATAAAAAGTGGTTCTGAAGAACCTAGGGGCAGGACAGGAATAAAGACGCAGATGTAGAGAATGGACTTGAGGACACGGGGCGGGGGAAGGGTAAGCCGGGACGAAGTGAGAGAGTGGCATGGACATATATACACTACCAAATGTAAAACAGATAGCTAGTGGGAAGCAGCCACATAGCACAGGGAGATCAGCTCGGTACTTTGTGACACCTAGAGGGGTGGGATAGGGAGGATGGGAGGGAGATGGGAGAGGGAGGAGATATGGGGATATGTTTATATGTATAGCTTCTTTTTTTGCTTTGAACATACGTTTTAAATTTTAAATTTAAATAAGCAGTAGCTCTTTCTGAACTAGAATAGATCATTGTGAAACCTCATAGATACTTTTCTGAGGCCTGTTACATATATTTCTATAAAATGTGTAAGATAAAAAGTATCCCACCTCAGGCATATTAAATTCCTAATAGGGAAAGTCTCCACCTAGTTTTGATCCTGTTGGGGCAGAGGGTATGGCCTGGGAGACAGTACTAATTCCTTAGTTGAGTCTATTTCTTATGTTCTTATCTATTCCTGCTAGAAGAGAGCATGGCATTGGAGAGGGTGGAGTTAGTGATGTGTTTTCTATTTCGGGAGATATATGCGTTTCCTGCCTTTATTTGGTTTGTCACTTCTACCTCCCAACAGGAACTAATGAGAGAATTCAGATTTCTGTCTTTTCCAAAATGCCGTATCTACTTTCTCGGTAACATTCAAACATCCCAGATAGGTCACTGAAAGACACAAGCCTGGAAAACCAGTGACATCTTGACTGTAATTACCGAGAAAGCCAAATCCAGCATCTATTACACCAACATGTAAACCCACACACGTTCCCATAGGCCATCAGTGAGCTGAGACAGGCTGTGACAGGTGTGAGTGGTGCTGATTTGTGGGGAGAGTCAGGCAGCTGCGAGCTCCCTGCTATATCCTGCTGATATTTCCACATGAGGAGGACCCTAACCTAACTGCATTGTTTCTTGTTAAATCCAGAAGGTGCTCTTCTCTCTGGGGGGATCCTTTCTGTATTATGCCGACCGCTTCAAGCTCTACAGTGCCTTCTGTGCTAGCCACACGAAGGTCCCCAAGGTTCTGGTGAAAGGTAAGGCCTGGGAGGACTGGGTAGCAGGTGGGCCTGTTCATTGTCAGTTCACATCTGTGTGGCCAACTGTGGTTGGGGGCTTTTGGACAGAAATCGGAGTCATTGTTGTGCCGGATGGATGTTCCAACAGGCCACAAATTAAGGGTATGGTTGTTCCTCGGTATCTGTGGGGGATTGGTTCCAGGACCTGCCCCCCCACCCCCGCACAGATACCAAAATTCGAGGATGCTCAAGTCTGTTATATAAAATGCGTAGTGTGTGCGTATAACCTGTGCACATCCTCCCGTACACTTTAAATCATCTCTAGATTATTTGTAATACCTAATAAAATATAAGTGCCATGTAAATAGCTGTCCGTGTGCAGTGTATTCAAGTTTTGCTTTTTGGAACTTTCTGGAATTTTTTTTTCCCAGATATATCCTATCCATGGTGAGTTGAATTCACAATGCAGAACCTGTGGATAGAACCTGTAGATACGGGGGCCCGGCTGTACTGAGAAATGAAATGCATTATATCTTGAATTAACAGTTTTGTCAATTTTCTTACCATCAACGTTTTGACTCAGTTATTTGGGGCCAGAATTGATGAGTCATTTTGCAATTATGCAGAAACGTAGGGAGTTTAGAATTCCCCTGCTTTATTTCTATTTTTCATTAATTTTGTTATAACCTACCACACTTCATATACCTTTTTCTGGCATTTCATTTTTCCCTCACCTATTTTTGTTCTCAGGTGTGTGCTAATAGTCACCACCATCACTACTAAAATTGTTTCAATTATTTACAAAAATCATTCCAGCTGTAATTATATTTTGCATGGAAAAGAACAGAATTTTTAGATTGGCAAGCTGCTGTTCCTAAGTGTTCTAGGAAGATGATGGGGTGTTCGGAGAGTCTCCAGAGAGTTGTTTCGCTTCCATAGTTCTGCATGCGACTGTTGATAGGTTCAAGGATTAGAGAAACATGTCCTTGGTAAACAGTAGAACCAATAGAAAGTTCGATTTCAAAGAATCTCTGGCAATCAGCCTGCTCTTCTTTAACACTTTACTGTGGCTGCCATGTAAACAGCTGCTGAATTTGTAAGTAATTTACTTATATTTATGTTTGTTGCCAAAGAGAACTAGCTTGATTTAATTCAAAACATATTATAATAAACATTAATACAACACAGGTCTCTGGACAACAAAAGATCCTGCCCCAGATAATGCCATACTTAATGATAGTCGTAGTCTAGGCAAAAGAGTTCTACTTCAGCACAAAAATTTAAAGGGAACCTGGGAATTTCCTTGTCCTGCTGTAGGACAAGGAAATTGTCCCGCTGTATGGCCTAGTCTGTGGTTTTGCACATGCTGAATTGGTCATATAGTTCTGTGTGTGTGCATCTTTTTAAACTTTAATTGAATGCTATGTTATGAGAGTTTTTAACATAACAGTGTTAGAGCACTTTGCTCTATGGTAAAATTATATACTCATGAGAGTTCTTAAAGCAATTGTGTTATTTTTAATCCTTTGATTAGATTAAATTCTGCCCCTATAGAGTTTTAAAATTCAAAACCATTATTTGTTGCACCTGAAAAATATTAGAAAATCCTTCAAAACCATCCCTTAAGACATTAGGTGTGACCCACAATTTTCTAATGGCCAGATGTGCCAAGAAGATGAAGAGAACTCTTTGAGGACAAATAGCCTATGATTCTTAACAGACTCCCATCTAGGTTGCATGGGAGTGATGCCCTTTACCGCTCAAAGAGCTGAGAACCGTGCCCTCTTTTGCCCTGATGTGTGAAATACACTTGATGGGTTAAACGCACATGGACGTGTTTTTGGGCATGAGGACTTCAGGGGGAATTCCTAGGCCCCTTATGGGCATGGACCAAGACTTGGGATGTCCACGGAAGCTGCAGCCTCCGCATGCATCAGCTCTGGGCCTGGGCTCGCTTCCGAGGCCATGGGCTTCTTCTCAGTCACCTCATTCCCAGTCTTCTTTCCCTTCAAGGATTTGGTGGCTGGACCCGTGGAGTCTGATTGCTCTTAATGGGGCTTAAACAGATGAAAAGATTGTAGTCTTTCCAAGGCCTTCCCCACATGACTGCTGTTTTTCTTAATTGAATAAAGATACTGAGAAGAATCATGTTACAGTTTCATGGTGTCCTTTTATAACATCTTCTGTTCTTAGCTCACATTCCTAATTACTGGAGACGGAAATATATTTTTATCAGAAGCTTAAAAAATATATGCCTACAGTTAGTCACTTTGATATATTGTCCTTTCTTCTAACCATTCTTTGCCCTCACTTCAGCCTCTCTCTCTGCCATTTCTTTGCACCTGGAGGGCGTAAGTCGTGTCTTCCTAATTATCCACTGGCAGGTACCTTTGTAATTGTCTGGGGACCCACAACTCCCCAGGGCTGCTTTTCAGCCCCGCTGGGACACAGATAAATGCTCAGCTGGTGAGGAAAGTGCTGCCTGAGTTACCTTAGGTCAGATGTATGTTTCCCTCTGAAATAAATCCTAATAGCTCGTATCACCGAATTAACATAGAACAGATCTTAAAAGGCGTTCACTGCAGGGGATCAGCCTTGCTCCACTTACCAGAGCTGCAAGGTGCCGCTGCTGCTTTTTATTTTCCTGCCTTTTCTCAAAAGAGGTTCTACCAGCAAGGACATGCTTGAAGGATTAGAAAAACTGGCGTAAGGAGTGTTTTCAAACGTAGGCTTTCATATTATTCAGATATGGTGAGGCCAACAGATCAGGAGACAGTTGCCATCAGAAAAATAGTTTGTTACTCACGGCTCCCAAGAGAAGGGGGAGCACTACGCCATGCAGGGCCATGGGGGGAAGCACCACAGCCCACCAGGAGACAGGATGAGTGAGGGGGAAGACATGGGCAAGACCCTTTATTGTGGTTTCTGCAGGAAGGAGTGGGTGAGGCAGGGTAAACAGGTTTAGGATTGGGTAATTTGAATAATCTCAGCAGGCTCTGGGGTGGAGGGGCAGGGGAGATAGTGGCCTAGAAAACGCTAACAGAAGAGGGAAGGAGGCAGGTGGCTCTGCACTGGTTGGCTTGCATGTGAAAGGCATGCTTCCAACTGAGTCCTTTACCATCTAGGAAGTGGCTAGCTCTGAGATGGGCAGTTTCCCCAGGGTCTGTAAGGCCTCAGACGTCAAAGTATCAGAATAAGAAGACATTCTTAATGCAAGGACGATGAACAGCAGCCCCTGAAAGTCCATGTGTATGAGATTGACAGACTCTGCTATCCCTTAACTCACTGGGCCGCCCCTCAAATAAACAAATAAATCTGATGGACAGGCCCTTCCAGTTGTGCCTCTGAGCCCTCTTTCCCCCCTCTGACAACTCACTGGACTCTCAGTCCTGTGAAAAGGCACCTTGGAATTAGTGAGTGAAATTGTGAGAAAGGGAGTCATTTCGACATCCTGCCCAGACAACCTGTATTTAAACTCTTCCAGCCAAGATGGACGCGGCTTTCAAGGCGTTCCTGGATGCCCAGAACCCGAAGCAGCAACACTCGTCCACTCTGGAGTCTTACCTCATCAAGCCCATCCAGAGGATCCTCAAGTACCCGCTGCTGCTGAAGGAACTTTTTGCTCTGACGGACGCGGAGAGTGAGGAACACTACCACTTGGATTGTGAGTCATGGGCCCCTGAGATCCGCTCCTTGCTCGGGTCTCCACGAGAGCCTTTAAACAGCCTTTTCATTTATTTCATGACTTGTTTTCTTCTAGTGGCCATCAAGACTATGAATAAGGTTGCAAGTCATATCAATGAAATGCAGAAAATCCATGAAGAATTTGGGGCTGTGTTTGACCAGCTGATTGCTGAACAGACCGGTGAGAAAAAAGAGGTAAGGACCCCCACTTCTTCCCAGCACACCTATCCATAGAGCTGGGCTGGTTTGTTTCTTTTTAAGGTGCTATTTGTAAGTAAAAGAGTTACAAGGATAGTGTTTTTGTGGGTGAAACCTTTTTTTAAGTTAAAGTATAATTAATTTACAGTGTTGTGTTAGTTTCTGGTGTACAACAAAGTAATTCAGCTTCTTTTTGAGATTCTTTTCCATTGTAGTTAATTACAGGACATTGGATATAGTTCCCTGTGCTATACAGTAAGACCTTGTCATTTATCTATTTTAAATATTAGTAGTTTGTATCTGCTAATCCCAAACTCCTAATTTTCCCATCTCTCTCCCCCCTACTTTCCCTCTGGTAATCGTAAGTTTGTTTTATATGTCTCTGAGTCTGTTTCTGTTCTGTAAAATCAGTTCATTTGTATCATTTTTTAGATTCCATATGTAAGTGATGCCATACGATATTTGTCTTTCTCTGTCAGACTTACTTCACTTAGTGTGATAACCTCTAGGTCCGTCCATGTTGCTGCAAATAGCATTATTTCATTCTTTTTTTTATGGTTAAGTAATATTCCATTGTGTATATATACCACATCTTCTTTATCCATTCATCTGTCAATGGATATTTAGGTTAATTCCATGTCTTGGCTATTGTAAATAGTGCTGCAGTGAACATTGGGGTGCATGTATCTTTTCGACTTAGAATTTTCTCCAGACATATGCCCAGGAGTGGGACTGCTGGATCATATGGTAGTTCTATTTTTAGTTTTTTAAGAAACCTCCATACTGTTTTCCATAGTGGCTGCACCAGTTTACATTCCCATGTTGGTGGAACTTTTATCCTTTACGCAAGGCTACACTGTGAATTTTCTTTCTCAGCTGAATTATTTCTTAATATAGGAAACATGTCCTGATTCCACCCCTTCACCCTCGAGACCTCTGGTTTTGTTTTGTGTTAAATGTGAGAGTGAATTTCCATGACCGTAACTTGGGCTGTTTCTCTAAACACCAATGAAGGCGGAGGCTATATCCCCAGAGATTAGAATAATAACTGGCATGTAGTATGTACTCAATAAATACTTGTTGAGTGAATGAAAGTTTCAAATGACTATGAATCTTTTTTTTTTAAGTCTGCCTGAAAATCTACTTAGAAGAATTAGTCACAGGAACAGATATACTTGAGAAAACCGTAGCATGAACTCTAAGTTGTGCCTGAGTTATTGAGAAGAGCTTATGTGAATAAAAATGCTGATAATATTAAAATGAATCAGTATATCATTACAGATATGATATGTAATGATATTCATCCGTGCCTCTGTACCTCACGATTTGATTGGAATATTGTCCTCGTTTTGCTTTCTGCCTCAAAAAAGGAGACAAGCTGGGAGGGAACTATGAAGAAAAACTCTCTTGCTGTGATTGGAAAGAGGGGGAAAGGCAGTGGGGCGGTGGGGGAGAGAATGGGTGTAAGGCTTGGTTGTTTAGTCTAGACGTGAAAACAGCCTTATCTTCAGAGGTATAAAGGGTTATTATCTAGGTTCACGTTTATGTCCTCAGTGAAACAAAACAAGGTTTCGGACTATTAAAAGATTTTTCAGAAAAAGGTAAATTCATGATATCTCATAGAGATGTACAAGTGAACACATATGAAGGAATTTATTTTACTCAGATGATGTGAGGGAACCAGACAGTCAAAATAGCACAGGTATATGTATGAAGTGAAGAAATGTCAAGATGATTTGTGAATGGAGACAAATTGGTTTCTCTACAGCACGAGGAAGTCGCTACCAGACTAGAGAGAATTTATACATTTATCTGTTACCTACGCCTTACAAAGAGTGGCAAAGGAGTTCAAAGGCTCATAGATACAGGGCTGGACTCTGATAGCCCAGGAGGGTGTGCATAGTTTTCCACTGAAATACAATTTATTTTTTCAACATGGATATTTCAGGCAGAGCATGAGAATGTTCTCAGTCTACCAGGCAGATAATTTAATCTATCAGAGTGTAGAAAGGATGGACACTGCTACTCTTGATTTAGTTCCCATTTTCTTGTAAAACTATTATAGTAAGAAAAACATACTATGTTTATTAAAGAAAAGGGCAAACCTCAGAGAAAGGCAAGGAGAAAAATTATCTATGATCTCAAAACGTAAAACCTCTTGATCTTTTGGTGTTTATTTTAATTTTTACAAAAGTATGTATATTATATACTTGAATATTAAATATGGTTCTTTATATATTCTTGAATATTTTGGAAGTTATTTTGTACCTTGAATTTTTTTATAGTGAACAAAGAATTATTTAATTTTCATGTTATTTTAAATGATTCAAAAGAATCCTTGAAATTATTGTAGAACATTTTATTGTGTGAATGAACAATGATTTACTTAATTCCTATTGTCAGGCAGTTCGCTTGGCTTCATTTATTGATGACTATGAATAATACTGCAGACG
This sequence comes from Delphinus delphis, assembly GCF_949987515.2. NCBI lineage: Eukaryota > Metazoa > Chordata > Mammalia > Artiodactyla > Delphinidae > Delphinus > Delphinus delphis. The sequence goes on from NC_082686.1 coordinate 13,608,867, forward strand.
TTTTAGATCATAAGGCTTCTTCCATCCTGTATTTTTAGTTTATTTCATTTTGACAGGAGTGAATTTTATTGGGTCATGGAAATGAATAATTTCAGTGTATTTCATTATATTTTTCATTATATTCTGAATTGATTTCTGAATTTTAATGAGAGCAAAGCATTATGCTAAAGACTAGAAGGTGATATGGATAGCAGATTGCAAAGACTTTAGAAAAAAAGATGAATACGATTCAAAAGTCAGAGACTATAAAAGGGGATATGGCTTTGGTGAGACTGCCTGTCCTCTAAAATAAAATTCTGTCAACCAAGTAAGAAATCTTTCCAACGAGGAACAAAGAGATACAGTGCTATACACAGCAGTCTCTTGTGAGCAGAGATTTTGTTAGGAAAAAAAAAAAAATGTGCAAAAGATGGAAGGAGGGACATTTGATCATATACCAGTATTACAGGGTAGGAAAGTCCTATATCAGTATTAGGATGTCTGAAGACCGGAAAAATGAAGGCTTGGAGAGGATACCAGAGAGAGCGCTGAAAGATTATGTCTTAGCACTATAGGAAGAATAAGAAAGAAATAGGCCCCTAAAAGGGGCCATAGGTATTGTAGCCAAATACAAATTGATTACTCAAAGAAAATGACTCAGATCTACTTGATCTCTTTTTTTCTCCATAGAAGAGAATGGTCTTCTAACTGGAAAGGATAAAGTGGTCTTGATTCCACAAAAATAAAACCACAGGGAGAACGGTCCTGGGGAAATAGGATGCTCTGTGCCAACATCAGTTATAATTCTGCAACAGTACTTACAGCAAGCAGTATATTGGAACAGCCATGGAAACAGCCTATAGAGGCAGACATTTACAAGTTATGGCCTGATTTTCACAAAGGTGATTCCTGATCCTTGAGTAACCTTTTAATGGCAATATCCAGGAAAAAACCTAGACTGGTACTGTGAACAGTTGGTAAACAGGAATGGGGATATTTATCAGTATCTACTGGGAATGGTAGGTCTATAATGAAATGGTAACATTCCAGGGATACAGAGTACCTGATGCTATCACCAACCAGCTGTCCCCAGGAGGTCCCTGAAGACAGATATCCACAGAGGACAAAGAAACATTTTATGATGAAGCTGGACCTTCAGTCCCTACCCCGTGTTAAACTCTAGGGAGTTGGGCTGGACCACACAGAGCAAGCATCCCTTTTCCCTAGGTCAGAGGAAGAAAAGGCCAAGGAGGGCATTTCCCCTTAAAAGAAGGGCTCAGAAAACCTGACTCAGCAAGGCATCCCAGTCCTTGTTGGGGTAGAGGCCTTTTAGCGGAACTCAGTCTCAGAGTTGTTTTTTTTTTTGGTTTTTTTTTTTTTGCGGTACGCGGGCCTCTCACTGTCGTGGCCTCTCCCGTTGCGGAGCGCAGGCTCATTGGCCATGGCTCACAGGCCCAGCTGCTCCGCAGCACGTGGGATCTTCCCGGACCGGGGCACAAACCCGCGTCCCCTGCATCGGCAGGCGGACTCTCGACCACTGTGCCACCAGGGAAACCCAGTCTCAGAGTTTTGATAGGATGTTGGGAAGGGGCCCAGTGGAAGGCCAGGGGAGAGGCTGTTGGCCAGAGGGAGCAGCCCTGACCCCCTTAATACATTTACAGTGTGGAAACTTGTCAAGAGAGAGGAACCATGTGCACTGGGACTGTATCAGCCTGTTTTTACCAGGTAACAAAGAACTAAAAATCTTAGTGTTCACTACAGCAAGTACTTGTATTTCACTCACAGGGTGTGGGTCAGCTGGGCTTTGGCTCGTCTTGGTGAGCTTCAGAGCTTAGGTCTCAGAGTGTTCCATGTCTCTTCATTCTGGGATCCAGGCTGAAGCAGCAGTGATTGTCTTGAGCATGTCCTTTCCATGGCTGGAAGGCAGAAGCTTATGAGGGCTGGTAGAAACTTCTGATACCAAGTCCACGGCCCAACTCATATGGCCAAGCCCAGAGACTTTGGGGCTTAGCCTAGTCTAGTGGGAAGTACTAGAAAATCACATGGTGGAAGGTGCAGATACATAGAGGGAGGAAGTAGAGTTTGGGCAATGATCTACCCCAGTGATCTTTAATCACTTTTTAAAAATTGAAGTATAGTCGATTTACAATTTTGTGTTAATTTCTGCTATACAGCAAAGGAAATCAGTTATATATATACACTCTTTTTTAATATTCTTTTCCATTATGGTTTATCACAAGATATTGGATATAGTTCCCTGTGCTATACAGTAGGACCTTGCTGTTTATCCATCCTATATATCCTAGTTTGCATCTGCTAACCCCAAACTCCCACTCCATTTCCCCACTCCCCTTGGCAACTACAAGTCTGTTCTCTATGTCTGTGAGTCTGTTTCTGTTTCATAGATAAGTTAATTTGTGTCATAGTTTAGATTCCACATATAGGTGGTATCATATGGTATTTGTCTTTCTCTTTCTGACTTATTTTAGTCAGTATGATAATCTCTAGTTCCATCCATGCTACTGCAAATGACATTGTTTTGTTCTTTTTTATGGCTGAGTAGTATTCCATCGTATATATGTACCACATCTTCTTTATCCATCCATCTGTTGATGGACACTTAGGTTGTTCCTATGTCCTGGCTATTGTATCAATAAATAGCACTGCAATGAACATAGGGTTGCATGTATCTTTTTGAATTATAGTTTTGTCTGGATATATGCCCAGGAGTGGGATTGTTGGATCATATGGCATTTAATCACTTTTAAAAACATTCCCTCTAAGGCTGTGGACCAGAATGGTTCCAAGGAATTTGACTTATGTATGTACCACTCCGCTGTGGTGTGTGGGGCTTGGATAGTGGAGACTATATAGTTCCCTTAGTGGATACTCACCTGGGTGTTTGGTTGACTAGTTACTTAATATGTACAAAGTAATACAGTTGCTTAATGTTTTTAACCACTGACGGTACCACTAATAATATTGCTCAATAATAATTAGAGTAATTATTAATTATTATAATGATCCCAACCATTATAGTGGCAGCAATACCACTGTATTCTGTACTGCTGGAGCCCCATCTGCAGCACTGTAGCCTGACCTGGTGGCTTGAGAAGGGCAGTGTCAAATGGCACCGTGCCCCGTGGAGGGCTGCGCGGCAGCTGTTGTATCTAGAAACCCAGTCAGATCAAAAGCAGCAAAAAAAAAACAAACCCAGAGCCATTTGTCCTTGAAGCTCAACATCAAGTTTTCAAATATTCAAATTGCTGCTTTGAGGAAGAAGGACTCGGGCTTGGTTTCTGTGGACGCAGAGCAGAAGTGAGAGGCTGGTGGGCAGGTGCTTCAGGGAGGCGTGCTAGAGGGAGACCCTCCTAACAATTTATGGTGTTTCCCAGTGGGATGGACCGTGGACTCTGATTTCTGCAAAGCCTTGTGCTCTGACATGTTTGCACAGGGAGCACATTGAGAGACCAGATGATCCTTTCGCCTGTGATTAGGATGCTGAGTGGGTGGGAGGATGGGATTCTGATAGACTTGGAAGTGGGCCAAGGACTCCAGTGAAAAAGGCACACATGACTCTTGTGAGGTGTAGACACCAGTGGAATCTCAGGATCATCATATCTCTACAAGGAGAAGAGGAACTTGTCCATCTGAGATGGTTTAGATTTGACCTTCGGGGACACAACACTAGACCTCATGGTTTCCAGAGCTGCACAAGCTTAAAGAACAATCTCCCAACTCCTCAGTTGGCTTCTTTTCCCTCTTCTAAAGTGAAATGAAATCTTCCTTAAAATGAGTCGGAAGAAGAAGAAATAATTGATCCCACTGCTTCCCAGAAGACCCTGGCTCCAAAGGGAGTTAAACTCCGGTGGCAATGTCTGCAGTTTCCCGGGCTGGATCTTTGTTGTCGACAGCCATTTGTGCTCCTTAGCTAACTCTCCATTTGAACACAAACCCGCTCCAGTTTTGTTCATCAGTTTCGACAGGTTTACTGCGTGTGAATTTCAGAGGCCCGATTTGTACCTTTTGGCCACCTTATTCTTGAAATTCTGATAGGCAAGCAGGATAAGGGAAAAAAAGTTGACCAAATGAGAGACATTATTTGGAGACATTATTTTCTTGAAGTTGAGTTGACACCAGCCTGTTGAATTTTAAAATGTCATGGATATCTGAGTGTTTTTAACATCGCCCAGTAAGTTTTGCCCTGGATTTCAGGTTGCAGATCTGAGCATGGGAGACCTGCTTTTGCACACCACTGTGATCTGGCCAAACCCGCCGGCCTCGCTGGGAAAGTGGAAAAAGGAGCCCGAACTGGCAGCTTTTGGTATGTGTCACGAGAAGGTTTGGAGGGGAAGAGGGAGGCTGGCTTATTTTTCGCAGTTAAGTTAACCTTTCTTTTCCAAGACACAATTTATTAAAATATAGTTAATTACAGTTTTCTGCATTGCCTTCCTGCTGTGGCCACCAACATGTCACAGATACTAAATTAAACCTTCCAGCTAAGTATGACGAACGTGGCCACCCAGCTACCAAGAGGGAGGGAATGGCTGTTCAGGTCTCCCCCAGGTATAGACATATGGGCAGGAAAAGAGTTTTTTTAAGCTGCTGCTCTGAATATCTTTTCAAAATAATAAGTTAATAATAAACCAAGGAAAAATCAAGTGAAAAATCAAGACAAAACTATCTGTGTTTCTGAGCTCCCCAGTCCTTTTATTCTCTTCCCAACTCTGTGTTGCTCTGTGTGATGCCAGGATTCAGGGCATGATTCTCACCTCACCTGTTGTGGCATCACTGGACGCCTTGATCCGTTACGAGGTGCTTCTCAATCGCATTGTGGCCAACAGCGGCGAAAGTAGTGATGTTTGCGAATGATTAATTTTCCAATAAGCCAGTTCAGATGGATGCAGTTGCTGCAATTAGAACTCTCATGTGGTTATGTTGTAAAATGCTTTTTGAGTGAGAAAAACTATGGGTTAGTCCACTGGGCACTGTACATATTCAGGAGACATGGCTCACTGTTGTGCGTAAATGCTTTTACAGCATGCAGTGTTATTCCTGGGTATAAAATGGTCAGTCATGATCAGTGATCAGTGTTCATGCTTTTGTTTTAGGTTGTGTCTTTTCCTAGCCTCCCGCTAGAAGATTCATGGGCAGGAACATAGTATAAAGGAAGTCTAGTATTTCCATTCTCCTTCCTTACCTTATCTTTCTGGGGGCAGAAGAGGGAGGGTGTTCCTGCTTCCTGCTTCTTTAACTGAACTCTTTTTTTTCTTTTACGATGTGAACAGTGCATTCCCAAATGGAACATCCTAGTGATATTAAAATCAGAGTATTTAATACAAAGATTTATTGGACTTCCTAAGTAGATGACTCAGCTTTCATTGAAAACCTTAGTGATATTCCTAAAGGTTCCAAAGAGCCACTGTAGCTGTGGATGCCATTTCATTAAAAATAATAAAGGAGCCTATAAATGTGAAGGAAAAACATGTGACTAAATATGACATACAGCGGAGTAGTGGGGTATTTTGACATGCTGGTGGGTTTTGATAGTAGTGGATATTTTGGGCAGGGG